>NC_049914.1:20179201-20502489 GCF_001411555.2 Juglans regia | reverse complement strand
TTTTTTCATGCTTCTCTTCAGCCCGTGGGACCTCCCTCCCTCTCATTTCTTTCCGTGCATCTCTTTCCCCTAGCCCGCTGTCGTGCGCCACCGTCCAATGACACCGCCTAGCCCACGGCCTTCCCCACCCTTCGGTGCCCCACACTGACCCCAGCCACCACCCCCTACGCTCCCTCTTTCTCTCTCTTGGCCGTGTACAACCCATTCGGGTTGTGTAACTTCTGCGCCGCCCAACGGTGCCGCCACAACCACCACCACCATTAACTTCACCGACATCCTTAAGTCCTTCTCTAGTAATCTCGAGTCTTAGTTTGTCTCTGTTCAAAAGTGAGTTTTTGAGACCAACAGGCCTAGTGCATTTTGCATTGTTCTGTTGCTGTGTTGTCACCTATTGCACTTCTGTGATCCTTCGAAAAGTATGTTATAGCGCTGTAAGTATTTTTCAAAGAACGTTTGAGATTTAAATGTATTTTTACACTAACTCATATTTATTGCGAACTGGATGGTTGTGTCGGACTGAGTCCGAGGAGTAAGGGCGTCAGTTAGATTGGATTATGCAGTTGTTCGTGTGATTGGTTTATAATGTGAGATTTGTTGGCTGTTTCGGGTTTAAATATTGGTGTTTTGAATTTGACGTTGGTTATGGTGGATACTGATGATTTTAGAAAGTGATAATATATTTTAGGATTATGAGAGTTTTAAGTTTTGAGGAATTAAAATATGTTATTTTAGAAACTTAAGCTTAAATATCGAAATATGTGATTGATTGGAAATTTAAAGAAATTACGTGATTATTTTTATAGGTGACGATTTATAGTCGACTCGACATTTTTTTGAGGAATATTCTAAAAAGCTAAGTTGTCTAGGTAAGCGGGTAGATTTGCATAAAAAAAAATGAACTGAGGTTGGTTTGTAAAAGTGTGCATGTTGTTTAAAAAAAAAAAAAGTGAAAAACAACCTCAATATATGTTTTGCATTTACTCATGAGATACGTATGAAAGAGAAAAGAAATATTTTTGACATGAAATGTTTAGACATGAGCAATATTTGACATATTTCTGAAATGTGCAAATGAGCGAATATGATATCTGTGAATTTTTGTACATATGATATGAAAATGATTTGGGTTTGTTTATGATCAAATGGAAATGATATGAATAACTTTCACACATGTTTTGATATGATATGGATATGATAAACCTTTGGCATACTTATATGTTCTGAATCTGATTCTGAATATGGTTATGATATGATGATACTGGTTCATGTTATATGGTTGATACCAACATGATATGATATGATATGAGTTGGAAACAAAGTGATATTTTTACGTATTATTTCATGTGTGTAAACTCGGGGCTCCGAGAATGAAAAATAGGAAGTTCACCATATGACACTGCTTGGTTTGGCCACTGGGGATAGCACAACCCTAGCACAGGGGTTAAATATGGTATATGATATGATACGATATGATATGATAACATGAAGATGTTCAGTTATGTTATGCCAAAGCGTTTTTTAATATGAAACGGATCTTTAAATATGAATAGTTGATTTTGAGCATGAAAAGATTGAAAAGTTGCTCTGATTTTCTGATAACACGTTTTTCTGAGATCTGCATATAAAAATAAAATGTCTTGTTTCTGCATACTAAACTTTGTGAAAAGGCTCATGTTTACATATTAGTATATGTTCTCTGCTTAATGAGTTGTTGATAACTCACTACTTATCTTCACAATATTTTTCAGATGATTTGAATGTTCCAGTTTAGGATTAAGAATATGGAGCATGGGTGAGAGGAGTTAAGAATGATGTTTTAAGCGTAGAAGGTTTATATGGATATTGAGGATTTTCATTCAGTAAGGTTGTTGTGCTCTAATAATGTGATTTGTTAGGAGGTTGATGTTTATATTAAGACTTTGTATTGTCTTAGAATAATTAAACTATAGTATTTGATGTGAATTAATGAGTATTTTGTGCGATAGAGAAAAATTAGAGTATGTACTATGTGGATGAAAAATAATTTTTTTAGGTGACATGAGTTAACTCTCCAGACCCTCGGGAACGGGTCGTTACATAAGTTTTCTAAGTAAGTATACACTTAACTAATTAAGTGTTTTAATTAAATAAAATAAAATAATAATGTTAATAGTGCGTGTATTATCAATAATTAATAGTTTATACTTTATTTTAAACTTTTTTACCTTTAATATTTCATATATCCAAATACAAATAATTAGGTTACAAGAAAATTACATAATCATTATAATTAATTAGAAGAAAGTCACATAATTATTTGTTTTCAATTTATATAACTACTTTAAGAAATTATAAAATAACATATAATCAATTATTTAAACATTTATATAATAAATCAATCGATTCGATTTGGTTCGAGGTGAAAGAATCCTATTTTAAGACCAGACTGAAAACTAAGATTTTCTACTTTCTTAGATTGATATCGATCGATTTTTTAATCGCACTACAAGAAAATAGGTCTTTTCCGACAATATTTAGATCTCTGCAAAACAAATTGCCGCATTTCGGATTTGCTGCTTAATTCTAACATGAATTTGAAAAATGTTGAGCAAGAATTCACTATTAGGGTTTCTGCGGCGACTTTTATACCTTTTGAGGTGAAAACAAGTCACCGCAACAAATATTTGTAACTATAGCAGCATTTATATCTGTCGGATAGAAAAATCGCCGTAAGAAATATTTTTGCGGCAAAAAAGATCGCTGCAATAGGTGTATTTTTCGCCGCAATAGCTCTCATGCGACCAATTAATTTTTATTAGCGGCGATATGTGAAGCGCCGGAAATTGCCTTTTACAAATATTTTCGACACTATAGACAAAACTATTTGCAGTGAATTTTTGTCGCTATAAATAAGCAGTACCAACAGTTTTTGATTCATTGAAAAATGAGATTTACATATTTGCGATGACTTTTTAAGCTATTGCGGCGATATTAGGTCGTCGTAAAAAGCTAATAAAATTTAATTCTTCCGCGTGTTTTCCCTTGGTCATTTCCCTACCGTCTCCCCCCAACTCCCCCCTCTCTCTCCCCAATCCCTCTTCTCCCTCAAGCCTCTGCCGCGCACAGCCTGTCGCCAATGACTCCACCACGCCACCGCCACCTCACCTCGATGGCCACCCCCTCCTTCTCCCCCAGCCTGTCGCCAATGAAGGTTGCACATTTCCTCTACAAATCTGTTACAAGAAAATCGCGATTTTGGTATTTTTTTCAAACTAATTTGTGATTTGGATTTTGTCGTTTGTTTTGCTTTACATGGGTTTCGATGAACACTCTGTTTCGATTTACACTCTGCTTTGATGTGGAATTTATTCTTTTATTGAGTTGGGTTTTCTTTTATTGACTGCATTTTGCCCACCAGAGCTTGGAGAGGCAATTTGTTTAGAAGGACAGTTTTAAAACAGTAGTTGGATGGTGCAAATAACAACAAGTATTTGCAGGAAGATTTTTATTTCCTGTAAAATTGGGATTCTGGTACTATCAGTTTCTTTGTTTTGTTTGCAGGAAGATTTTTTTATTCTAGTACTATCGGTTTCTTCTGGCTCTTCAAAATGATTTCTATTTTCTTTTGGGATTGTGACGAAACGGTAGTTTTTAAGGGTGGTTGTTGGATGTGATTTGGAATCTAGGAGTTCGAGTTTCTTCTGGCTTTTCAATTTAGTTTCTATGAATGTTAAATTTGTATCACATTGATGTACTCTTCTGAGTTTATTTGATGCTTAACAATGGAGGAATGTTAACTGAGGGATGCTAAATGAGGAGATTGGCTACCCAGGGAGAAGAGAAGTGAAGAAACGATTTTTTTTTTTTCAAGGGAGGGGGTTCTATACGAGTGAGGGATTTAAGTGAGGGGGTTCTATATATATGCAGATCGGTGGCTATAAGTCCTATGGATAATTATCTCTTGCTCAAGGAACCCTAGTTTCATTGATCTGCTTTTGTTTGTTCCACTTGCAAGCCTATGTGTGAATATCTTTATTAACTTTGTTTTTTTTTTTTTTTGGGTGGTAACATGCTAAAAGAATGTTCAAGTGAGATTTCTAGCGTACAGTTAATTCTAGAATCTTAGCACTAATTTCTGTTTCTTTATGAATCTCTAACTCTTTCCCAGCATGCAAATATCACTTGTCCAATAAGAATTATCAAAGCAGTTACAAAATCTGATGGTCATTCCCATGCAACCCAATACAATGTTTGTTTCTTCATATGGTTGGGAACAAGTATGCTTTTATTGAGTTGGTCCAGCTTGCTAGAAAATCGACCACTGCTTTTGGCATAACCCAGCTCAGCCCAACCCTTCCAAACACTCCATCCCACGGCACTTTAGCCATTTCACAATGAAGGAGTAGATGGTTCACTCATTCCGCTTCAACCCTGCACATAAAGCACCAACCTTTTTCCAACTCACTAGTGGACCATTGCTTTCCTGCACATGAATACCCAAACCTCCATCAACAATCGGGCAACAAACTTTTTTCCAACTCACTAGGGGAGTTTTAGTCTCCTATCCCATGCCTCCCCACAAAAATTCTCTATACAATTTTTCAATACGATTGGTCACGCCAACTAGTAAAGGGAATAAAGAAAGGAAGTATGTAGGGATATTAGAGAGAGTACTCTAATATACCTACTCTAATACGATTGTGCTTTTATTGTTGGGTTAGTTTCACTTAGTTTCTACTCCTGTCATTGATTGAGTTTCTGTGTTTTATTAATTTCTTTTATCTCCCATAGGATATAAATCTGAAACCATTTATGTAATTTATTAGCTTGGAAACTCAATCAATACTTCAATACAAAGCCTTTACAGTATACACTACTAATGCTTTTGCATGGGCTTGAATTTCTTGGGGATAATTGGTTATAAGGTCTTTTCTTGGGGATAATTGGTTATAAGGTCTAACTTGCGAGATTACAATGTGATTATTGTTTGCTAATTCACTGGAAGAGAAATGCACATATGTAGATGTAAGCATATGGAGCAACTTGCGCACACTTGCCCATGTTCTGATCTAATTGTAAAGGAAGTTTTAAAACAACATCATTTACCTTTGGAGGGTTGTTCACACTCATTTTTCTTATCCTAAGTTTCAAAATCTTTTTCTTTTTATTTTCTACTTAGGTGTTTCTAATGTCTTCATGTCTATTGGATATTGCACCCCTTTGATTTCTACAAATATCTCATTAACTTTTAAAAAAAAAAAAAAAAAAAGTATCTCAAAACTTAGTGAAGAAATTTTGTTCATTCATTATTTCATAGTAATGAAACATAACTTTGCATCTACATTAATTAAAAGAAAAGAATTCCCTCCCACTTTCAGCATTCCAGTTCCTAATCTTTATATATAATTAGTTGATCTTAACTGTTTCTTTGGTATAAGTTGCTAATTCCCTCCCCCATTTTGCATGGATTCTCTCTCCTTTTCCTTTTGGTATCCTTGTCCATGTCTCATCTTATTGGCTGACTCCGAGCACTATATACATATATATATATATGGGGATATAGTTCATTTATTCACTCATTAATTAATTGCCTATATATATAGCGTGAATAATTAATTGAGTAGAAATGTGAAATCTGAAGGATGGTACATTTGATTCGTACTGATCTATGATGTTTATCAAGAGGATATCTGATTTGAAAGGATCAAGTATTGGATTCCCTCATTTGTAGGATTTGAAAATAGTGAGGGTGGGAATATATGAAGCTTTGCACAGCAGTTGCCATTGCTTATCTCAGCAGCTTGATTTGGATTCAACAGATTCATTGTGGTTAGTATCAACAATTTTAATGGCAAATAGTGTTCTGTTTGCTTTATTTTTTGTATTTTCTTTTCAATTATAGCTGCATCCAACTTACACCAACTTCAATCTTAAGCTACTACTTGTATGTGGTCTTCTATATACTTGATTCAAAACAAGTACACTTGGTTAGAGTTGGTTTTGGTTGCTTAGAGCTGGTTTTGGTTGAAATTTGAGTTCACTTGGTACTTTTCATGTCACCTCTTGAGGTTGAGATGGAGGGGTGGAATAAAGGAAGAGAAAATGAAAAATAAGAGGTTGAAATGTTAAGAGAATAGAGAAATAAATCTACTGATTTATTGCTGAATTATTTCCTCTGCTGCAGAATGAATTTATTTTCTGCTTTGCTTCTATTTGGGCTCAATTATGGAGCTACTGACCAACTTTAATCATGAGCATATGAGGGGATTCAATGGTGGAGTCTTACATAAGAAGAAATGAAGAAATTCTGAGGAGACCATAAGCAAATAGTAAGAGAATTCACAATAGATTCTAACATTGAGTTGTGTAGATCTTTCTGTTTTCTTACTATTAGGAATACCAAATGACCTTAAAATCTCAGTATGTGATGTTTGAAAAACCTTCATAGAAACCACGAAAACTATAGTGAAGTCTATAGAAAAAGGAGGAAGCTTGAAGGTTAGAGAAACAACTTAAACTAGTTCAAGTTTGAGGTGAAAAAAAAAACTGTCATCTATTATTACTATGTTTCTAGTTTGATTTAGTAGCTGCAAATCAGTCCCATTAATGGCTTGGTGATTTTATGGAGTTATAGAATCAATTGGACTTTTTTTTTTTTTTTTAGAAGAGTAGGAAGTCACATGTCCAATAGTGACCCCTCCCAAATTTTATTAATAAAGCCCTCAGGCGGAGGAATACCGTGGTTACAAGAAAGGACCATGGAAAACAGATCCAAAAACAAGAACAAACTAGAACAAAAATAAAAGACCATTATTAAAACAAAAAACCACCACAACCCAAAACCAAGGCTTACAAAATAACCCCAACTTTTACAAAACTAACATCTCAAAGAAGGAAAACCCAAAGAATCCAAACGGATCAAACCTCTAAGAACCCGAGGCAAATTATAACTCGAAAAAACCCACTCAAATCCTAAGGCCCCTGCCTTTGCTAACCAATCTGCCACCCTATTACCTTCACGATAAACATGCTGAAACCGACAATGAACCGTGCAAGCTAATTCAACAATTTCCTCCCAAAAATCCTCCAGATACCAAACTCCACATCGCCCTTTACTCCACCAAGAAATAACTACCATAGAATCCATTTCAACTATCACATTTGATATATTCAGCGTTTTACATCTTCTCAACCCATAAAGGAGAGCCATAAGCTCCGCCTTATTATTAGAACCAAACCCAACATAAGAAGCATAAGCCTGAACCATTCCACCAGAAGCATCCCGAATAACCCCACCAATACCACAAGAGCCCGGATTACCCATACTACTACCATCCGTATTCAATTTAAACCACCCCAGCGGAGGTTTATCCCACCTCACCACTTTACAACGTGGAACTTTCGGAACCACCGGAACTATCCACAAAGCATCCAGAATCATACCATCTCGACAAGACAAAAAATTATTTTGCTTAGCCGCCTGTGAAATGGAACCTAACCACACACATATAGAATGAACAATAGAATTATGCGATTCCACAATACCTTCCATTCGAGCAAGACACCTTCTTCTCCATAGTCGCCAAGTAATAATAATGGGAATAATGCTAACAATAAAGCCCACCTGTGAGGAAGAGCTAGCCCTCCTAAACCAAATCTCAACATTCTGTTTCCAAGTTCTACCAAGAGGAATTCCAATAAGATTACCAAAAAAAGACCACACTCTGAATGGAAATTCTCCCTCAAAAAACACATGATTAATATCTTCAATATGACCATGATTACAGCAATTACATTTAGATACCAAAGGAATACCAATACGGCGTAATCTGTCGTCCACACTCAAGGCCATAAACCATGTCCTCCAAAAATGGATAGACATTTTTAAAGGAAGATTCTTATGCCAAATCCAAGCATGCCAAACCATAGAATTCCCTCTAATACGAATACAGTTCCAAGCAGATTTTGTAGAGAAAATACCTGTATCCATAGGAATCCAAACTAGAACATCCTTTCCATTCTTTAATCCAGCTAAATCCGTTATTATCTCCTCCACCTTATCATGCCCTACTAACTCCTCCAATAACCCCACATCCCAACTATCCGACAATCTACAATCTTTAACTTTCGAAAAAGGAGAACCCATAATATTCATATCATTAATCAATGGACCATTATCCCTCCATTTATCATACCAGAAAAAAAGATCACCCTCTCTAATTTTCCATTTTGAATTATTTAACAACAACGGAATACAATTCGCAACCATTCTCCAAAATCGAGATCCTTTATTATTTTCTATAAGATACCATGGCCGGTTTCCAACATATTTGGTTTTGAAAAAATTAGCCCATAAAGAATTTCCTTGAAGGAGATTCCAAGCGAAGCGCATATGCAAGGCTTTCTGAACATCCTCAAGGCTTCGTAACCCAATTCCTCCTTCCACCGGCTTACACATCTTATTCCAAGCCAACCATTTCCTTTTGTTCCGTCCATCAGCTTCTCCCCAAAAAAAAGAACTCATCAATCTATGGATTTTGGTAATAACAACTTGAGGTACCTGTAAAACAGCAAGTAGATGGATATTCATACTAGATAAGACATGCCTCAAAAGAACAAGTTTTCCTCCCGAAGAAAGAAGCCTCATCTTCCAGCCACTAATCTTTTGCCTTACTTTATTCACCATTTCCTCTAAATGAGCCTGTTTCAAACGCCCTTGAATTATTGGCACACCTAGATATTTGAAAGGAAAAGTTCCTTCCATACAACCCGTCTGCCTTAAAATCCTTTGCTTATGCCGGTTTGGAATTTTATTAGAACAATACAAAGCAGATTTCTGAACATTAATATTTTGTCCTGACCACCTCTCATATTGAATCAAAATTTTTTGAAGAACCTGCACCGATCTTTGACTACCATTAGAAAAAACCATAACATCATCAGCATACATCAAATGAAATATAATAGGAGTACCTCGGGCTTGAGAAAATAAACCAAATTGATTTTCTTGCACACTCCGATGAATCAAACGGGAAAGGACCTCTTGTTGGATGATAAATAAATAAGGAGATAGAGGATCACCTTGACGGAGCCCACGACCACCCGGGAAAAAACCCTTAACCGTTCCATTCATCATGACAGAATACCAATGGCTAGAGATACAAGAATATATCAACTCACAAAATTGAGAAGAGAAACCAAACCTTTGCAAAACCATTATCAAGAATCCCCAATCCACCCTATCATAAGCTTTCACCATATCAACTTTTAACAAGATATTCCCCCCATGAATTTTTTTATTTATAGACTGCACCAACTCTTGAGTGAGACTAATGTTTTCAAAAATACTCCTTCCAGGAATAAAGGCTCCTTGCTCCAAAGAAATCAAGCGAGGTAAAAAACCAGATAGACGAGAAACAATAATCTTAGAGCAAATTTTATAAAAAACAGAACAAAGACTAATAGGACGAAACTTATCAAAACCTGTGGGAGACTCCATCTTTGGTATAAGGACCAGATATGAGGCCGTGAAGAATCTTGGAAGATCCTTGGTCATAAAGAATTCCACTACTGCCTTCCAAACATCAACCTTAACCACTTCCCAACAATTTTTATAAAAACCCGCTCCAAACCCATCAGGACCCGGAGTGCTTTGATTTGGGATAGATGATACTGCCTCAAACACTTCCTCTAAAGTAGGCGGCCTAATCAAAGAATCATTCTCCTCCTCTAGTATGTCCGTCTCAATAAGGCCTTCCAGTCTAGCTTGCTCTATGGGCGGTTCTCCACGAAGTGCAACTTGAAAAAATTCCACCGCCCCTTGATGAATACTCTCCGGATTCTCATAAGTCATACCATTCGATCTCATCTCCAGCATTCTCTTCCTTCTTTTATTAATAAGACAAGCATGAAAAAATTTTGAATTGCTATCTCCCTCCAACTTCCATTTAAGCTTAGCCAATTGAGCTAATCTCATCTCTTCCCGATACCTCCATCTAGCTAGATTAGAGACAGCTTCATGTAGCTCTCTCTCCAAACTAACCTCCCAATTTGATTGAAGCCGAAGCTCAATCTCCTCAATCTGTTTTTCAAGGGCATCAATACGCCCTATTGTGTGACCAAATACTCTTTTATTCCATTCCCGAAGCACCACCTTGGTATGTTTTAATTTCTTACTTAAACACAAGAGCGGGGAACAAACCATCTGTAAATTCCAAGCATTTCTAACACAATCCAGAAAACCAGGATGATCCACCCACATCTGTTGAAACCGAAATGGAGATGGCCCATAGTTAAAAGAATCTTTCTTGAATTCAATGAACATGGGAGCATGGTCTGAACTAGATCTAGGCAAGTAAGAACAAATAATATTAGGGAACAAATTACTGAAAGAATTATCCATAAGAGCACGATCAAGTCGAGCCCACGAACGGGCCAATCCTGACTGCCCATTACACCATGAGAAACAACTCCCTTTCGAAGCCATTTCCATAAGACCCCTTTGATGAATCCAATCATTAAAATCATCCATAGCCACAATTTGCCGAGGTCTTCCTCTTCTCCTTTCTGAATCATTCCTAATAATATTAAAATCCCCCACAAAAAGACAAGGATCTACACCCACATGATTACTATTTAGCTCTTGCCATAGATAGCGCCTCTCCACCCAGGAACATTTAGCATAAATCACATGAATCAAAATTTTATCCGCACCATTCTCTACAACAACAGAAATATATTGCATACCCAACTTATCAACATGCACCTTATACATACTATCCCACAAAAGCCATATTTTCCCCCCTTCCACCTCATTAGAAATAACCATATCAAAATTTAGACTTCTAGCCACTTTGCGAGCACCCTCTAAATTTTGAAACGGTTCTAAAAGTGCAACAATTTTCGGTTTATATCTTCCCACCAATGCCTTTAGTCTGGTTCTAGATGTTCCCACCCCTCTAATATTCCATACCAAAATGGAATCAATCATTAAGCAATTTTATTTCGGGCAAGAACCCGAGAAGAACTACGCATTTTAATAAACTTTTTTTTATTATACCTTTTCTTACCATCATTCAACTCAGATTCAGTAAAATAGTCTTTAGTTTGTGAAAAAACCTCTGGATGCTGTTCCGGTTCTGGTTCTGAAGAACAATTCTCTTCCAACATTATTTCTTCATCAACTTCTTCATCAACGTCCTCAGCAATTTCCTCATCCACCACTGGTTGCGTCTGCTCCATTGTCGGTCCAGTATTGTCCGCACGTAAACTCTGATTTACGTCCATATTAGACACCACATAACCCGCATCCGTGACCATCCCTGCACCATCTGCGACCCCAACGTGTAGCATTAAATCTGTTTCATCCTCTGTTTCAACATAAGACGTCAACTGCACCACGTTATTGATCACCGGAGGAATTTCTTCTCCTATCTGCTCCGGTTTTTCCTCATCCTCAGAACCCAATTGCACCATTTGGTCTGCCACCTGCACTGACAATTCTTCCTTCTCGGCATCCAACTGCACATGAACTGCAACTGCTGCTTCCGTCTCCTTTTCCACCGCAACATCCTCTGTTTCTTTATCCACAAGAACCAGCAAAGGAGTTTCAACCTTATCATTATTCTGCGCTACCTCGTGATCATCCAACAAACCTTTCATACTCTCTTTTCTCCCCCCTTTCTTACCAGCTTTACCAGGATTACAATTTCGAACATCATGACCCTGCATCTTGCATGACGAACAGTAAGCCGGGAGCGTTTCATACAATATTTCTTGCTTTTGGCTAGAAGAAAGTCCAGGCACTCCAATCCAGAAATGAGACAAAGGCGGTTTTGCAGCATCCACTTCCACACAGAGCCGTGCACCATCCGTTCTTGTAGCGCACCTTGTCGGATTATCACGTCTAATGAAAGTTCCAATCGGTGCCATCAAAATCTTCAAGAAAGATTCTTGATAAAAGTTTGGAGGAAGACCCGGCAAAGAAATCCATACCAGAACCCTTGATGGCTCGGCATCCTCATTGAACTCTGGTGACCATCTGAATGCACGATAGAATATCCCATTTATTTCACAAACCTCCCGTGATAAAGCTTTGGTGAAATCAACTTCATTAGCCATGCGAACAAAAACATTACGCGGCCTCCTCATGGCAGAAACTACTGGATTGGCTGTAAGTCCCCATCGATTGTGAATGAAAGCCCTCACCGCATCCAACGACGGACGATTCTTCAAGAATTTGAGAACGACAGAATAGCGGAAAGGTTCCGCTGATCTTGCTATTTCTTCTTTGGTAAACTGAAAATAAACCTCACCATCCAACACCTTTGGAATCCTGGGTGCAAGAACCATCTCCGGAATAGGTTGAGGGACTGCACTCACCAGATCGGCAAAGGAAGGCCGACCGGTGCCACCCTCTACGGCTGCCATGCAGCCTCACGTAAAGCCCAGACCCCGTGCACCAGCGAACCCAATTCTTTAGAGAGAATTACGTTCTCGAAAAGAAGGATATAGAATCAATTGGACTTACTTGTCTTAGTTTGACACATAATGTAGCAAGTTAACTTCTGACTTCATAAAGTTTCATGCTCAGAATTTTGAATAAAAGGAATCTGCCTCTTCACTTACTAGGATTGTGTAGAATTGTGAATACAAAGATTTTATATGATCTTAATTACTAGGCTTTCGGTTCTGCCTATTTGTGGTTATGCAATGTGATTGTTGGCAAGACAAGAAAATAAAATCTACAAAAGGTTAACTAAGTTACAGTAATTTTGTTGTTAATTGGCAAATTTTATTTGGCATTCTTGTGATACTCTTCAATCCTTGCAGGGTGCTCCCTGCAAATGTGTATTTTTAGAGTACTTTGTTGTTAAGTTCAATGATCTTGCTCAATTCTATTTTTTCCCTTTCAACAAGTTTGGGATTAATTTTGGTACAGTTCTTAGTGTAGGTATTATAGATTTTGGGTTCTTTATTTAAGCTACTATAGACTTTGGATATTTTTTGAGTATGTAAAAAGAATATTAGTGCAATCCATAGTGTAAGATAAAATTGTGAAGCCTAGAAAACTTGGATGTGTATAATATTTTTTCTGTATTCTGTTTTGTGCATTTTTTTTTAATTTTCTGAAACACCTTTTCGGCTAGTAAAATTCGCCGGAAATAGTTTTTCATAGCAAGACATATTTGAGGTGACATGAAGTCGCCGGAAATAGTCTTTTGCAATGAAACCTACCTGCTGCAAATACTTAATGGCGCTGCTAACTTATCCCGAAAAGGCCGCTAATACCTTTTTGCAGCGACATCCTTTGACACAAGTAAATTTCTCATTCCCGTTGATGCTTTTAAACGCTGCAAAAGTGTCCAGTAATTGCAGTAAGTTTTTATTTTTTGCAGGGATTTATTAATGACGCTATCATGTATTTGCAACACGATCGGTGACTTGTTGGAGGCCTTTTTTGCAGCACCTAAATGCATATTTGCGGCAGATAAGTAATGCTGCAAATAATTTTTTTGCAGCGTTTTATAGTGATTCGACGCTTATTCTTATTAGCATCCGGATTTTTGCAACCAACATGCAACGATTAGAAATTCGCTGCAAAAAGATATTTGCGGCATTTTTTGGGCTTTTAGCGGCGAAGTTGAAGTGCTAGAAAAGACCAAAATCCTTGTAGTGTCGGTTCGATCTGAACCTATCAGTCGGCTTTTTTAGTCTGCATCGAAATTCTTACACCCCTGACTGAACCCCAATCATAAACAGATCATATGTATTGACATAAACAATAAATGACTATAAAAGAAAAAAAGGAGAACTACATTTTAGTCAAATTAATGAATAAATTGAAAAGTCTTCCCCAATATATTTATCCTTCACCCTAACTATTCTTTCAAAATTGCTGGTTAAATCGATTTTACAATTTGACTTGGTAGTAAAAGGTGGTTAAATCACACTTAAAAAAATAGAATAGTCATTTTTTGTAATAAAAAGCGCACTTAGTATGCAAGTTTTGAACATTTATCTTAAAAAAAAAAAATTAGGATCCATCATAAAAAAATTATATTTTTTTACATGAGTTTTAAATTTATCTATTTTGTTAGCAGTTAACTTGTCAAGTGCTACAAATATTCCCACGTAAATTCGTCTAAAAACTAGATTAAATTCTTAATATGAATTTAGCTTTTTCTTTTACTCAATTGAAAATTTCCAATGAACTTATCCACTTAGGCCCCGTTTGGTTTCATAGATCATCTTATTTTATTTTATCTCATCTCATCTCAACATTCAAATATCATTCAAATACAAATACTTTTCAACTTTAAATTTTAAATTTTTGAACTTTTTATCTAATAATTACTTAATCATTGTAACTTTTATCAACTTACAAAGAAAAAATCAAGTTTTTCAAATTTCAAAACAAAAATAATATTAAAAAATAATATTCTAACAATATTTTAACTTTATAATATTTATATTCAACTTTTTGACTCTCATTTCTCAAAATTTCATAAAACATCATAATTCAAGTCATTCACTTTTATTCACAAATTATCTCACTACTATTAACATATTTATCATCTCATCTCATTTATGTAATCAAATGAGATCTTAAACAACACATCGAGAGGGAAACGTTGAGAGCACAAGGTTTTTATAAATAAATTATTTTACATTGAAATAAAAATAAAAATCAAAGATATAATCCTTTGACCAAATCAATAACAATTTCTCACTGCTAACTAGGATTGTGCATATAATCTGAAGAACTGCTGAACTAGATTAAAATGAACCGACCTGACACGACTTTTATCGGGTTGCTATTAGATCGGATCTCCAACCCGACAAGAAGCAGATTTGTGTTTTGGGTGTCAACCCGTCCAAATATAAAAACATCACTATCTTCAAATCTCAAACCTTAGCCGTTTTGTTCAGATCTCAAACCCTGCATAAGCCCTCTCCCGTCTCTCTTATCTACCATTCGTCTCCCTTTCTTCCCTCCTCCCATACCTGTAAACATTGGCAATCAGCTACCTTGTTATAGCATCAACAGTAATAAATTTCAAGTGTCATTAAAACGTGCACAAAATAGAAAAAACTAAAAGAAAAGGATAAGCCCAAAAATTGAGTAGAAAAAAGGCAACACGGACCGAGTCACTGTGATCGGCAAGTTGCCTTGTTCAAACCTAGAAATGCAAACAAACGCGTTGAATCAAGACTCTTTTTAGTCCGAGTTTCAGAGTCTCAGACCCCACCCCACCCCACGCACACGCTCACTCCCACCACCTCTCAACTTGCACAGAAATCCCTCTCCTTCCTTCCAAGCAACATCCCTTTGTCCGACTCCACGCCCTTTCCATATAAACACCCACTGCCTCCCCCCTCCCGAACTCACCACCGCTGCCCCATACATCGACAAGATAGCAAGAAGATCGTCTTCGTCTTCGTCTTCTTTTTTTCATTCTCTCCGATATCGAACACTAGCTCCATCTGTTCTGAAAGGCGCTTGACGACTGACTGTCGATTTGACTATGGTTTCTGACGATCCTACTCCGTGCCTGAAACCGATCGTGATCCGGGACGTCTGGGCTTCTAATTTGGACTCCGAATTCGAGCTCATAAGGGACGTTATCGACAGCTACCCTTTTATTTCCATGGATACCGAGTTCCCCGGCATGGTTTTCCGACCCCCGGTGGAACCCACCAAGCCTTACTACCGCCAGCTTCTTCCCTCCGATCATTACCGGCTTTTGAAATCCAACGTTGACGTCTTGAACCTCATTCAGGTGGGCCTCACGCTCTCCGACGCTTCCGGTAACCTTCCTGATCTCGGTGGCGGGAACCGTTTCATCTGGGAGTTTAACTTCAGCGACTTCGATGTGGCCCGAGACGCCCACTCCTCGGACTCGATCGAATTGCTGAGACGGCAGGGGATTGACTTCGATAGGAACAAGGTAGAGGGAATCGACTCCGCCCGGTTTGCCGAGTTGATGATATCGTCGGGACTCGTCTGCAATGACTCGGTGAGTTGGGTAACGTTCCACAGTGCCTACGACTTCGGGTACCTGGTGAAGATCCTCACCGGCCGTAGCCTGCCCAGTGGATTGGAGGAATTCTTGAAAATCTTGAGGGTGTTCTTCGGGCAAAGGGTATATGACGTCAAGTACCTGATGAAGTTCTGTCGGAGCTTGTATGGCGGACTGGACCGGGTCGCTAGAACCCTCGAGGTCGATCGGGCGGTTGGAAAATGCCACCAGGCCGGTTCGGACAGTTTGCTAACGTGGCATGCGTTTCAGAAGATGAGGGATATGTATTTTGTAAATGATGGGCCGGAAAAATATGCCGGTGTGTTGTATGGGATGGAGGTGTTTTAAAAGTTAAAAGAAGAAAAAAATAATTTTTTATTCGATTGAAAAAAACTTATATTTATATATTTTCAGTCTTAGAATATATAAGTTTTACACTTTCTTTTTAAAAAGAAATAAATAAATATAGAATACACATGAAAAAATTAATTTTTCAAATAGAATGTTCGAAACTTACATACTTTAAGATTATATTTAGTATTACTCGTCTAGAAAAGTAAGAATCCGCGGAGATGATTTTTGTAAAACAATACAACAACTTCCCCACATCCTACGTATAAGGACACTCCCATAATGTGTTCAGTAGTTTCAACAACCAAATGACAGGGCAATTAGGATCATCCAAAACTTTTTGTTTAGAAAGATTACAACCTATTGGTGGCAGAATATTGCAAGCCCTCCACATGAAATTTTTAACACTGTTAAGAACATGGGCAGGCCATATTCTCATCCAAAATTCTTCACTAGTCTTAACCTCAGAAGGGCCACATGAGTGTTTGACAGATCTTTCATTCTCCAAATGATAGGCACTCTTAACATCAAAACAACTAAAGGAAGTATCATACCATATTTATTCATCTGCAAATAGCAAAGGGCTTAGAGGTAAACTCAGAATCAGATCAGCTTCATCAATAAAGAAAGTTTCCCTGACCAACCTAGAATTCCACTCCTTGATATGATGATTAATTAAAATATTAACCGTGGCATTATCATTTATCATGAAACTAGATTTCTTTCGTAACCATTTATCTCTTCAAACCCCAATACTTTTCTCATTCCCAACCCTCCAATTCAAGCAATCAGGAAAAAGATTCTTAGTTGCCAAGAAATTTCGCCATAAATTAATAAGAAATATACATCAACAGACTTAACATCTCTATGGGGGAAAATACGTTGCTTTTAAAATCATAGTTGAAATGGATTGAGGATTGTGAAAAAATCTCCACAACTGTTTTGCTAAAAGAGCTTTATTAAAACATTCAAAACCACGAAAGTCCATACCATCTAGTTTCTTGGAATTACCCATATTCTCCCAACTCATCCAGTAAATCTTGGAATCATTTTGCTAAAGTCCCCAAAAACACCTCTACATCATTCTATTAAGCTGCAAACACAAAGTCTTGGGCAACAAAAAAATGCTCATATCGTAAGTTGGTATTACCTTGATGGCAGTATTCAAAAGAACTTCCTTACATGCCTGGGAGAGAAACTTATGCTTCCAATTGCTAAGTCTATGCCAAACACAATCAGCTATGTATTTGAAAGACTTGGCCCGAGATCTTCCAATTAAAGCAGGCACTCCGAGATACATTTCAAAGCTGTGAGATGTTGTGTTCCAGCAATAGTTAGGATAAAGTTTCTTATCTCTTGATTGGTGTTTTTATTGAAAAACATTGTTGTTTTCTCCTGGAAGAGTTGTTGCGCCGAAGCTCTTTCATACAACTCTAGTAATCCTTGCAATCTACACCACTCAAGGATTTTGGCTTCGATGAAAAGTATAATATCATCTGCAAAAAAAAAAAAAAAAAAAAAAGGAAAAAATATGAAACCCAGTCCACCCCTCTAGCAATTGGAACCCCATGGAGGGGTTTTCTGCACTCAATAGTTTAATCAATCCACTTCGAACTTCTGAATACAAGAGAAGATATGGACTTAGCGGATCTCTTTGCCTTATACCCCTACTAGGTTTAAATTTTTCCTGAGGTTCTCCATTCACCAAAATTGAGTAAGATATAGATGTTATACATTCCATAATGGGAGAAGTCCATATATCACCGAAGCCCATTTTCTTCATTACCAATTTCAGAAAACCTCATTCAACCCGATCATACGCTTTACTCGTATATAATTTTACAGCCATATAAACCCTCTTTACCATGCAACTTACAATGCATAATATTCAATGTCTCATAGGTAGCAATAATATTGTTAGATTTATTCTCTCCTCGTTTAGGGACTAAAAGAGAATATTTGTAATATGTGCTTCCTACGGGTATTGAATTCACATAGTAGGAATCTTAATATAGAATTTTAGATTCACTTCACTTACAGATCCAACTTGAGGTTGTTGATCTGACTGACAAAGGAAAAGTGGTGTTAATAGAGATATAGATCCATTTTTTGACACTAATTGAGTTGCCTTTAAATAATAATCGCACATTTGATTGAACTTTTTCAAAAATGAGTTAAATAGTTTATTCTCATAGAAGAATTGGCTTGCTTTTCTGATGTCTTTTGGTGCAAAGTACTTTGAGCACATTATTGTTGCTTGTACTATTTTGGTACAAAAAATGGTACAAGCAACTTATGAATGTTGTTGGTACTTTTTGCATGCGGCCTAAACTAACCATCTATTCAAAGTTACGCAATATATCCAGTCATTATTATTAACGATCTATTGAACAAAATAAGTTCTTTGAACATTGTTGACAATTCTAGAAAAGTGTCATATTTAGAGAGATGACGATCTGGTTGTTTTAGATTATTAATTATCGCCTTGAGTGGCTTTCTATATACTATGAGGTAGTGAACATGGGTTTTTGAAAGTATCTTAGACTTCATGTCGTGTGAGACTGTTTGCGAAAAAACAGTTTTAAGAGCTTTTGTTCAAAATCCATAGGCGATTAATGAGATGGTGAGCATCAAAGAATCTATATTTTGAATTGAGATACTCATACGGCTTGTGATTTGGATAAATCTTTAAAAGTAATGATTAGACTATTGTGATTGTCCTTGGGGCAAAGATCCTAATTGCTTTACTCTTAATGAGAAACAAAGGTTGGTCATCTCACATGCTATTATTGAAATACAAGAGATTCATTTTGAAATCTTGGAGTCGCATATTAAAATTTGCTGAATGATATTTATGGTCAACTTATGGATTCTCAAAAGTCGCAACTGGACTCGCTGACTATAATCTAAGGTTCATGTTGTGAGTTTGACCTAAATGTAGTTGTGATGAGTCGCTGACTTCATGGTTGTACACAGGCTTTTTATTTTTAAAAGCTAGGTCTCTTGGTTAACGCATGCTTTTTAGAAATTTACTACTTATGAGATTCCACATGGAGAGAGATGATCCTTAAACACCACTAGAGACTTTTGATTTAATCATTTCTAGTTGACCTTGTGATTTCTCTCCTTCATGTTATTTCTCGTTGTGCACATAATAGTGATGTGTTCTATGATCCCGTTGCCTGGCTGGGATCATTTAATTAGCAAACACATTCACCATGAATTTGGGGTTATGATGAAAAAGGTATGTAGACAGGCTTAAATCGACACACTCACACGAACAATCGTATCTAACTCTTAGGTAGCAAGCGGAGATTAGACATTTTGTCCCTTGTTGCTTATGTAGTATGTAGAGATGGTTGATACAAATATATATGTCGCCTTAGCTAGGCTAAGAAGAGGTCTTTGTTACTTGTTAAGACTGTATAGTGATAGCCCACAATCCATGTAGTCTGTGTTTAGCCAGATGCAAGATCATCTTTGCTGCTTGGGATAGTGAGCAATTGGAGGGACTTGGGTTAGTGTGACGCCCCGACTGCCACGTATAGGGACGCAAGAATCGTGACGTCGGGATGATGACAACATGGGTCACGCATCCCAACGAAATGTGCCCAAGTGTGTGCAAAATGTAAAAGTGCACAACAAAAGTCGTAGCGAATAATATAATAAGTCAACTAAGTACCAGAATTGTTTAATATAAATATCCAAAACAAATTACCTTTAAAAGTTATACAGTCATCCCAAAATATATTGCAAACGAAAATTACATAAATAAGGGTTAAAATGAATCTCGACACACGAGAGCAATCCCAGATCGCTCTTTTAACGGAGCCAACCCCTAAGGCTCGTCATCCTCATCTGCATCAAAATCTGCGATACCATAAAACGGTACCGCAGGTAAGTAAAAATCCAAACAACCCTCAAGATAAAAACGCATTAAAGCAACCAACTAACAGATCCCAAAATCTCATTTTTTCGGAAAACGAGTATTTTTCCAACACACGCTAAAAATTCCATTTTTAGCCAAAACATATAATCCAACATTTTCCTAGAAAATGATTTACACAAAAGTCAATAATTTATCAGACACTGTAGGCGGGAATCACAGGCGGGACTATACCACCATCCTTACCATGTGCACCGTAGGCGGGAATCACAGGCAGTACACAACCACCATCCCTGCTTACCACTATCCCTACCGCGTGCACCGTAGGCGGAAATTACAGGCGGGACTCTACCACCATCCCTATAGTTCATTTCCACACAATGAATACATATCAGAGCACTGTAGGCGGGACTCTACCACTATCCCTGCTTACCACCATCCCTACCGCATGCACCGTAGGCGGGAATCACAGGCGGGACACAACCACCATCCCTGTTTACCACCATCCCAACCGCGTACACCGTAGGCGGGAATCGCATGCGGGACTCTACCACCATCCCTACAGTCTCTTTCCCTTTTTCTCAAACCAGTCAATCCAAACATTTCAAACATACTCAAAATCATTTCTCACTTGAAAACCCAGTTTTCAAATAAACATGTGAACATGGATGCAATCATGTGAAAATCCAGTTTTCAGTTACAAACATGAACATGTGTGTAAATGAAATGAACACAGCACGACAACAATAACCAACAACCAACAATATCAACACAATCCAATCACACAAACAACTTTATTCTCCAATCCGTCTGACCTTCGTACTCCTTGGACTCAGTCTGGCAAAACCAATCAATAATTCAATACAGTGTAATGAGTTAGTGCAAAAATACATTTAAATCATAAGAGTTCTTTGAAAAATACTTACAGCGCTATATAGCAATTTTCGGAGGATCACGGAAGACCCAAGATTGATAGGGTAGAGTTTAGGGATGTCGGTGAAGTTAGTGGTGGTGGTGGTTGGTCATCGGTGACGGCATGGGTGGAGGTTGAAGACCAAAATGCCCAAAACGAAAATGTTGATGAATGTGCTTCACAGGTGACGGATCGGAGGTAGGGTTCGGTCCATTGGATTATTAAGAGGTAGAGGACGATGTAGTGAAAAAATGGTGGCCAATGGTGGTGCGATGGCGGCGCAGCGGCGCAAGGAGTGCCGTGGCTTGGAGAAGCTCGTGGTGGCTAACGGCAGAACGAGAAGAGTTGGAAATGGAGGGGTGGGGTCGCCGGCCAATGGGGAAGCTGAAGGGGTGGGCAGTGTCGCGCACAGCGGCGCAAGGCAGCGGAGCTGGGGGAGGAGAGATTGACCAACGAGAGAGAAAGGAGGGGTCGACGAGGGAGAAGCCAGGGAAGAAAGGAAAAAAAAAAAAGAAAGAAAGGAAAAGAAGAAAAAGAAAAGAGGAAAGAGAAAATATAGGGAAAGAAATAAGGTCCAATCCTCACATCTTGGGTCACAAAAATGATCAAACGAAAACGATTTTAAAACAGCAAGTGAAATAAAATAATTCAAAGGCAGTGATTAAAATGAAAATAAATAATTAAACCCAACAATAAGTTAATTTAATTTGAGAAGAAATTTAAACGCATAACAATAATTAATTTAGAGAAAGCACTTTAAAAATAACTTTCGTAAACTAAAAATCATAAAAATAACCCTACTAAAAATCCAATAATTTTAAAACAAGAGAATAAATTTTTGAATAAATAAAAATAATCATTCAGTAAAAATATACTAAAATACGAGGTGTTACAGTTAGGCAACTGGAAAATGACTAGACTAAGATTTATATAGTGTATTGAGTTTAGACATATGTTTTGTTTTGAAAAGAGAACTTTATAGTGGCGTGTATTTCATGCTATATATGCTCTTACATCTAACAATAGAGGTGAGTAAATGGATCTCTGCTTCCTCACCGTGTTAGTCCTGTAGGTCATAATCGATGACCATAGTAGACCTTTAACCATGTCACGAGGTTAAAGTTTTAGTGCATGCTACTTTGGCATGCTGTCTATGACCATGGATGACACGGTCTAGAAAGACATTGTTGGGAAAACAACTCGATTAAAAATGAATGATAAGAGGATGATGGGAAGACTAGTTGGCAACACATCAATACTGTGTTTGTACTTAGTGCCAGAAAGTTATGTTGCCTCTCAAAAGTTGCGACATAGCTATGGGTAAATCATGTTTTATAAAGATTATGCATTGCTTTGAGTCATTCAGACTCCAGAGGGATTAGAGATGCTTAGTTAAATGTGACCAATTGACTTGGGGCATAACAAGACACTTTTTGGGATATTTCTATGCCGGTACTCTCTCGGAGTGATTTGGTAATGTGCTCCCATTTGTCTTTTATAGATGTGTCTGATGGTAGCACAATCTATTTGCCAGTATGAATAAGATTGAGAACATATTGAGAGATGCAGACCTAGGGTCTTGCCCACTTTGTGCGAGTAAGAGATGTAGCAAAGGGGCGCCCATAGTGGGCACCCTTCTCCTTCTCTTGGTTAGGGGTTACAAAATGACTATTAAGCCACTTCAAGAGTCTTGATGGTTGGCCTTTAAGGCTAGCCATGGGTTACAATTAGAGGGGCTATTTATATAGCCCCTCCCCCTTTGGACGAGGCACTTTTATGCGCAAGTAGAAAATCTCTCTATTTAAACTATAGTCTCTCACGTCCTGGTATTTAGGCAATGGAATGCATGAATGTTGTTTTGGTCTTACCACGTAGCACACTCCACTATTAACAATGATGATCTCAAATGAAGAGCAACAATGAGAGATTCGTGGAACAACCACATCAGATCTGAGATTTCCCACTCGAGATAATATCGCTTCCATGGTACTCTAATTAAGAATCTATAGCAAGAATGAACTTCGATATCAATTTTTGGGTGGATGTCTCAGGATTCAGATACCCAAGTTGACACAGAGGTTGAGGTCATGGTCGTGCAGATGGGTGGGACAACGGATGACGTTGAGATGAAGATATCTCTCAAGGAAAGGAAGACTAATATAACATCTACGGAAGAAGGTGGACGCCGCACTAGAGTATGCCGAGATGGAAATTTAAATAACTGACTCGACTAGTTTTTTTTATCTATTTCTTGATTATCCTTAATGTCAGCAACAAACTAAATCCCCATCTTTAATGTGAACTCTAAACCATAGTCCCAGTTTGGGGCATCAACTTGCCGAGGGATGGATTTGCCCTTGGTCCATCTACCCCCATGCCCACCAGGAAAAAAACCACTATCCGGTATCCTGAATTCATAATCAACCACCAAAAACCACCAACCAAACAAAATGTGAAAAACCATCGACCATGGACCAATGAATACAACCACTAGACCATTGAACAAAACCCAACTAGAGAGAGAGAGAGAGAGAGAGTGAGAGAGACCACAATGACAATAGCGACCGAGTGGGGATGATGACAACGACATAAAACCAGCAGCATAGAAACTGAGAGAGAGAGAGAGAGAGACGCGAGGACTCAAGGGACTGAGGAAGGGGTGAGGGCAATTCTATTCAGAACCCTATATCAAAACGATGTCGTATTGGGAGTTTTTCCCAAAACGTCATCATTTTATTAAAGGAAATAATTTTTTTAATATATATATATATACACACATTAAGCCGATGGACGGGGCCCATTGCAGGCAGGCTAAGGCCCAGCCCAAGCCCCTTCCCTGAGTCTATGCTCAAGTGTTGGCGGGGCCCGCAACACGCATATGATGACCAGGGTTGCCTGGCTGCCCAAGCAGGGCAGCCGGTGGAGGTTGGTGGAGGTTGGGTTGATAGGGTGCAAGGCCCCGCCGTCCACCTCTAGTGAGTTAGATCAATAACTTGAGCTCAAACTCCCTAGCATGGAAATAACATCGACTTGTGAGTCATAGCCACCATTTCTAGCTTTGACTTTTTCATCAATCGAGGATCATGGTAAAAATAAACAAAGAAAACCACTCGTCTTCATTGTATATATTTGGAAATGAAAGAAAAGCTTACAGGGCTCCAGCCATGGCAAAGCTTATTACATACAACCTACAGTAAAAGTAGCAGGAAGAGTTCATCTTTAAGTAGATTTGTTTAGAAGAGTAAAATTTTCAAGTCTAGAAGTTAGGAAATCCTTGAATTCTAGGATTCGAAAAATTTGTACATGACAATTTTCTTTTAATGGCCGATGTAAGGTGGAAATCACTTTTAAAAAAGTGAAGTTTGAGGAAATAACGCATCTACACGGAGAGTTTGAGAAGGGTAAGCTATATAGCGTGGAGAACTAGTTGAAGAATTGGAGAAAGGAACCGGATTCATGAAGTATTAAGACAAAAAAAAAAAAAAAAACACTCTTTATATATAGTTCATTATATATTACAAGACATTGTTTGAAGCTATTGATTAGTAAAAGCATGAGATGATAGATCATCTTGTTTTCAAATACCCATCTACCCATAACTCTATAATAATGCACGCTATCCCGTACAAGGTAAAAGCTATCACATCCATCTGTATAATGAAGTGGAGTTTCCTACTCTTCTTTTTTGTTATTACAAAAAAGAAGTTTCTCTTGATCATGGACTTGAGAATAAATTTCAGTGTGGACATCTCTCCTAAGGAGATAACGACCTTGATGGAGTGTGCCTAATTAAATGGAGATGGAAATGGCCAGTATAGCACTTTATAGCTCTATCTAGTTTTTCCTCGATACTTGCAACAATATCTTGAAATGCTTCCATCTACAAATTAAGCTTGCGTTGTATTATTGACTATACACTGCATGAAAAGCGGGGTATCATGAACAAGCTTAAGGCTCTTGCACCCGTCTATTAATGTTGAAGGTAGTGTAACGCCCCATATCCGGATAGGTCGGAGACTTACTACCTATCACTTAAAATCATATTTCATGGTACAGATATAAACTCCAATTTCTCAATTACACATAGATCCCATTATTTTAAACCAACTACTCCAAAATACCAAGTCAACAAAGTAAAACAAAACTATTGAATAAAATTCTCAAATAATCAACGTACTCTCTTTGTACTCAATCATCTATGCTTACATAGCCTTATCCATACTTCATATTCTTAATCCTCAGTTGAAACATTTATAAACATCTAAAAATATTGTGGAGCTAAGGGGTGAGTTATCAACAACTCAGTAAGTAGAGAACATATACTAGTATGTAAACATGAACATTTACAGAGTTCAGAATGCAAAACAAAACATTTTTAGTTTCAGAATGTAGAACCAAAACATGTTATCAAAATATCAGAGTGACAACTCAAAATATTCATATTCAAAAGTCATTTGGTATAACATAACTATCTTCACATCATAACAGAATTCCATGTTTAACACTTGTGGTAGGGTTGTGCAAACCCCAGCGGCCAACTGAGTAGAAATTGAAATTGAAATCTTCCCCTTATTATTCTTGGAGCCCCAAGTGTGCACATAGAAAAGACAATGCAGAAAACCACTTTGTTTCCAAAAAGGATGCACTAAAAATAGAAAAAATGGTACCAACCTAAATAGATGCCACAATTTTACACCTGTGGTAAGGCCAGTACATAACAAAAATAGAATATCATGCCAGAGGTTTTTAGAGATCACATCATATCATAACAGTGTATAGAACAGATTCGAAACATAACATATTCATATCATCTTCATATAATCATGCACAAATTTTTATATTCGCTCTTTTTGCACAGTTCAGAAACAAAATGCCGACAATAGGTCATGTCTATACCAGTCATGATAAAAGTATTTTTCTCTTCTTATACGGATTTCATGAGTAATGCAGATAAACGATCCATGTTGTTTTCAAGTTATTTTTTCAAAACAAAAATATGCATATTTTTCACAAAATCAACCTCAGTCCATTCGTTTTTTCTAAAGTTTAGCATAGGAACCCCGCTTACCTAGACTTTTTAACTTTTTTGAATTTTCCCACAGCAGTATATAACGATTATCAATGATCACCTATAAGATAGACAAGTAACTTACTTAAATCTCTAATTAAACACGTATTTTGATATTTAAGCCTAAAATACTAAAATAACCTATTTTTCCAAAAAAATCTAAAATTCTCATAACCCGAAATTACCATCACTTCCCAAATTCATTAATATCCACTTAATTTCTCCGACTAAGACATTAAAATCTAAATTATTTACTACCGAAATCTAACTATAAAAATTTAATACTAGATAATATAAATTAAATCCTAAATTATTTTCTCTAGGAAAAATAAAGTTTCTAGGTTAACATGAAATAAAACTAAACCCAACTTAAAATATTAAGCTCAATCCAACTTAAAACAACAAATAGTTTTCTGTAATAAAACTAAGCCCAACCCAAGAGTCAAGCTCATCTTAAAAAAAACACAACTGAACTTAGGAATAGAACCAGCTTAAAAGCAAAAGCCCACGTGAAACAAACTCCAGCCCATGGTTAGAGGGCATCCTAGTAATAAACATGCATTTGTATACACTATTTGGGAAAACCAAAAATGAAAGGACAATCAAACTTACGAGACTAACCGAGGAAATCACCAGAGAAGGGTCGTGATACGGAGGCTGAGGCTATGTGGGCTTCCAAGCTTGGCTGAGATCAATGGAGGCCAAGCTCTATGTAGTAGAGGGACTGTTAGATTTAGTGAGATTGACAAACGCTGGAGAGGAAGAGAGAGAGAGAGATAGAGAGAGAGAGAGAGGGAGAATAACGTGAGAGAGAGAGATCGGAGCTGTTAGTCCGAGAAGCAAAGGAGCAAAGAAATAAGGAGGTCTCGGTGTGAGCTTACCAAGAGGAAATACGGCGGACGTAAAGTGGCCTGAAGTGCTTGGCGGCACTTTCTGTGCAGGTGGAGGCGATTTGGAAGGCGATGGCGAAGTGCGGTGGCTTCCCGATATGTGGTGGCGGCTGGTTTACATGTAAAAATACTCGGTTTCAGGTGTACCAGAATAAAGCACTATCGTTGGCAATTTTCGGTGGTTGGGCGACGATGGATCTTGAAAGGAGACGTGTGACAGTGCTCTTCTGTTTGCTGTAACGACAGTTCAACGTGGTTAGACATGGTTGTTTTCCAAGCTGGGATTTCGTTGGTGCTACCAGTGGTGGTGTTCGTCCTTTGCTGATCATGGGTGGTGGACTATAGTAGGTTGTGATGGTAATTCCCGTGGTTGCAGACATTGGTTTGTGTTCTTTGCAGCATTTCAAACGGAAGCAACTTGCTGCGGCTTCATCGTGGAGAGGTCAGCTTGTGAGCCAGCTGCTTGCTCCCTTAGGAGACTCTTGTTCCGTGTGACAGGGCTGAGGGAAGGAAGCAACATCTACGTGGAGGAGTTTCACTAAGAAACTCAAGGCTGCGGAAACCCTAGCTTGGAAAAGAGAAAAACTAGTGGGATGGAGATGTGCATGGCATGGTGCATGGGAGTGGAATCTGGACTTGGTTCTCACAAGCTTGGGTTTTGGGTGTACGTGGTTTGAGCCTTTCTGTGAGTTATGGGCCTCGACTCAACTTCTAAAAATAATCCAACTTGTTCAATAAATTTTTCGGTCCAATTCCTAAATAAATATGTTCCACTTGGTCCCTAAAATATCAAATGATTGTAATCTAGTTATCAACCCAAAAAAAAAAATTCATATTCCGTCAAAAGAAATTTTAGGCTCGTAGCTTGTCCCAAAATTATTTGTTAAATCTCAAGTGGGCTTTCCAGAAATATTAAACTAAAAACATTTATAGAACTCGTGCTTTGCTTGGGCTTGGTGCTGGGCCTAAGTGTTACATGTAGAGTTCCCAACAGACCTTGAGATGATAGAAGCTTGAGGGGGAGTAACTTCTTGTTGTCACAATAAAGAAGAATCTATTGATCTTGAACTGGAGAATGAACTTCAACAATATTTTTTTGGATTGATGTATGTGGAGCAAATGCTCACGACGACACAAAGGTTGAGATCGAGATCGAGGCCGTGGTCATGCTGAAAGGGGTGGCGATGAAGGCTGCCGAGCTGAAGATGTCTACAAGGAGATGGAGACCATGATGGTGTATGTCAAGAAGGACGGACAATTGGCTGGGAATGGCGATTGAAATGGCAGCATAAAGCTTTTGGTAGCTTGGTGTTGATGCTCTTTTTTTTTCTATAACAAACTAAATCACTATTTTAATGTGAACTCTATATCTAAGCTCCTAATGGTGGGGCAGAGTGA
Source organism: Juglans regia (assembly GCF_001411555.2). Taxonomy (NCBI): domain Eukaryota; kingdom Viridiplantae; phylum Streptophyta; class Magnoliopsida; order Fagales; family Juglandaceae; genus Juglans; species Juglans regia. The sequence continues at coordinate 20,473,982 of NC_049914.1, read as the reverse complement.
GACTTCAAGCTCGAACTCCCTAACATGGAGATAGCATTGGACTATTAGGGAGCTCGAACTACCTAATGGCAACCATTGCTGGGAAAAGACAATGCTCTTCAACATGGGGCAACACTAGCCCTTCTAAAATGATTTCTTCAATGGATATTCGTCAAAGAGAGGAAGCCTAGTTGGTGCTATAAACATAAAAAACAACACCCCTCCTCTTCCCTATATATATTTGTTAAAAATAAAAGCTTCCAAGATCTAGAATTTTGGCAAAGTTTATTAATATGGCTCAGACTTCATCTTTTAATAGATTTGTCTAGATGTGTAGATTTGTCCAATCTAAAAATTAGGTATTTCTTGATTTCTAGAATTGAGGAAAACTTGTACTAGACTATTTTTATTGAATTAATGTAAGGATAAAATTTCTTTAAAAAAATAGAGAAATTTGAGGACGTCACACATTTACTTACAATAACATTGAACAAGTTGAAGCCTATCACATCCTCCAAGTGTTAAGGAGCCCAAGAAGACCTTAATCCATGGTGAAGAGTACGTGACAAAACTTGGACTGCCATGCCTAGGAAAGGGAAAAAATATGAAGATATTATCAAACTGATAGAGAGAGACGTGAGAGAATTTAGTGATTGAGAAGAAAAAGGGAAGGTTCTCGTTAGTTGAATTTATCTCAGTTGCACTGTTTCATGTACATTTACAAGTATTTATATGCTAGTAAAATAAAGAACACGTGTCTATTTCTCTCTTCTTCTTTTTTTTAACAAGAATACCCTCTAATAACCTTTTCTATATTTACTAATACTCCCCCTCAAGATGGAGTGTACAAATTAATGACAACCATCTTGAGTAAAAGAAGATGAAATTGAGCTGCACCGAGAGGCTTTGTCCACATATCACTGAGTTGGTGAGAACTAGAGACATGATGAGGCTCTATGATTCCAGCATGAAATGTTTTCTAATAATATGAAAATCTATCTCAATGTGCTTGGTCCTTTCGTGAACCTTGGATTTGCAGCAATATGGAGTGCTACATGATTATCATAGAATAAAAGAGCAAGCTTTGGAAAAGGAACATGTAAATCTTGAAGAAGAGAGATGAGCCAAGTGATCTCACATGTGGTTGATGCCATGACCTTATATTCTGCTTCTCCTAAGAATTGAAAGACAGTTTGCTATTTCTTAGACTTCCAGAAAATAAGTGCATCACCAAGAAATACCAAATAGCTTGTTACAAATCACTTAGGATCAGAGTAACCAACTCAATCCGAATCAGTAAAGGCCTTAAGATGTAGACTACTAGTTGTTGGAAATAATAATCCTTGGCTAGGAGTGGAGTTTAGATATCTTAAGATGCGATGAACAACATCTAAATGACACTATCGAGGCTTATCCATAAACTGGCTAAGTACTTGAACTACAAAGGCCAAGTCAGGCCTAGTGATAGTTAAGTATATCAAGTGTCCAATAAGTCTTCGATGCAAAGAAGCATATTGTAAGAGACGACCATCTTCTTTACTAAGTCTCAAATTTTGTTGCATTGGAAATTTGAGAGGTTTTGGACCAGATAACCTAGATTCTTCAACAATGTCCAATGCATACTTGCATTGGTTGAGAGCAATACCTTAAGCAGATTGAGCCACTTCCAATCCAAGAAAGAATCTTAATTCTCCAAGATCTTTGATTTTCAACCATTGATCAAGAAAAGACTTCAAATTCAGAATAGAAGGAAGATGATTTACAGCCACTATTATATCATCTAAATAGATCAAAAGTACAGTAAAGTGGCCTGAATTGTATAAGGTAAACAATGAATGATCAGATTGAGATTGGATGCAACCGTAGGAAATAAGAGCTGAGGATAGTTTGGAGAACCATTGCTGAGAAGCTTGCTTAAGCCCATATAAAGAGTTATTCAGCCTGCACACATTATGCTCCCCCTCTCTAGAAAAACCAGGTGGTATCTCCATATACACATTTTCTTCCAAATCACCCTGAAGAAAGACATTATTTACATCTAAGTGGTGTAAAAACCAGTTTTGAGAAGCAGCCACTGCTAGAAGGAATCTCACACTTACAAGTTTAGCTAAGGGAGAGAAAGTTTCTTGAAAATCAAGGTCTTCGATTTGTGTGTAACCTTTAGCAACTAATCTTGCTTTATACCTTCCAATACTAACATCTGATTTATACTTAATTCTATACACCCATTTGAAACCTATAGGTTGTTTTCCATCAGGTAAATTGGTGAGTGTTAAGGTATGATTAAGCTCTAAAGCTTTTATTTCAGCAGCCATGGCTTCATGCCAATGAGGATGTTTGACAACTTGTTTAAAAATTCTAGACCCAAAATTGGTGGAAGGAGATAATTTCTAGTGAGAGATAAATGAAGAGATAGAATAAGGAATGGTAGACTTACCATTACCTTGATATGAAGGAGCTGAGATAGTATGAGCAGTAACTTACTTGCAATGATAATCTTGCCGATAAGTAGGTGCTTTGAGAGCTTTAGAGGACTGCCTAACAGCTACAAGGTTAAAATTATCAAGAGAAGAAGAAGAATGCAGATATGAAGGAATATGAAAATAAAAAATTGGATGAGCTAAAACAATAGAATCAAGTAGAACAGAAGTAGAAGGTGAGGATGATTTGAAAGGGAAAGTATTTAAAAAAAATACTACATCCAGAGAGATAGAAATTTTGGCTCTCAAGGTCAAAAACCTTGTAACCTTTAATTCCAAATGGGTATTCAAGGAATATAAATTTTCTTGCACAAGGATCAAACTTGTGTTTGTTTCTGGAGAGAGTAAAAGCAAAACATAAGCAACCAAAGACTCTCAGATGAGAATACACATGAACTTTAGAAAAAGAGTTTCATATGGTGATTTGTTATATAGGACTGGAGTGGGGGTTCTGTTAATCAAATAAGTTGTTGTTAGAATGTACTCTCGCCAAAATTTCAAAGGAAGGTGAGCTTGGAATCTCAAAGAACGAGCAACATTTAGTAGGTGTTGATGCTTTCTTTCAACTTCACCATTTTGCTATGGTGTCTCAACACAAAAATTTTGGTGAATGGATCCTTTAGAAGCATAGAAATCAAGCATGTGGAATTCATTGCCATTGTTAGATCTAATGGCCTTTATTTTCATGTTAAATTTTGTTTCAGTTAGTGAAAAGAATGACTAAATCAGCTGTCAGGTTTGAGCATTATCATGCATAAGATAGAGCCAAGTACATTTAGAGAAGTCAACAACTATTGTAAGGAAATACTCGGACCCATCAAGAGAGGGCATTGAAAAAAGCCCCCAAATGTCACAATGTATTATTTCAAAAGGGGATTTTGATACACTATAACTCAAAGGAAAAGAAAGTTTAAAATGTTTAGCCAAATGGCAAATTGTACAAGAAACTGTATTTGAAATAGGGCTGCAACCCAACCAACCCGATCTATGTTTGGGCCCGATCCGATCTGACCCAACTTTAAAACGGGCTAAACCGCTATGGGCCAACCTGACCCGACATTGGAAGTAGGAAATGGGAGCCCGAATCGTGTACAAATAGATAAAAAAAACCTTACATATCCTTATACAATCTCTTTCCTGAATTTTCAAATTTAACCAGCGCCCAATTTTACAGACAACTTGAAAGCATCCTCACCCCATCACTTCAAATTTTCTACGGAAAATAAAGGAAAATCGAAGCTGGGAAAGCAAGCTAAAATTCTCAAAACAAGCAACGTGCTAGATCTGCACATTCATACCAGAAAACCAAAACCATTAGCACCATAAATCAAAGAACTTACAAAGCAGTCGTCATCAATTGTGAAAATATACTTCTTCTTAGACACCCAAAGCAGCGGCAAGCAAAGTCCTTGAAGGAAATGTAGGAGGCTTTGGGACCCAGAATCCTGTTGATGTCGTTGCGGTTATAGAGCTCGTAATCGAAGCTATCAGGGACGTTGATGGTCTTCGAAGGATCACCATCTTGGACGATGATGAGGTGGTAAGGCTCAAAGCTCATCTTTCAACAATGGCGTTGGGGCATGCGAAGAAGCTTCAATGGTAGCCATGGCAGAGAAACAGAGAGCGTGATGGAAGTCGTGCATGGATTTGGAAGGTTTTGGGACTTTTTCAAAGGTTGCAGGTGTCTGAACTAAGCTGGGTTGCGGTTTTAAGTTGATGGAAGCCGCAAAGGCCGTAGAGGCTGGAGATGGCAACGTCGTTCTTGATGGAGGCTAGGGTTTCTAAGCTTTTGTTTGAAGAGAGTGAACTTCAAGTGTCAACCCGTCCCTTTTTTTTTTCTTTCTAGCGGTTTTAGATGGTTCAACCCGCGCGTTACTTAAACCCGCTATTTTGGTCGGGTCGGGTCGGGCCACACGGACTGGCCAGGTCCTAATATTTTCTGCACAGCCCTAATTTGAAATTATAATTTCAGATACATGCTTATTCAATACTAACAATCTAGAATGAGAAAGATTAACTAAGCTATAATGCCACAAGTCAAAAGGACAGTGGCTAGAAGTTTTATGTGTAACATGAGAGAGAGTTGTGGCAATCTTGGAGCTTGCTAAAGAATCCTGCAGTGGGTAATAGTACAGCTCGTTGCTCACCCATCCATATGATCCTCCAAGAACGTAGGTCTTGAATAAGGCAAAAATTGGATAGAAAAATGGGGCAACAGTTTATGTCAATAGAAAGTTTGCTTGCTAAAATGAGATTAAATGAAAAACTAGGGACACAAAGAACATTATTCAGGATTAAGGATTGTGAAAGATGCATAGTACCTATATGAGTTACATGTGCAAGTGCCCCATTTAGAAGTTTTACTGTATGATTAAAAGCTAAAGATATAGAACTAAGATAAGAAGTAGAACTAACCATGTGATTAGTGGCTCCATTGTCTATGATCCATTCCTTTTGTTGATGTAAAGAAGGTTTGTGAACAAAGGAGTTGAAGATAGAAAAGGTGTGTGTGCGGTGCCCCCAGCCCCCACTTGGGATTGGACGATGACTGAAACGCTGGGACATGCAACACATGGCTACATGACCCTCGTACATAATAGATAAAATGCAATGCTCCTAGGTATACTAGCAGTATGCAATAATTAATGCAGTGAAGAATATAAGGTTCATATGAAACTAGGCAACACCTAAAACAATTGCCTTAGCACATGGTACTGTAAGACTATGTATAAGCCAAACATTGTCTTCAGCATAAAACTTCATATCAAAAGTACCCAATGAAGGATATGTTTATTGTCTCCTAAAACAAGGGTAACTAACAAAAAACCTTTTTCCCCAAAGCAAAGGAACCGATCATAAAAGAACTTAAGTCACTAGAACATCCAAAATATATTTCTTGGTACAGGAAAATGATCCCTTTTTTTTCTTTTTTTTTTCTAATCAGGTTTCTTACTTTTCTCTAAGAATCTATCCTTGTCCTGATTGCTTAATCTCTTTAGCTCGTTGATGAGCTGCAATGCCTTACAAAGGAGTCGGTCAGCGTTCTGTATCCTATCCAACAAGGAGGGCTTCGATGAGTTCTCATTGTTCTTCGGTACCTCACCGCTAGTCGAGGGTACCATAGTCCTCTTGCGTTTCACCATGAGGATGATCATCTAAATCCGTCACAACTCCTATCATTTCAGGTGAGGAATGGTAGTGGAAACAACCATAATAAGATTTCGATAAATCTCAAGAAGTAAACATACAACATACAATGATTAACACAAGAATACAAGTGGTAAACCATGGAATGCATGCATGAACTTGTACTTGACATAAGACGTGACCCAAAACTTGACTTATGCACTTACCTTTTCAAAAGACATGTAACAGATTTTTTGGACTTTTCGAAAAAACATTCTTTGACATCATTTTATATCTTATCATATCACGTGATCCATATCGTATCGTATTGTATTATATCATATCACGTGATCCGTATCATGTGAGCTCATTGCCTTGTTCTTATAACACATGGTGGACACATCACAGCTCTTCTAAGCACCACGTGTTCTTGCTAGTTACCGCACCACCAATAGTCTGTATACCGTGGTGAATACGTCTTATTCATATTCATTATAACACAATAGTACTTTGTCGAATTAGTAGCCTTAGTCATGGCACCCACTAGCATTAGGTGCTACCTCGCTCCGGCATCTTTTCAAAATGATCCATTTGAGGCACGTCGACGGTTCTTTGATGACCCAGGGGTTACCACTCTATTCTTAAGCACTCCAGAGTGGACAGAGGATTTCCACTAGGACATTGTCCCATCCTGGCATTTGGGATCCTGATAAAACATTTTTAGACACTTTTCTTTTTTCTTTTAAAAAGATCATTTATCTAAATGCAGGTGACATGAGACTTAAGACGTGTTCCTTCTTACACTAGACATGTGACACATGAGATGCTGTGCATGAAATCATCAAGTTTAACATATTCAAATCATGGCATGATAACATAGGACATATGAAATATCAAAACAACTTCATGAACATAGCAGAATATGACTTTTCTGAAACGTCAAAGGCATGTAACATGAAGAAACTTCACTTTAACTGTTCCAAACTTGAAGCATAATAGATAAAAGTCATGGCGAGTGTGAAACAAACATGAAATCATAGCAACATTACAAAAATCTGAAACACGTAACATTGCTATAATCGAATCTTCATGATTTGTGAAACCTCAACATAACCTCAAGCAAAACCGAAACATATGCATGTGAATCATGACATTTTCAACGTAGATCCGAATCATATAACCACTTTCATGATCTTTTACAAAGTCAAAATAATATATTCAACTAAACAAAACATAGCTTAACAATCAAAGGTAATCAACAATAAAGAAAGATTTACGCAAATATATACGCATATTAACCAAACTAAGTTGAGTGTTTACTTACAAAAATCCTTCAAGAAAATAATAGCAAGCTGTAAATTGGATATACAACTCGTTAGAACAAGGGTTTCAAACCCTAATCCGTGTGCATGAGTGTGTGAGGTTTTCTGGGTTGTCACTTGTTCTTGGAGACTTCAAAACCATTTGGTTCTAGGGTTTTCAAACATGAAAACCATTCAAATTTCGTGTGACTCTTGGCTAAATGTAGAACAAGTGTGTAGTTCATGTGGGTGGCCGATTGTGTGGAGGATCTAAGCCCTCAAAGTTTCTACTCCTTCTCATTTCTTGGAAAACCCTAGGTTACTTCAAGATGAAATAACCTTCAAATTGTGTGTGCTTTTCAAGAATCTAGAAATCCTTGGAGATTTCGTCATCTCCTTGAGTTAGGTGTGAGTAGTGTGAAGAGAAAATAGGAAAAATGCGAGATCCTCACTATGGTTTCCTCCTTGCTAGTGCCGTGGTCCTCTCTTGAGCATAGAGAAGAGTGGTTTCTCTTGTTTTGTACGAAGGAAAGTGAGAGAAAGTGAGAAAAGGAAAGTGAGAGAAAGTGAGAAATCTTCAAGTGTTTGTGTGAAGTAGTATGGAGAAGATGAGAGCATGAGGAATTTTGAAAATGGCAAAGAAAAAAAAATCCTTGGGCGTGTGTCTCTCTTCCCCTTTTATAGAACTCTCCTCAATCTCTCATTGGTTGCTTGTGATCCATTGTTTAAAGTACAAGTGTCCTCTCCTTTTTCCCACTAGCCGAATGCCTTTTCCTCTTCTAGATCATTGGATTGCTTTTGAAAGGTGAAAAGGCTTTGCTTGTGGCATGTGACTCTTTGCCTTGGTTGAACCCTTTGTCCTCTAAATCCCTTTCATTTTTGTCTTGATGCAATGTACCTTAGGGCAAAAAAGTAAAACAATCACCAAGTCCCTTCATCTTCCAAAAAGTGAAGCTTTGCATGTGTGACACATGGCAAAGGCATGTGCCTTGCCCTAGTCATCCACTTCCTTCTCCAAATCCTATGATGATTCTTCATCATCTAGTGCCCCTTCCCTAGGTGACCTTTCACTTACCAATGGTTCATTTCGTACCCCTAATGTGACAAGTGGCGTGTGTGAGTGTGCATTTGGGTGTAGTGGCCAAAAATATGAGGGTAGGTTAGTCATTTTGTGCAAATATCCGTTCTCATTCCTTCTAGAAACTCCTTGCATGGTTGAAAGGTGTAAAAATCTTAAGAAAGCACTTGAGTGGGCGTGTAGGTGTAAGAAAATCGAAACTCCTCTTTGTCCCTTGGTTTTCCCTATGCAAATCCCATGAAAAGAATCCCCTTTTTCTTCCCTAGGTGCCACTTCCCATGGAAATCAATCTTGGAACTCAAACATTTGCCAAATGGCGTGGTGTAGGAGTGTTGAGTGAGTTGGCCGAGTGGCTTTTGGCCTCCTCTAGGTCATCTCATCATTCATTTCTTCTAAAAGACCTCTTGCATGCAAGACAAGTTGCAATCAAACTAGGGTTGGCGTGCATGCCTTCTCTTGGCTTCCAAAACACTTTTCTCTTTCTCCCTTAGCCCACTAACACATCCAGATACATAGTTGTGACGCCCCTAGCCCCCGCATGGGATTGAACGGTGACTGAAGCATTGGGACATGTAGTACAAGACTGCATACCGCTTGTACATGACAGTTAAGATGCAATACACCTATTAATAACTAACAGTATGCAGTATATCATAGCGGAAAGTCTACTTAGGTCAAATAAATAAGACATATATCATGGTATCGAAGCACATAAATCCCAAAGCAAAAATTTTATAATAGTCATCAAAAGACTTAATTGTTCCAAAAGAGACTCCCAAAACGTGGGACCATTACATCAAGTGTTATTAAAATAATCCAATCATCAAAAAGCCTTATGGATCAAAACCAAGGCTCCGTCCTCTACTAGATTCAAGAAGACTCCCCCAGTCTTTCGGGAATCCAATTCCAGTAATCTCAACTCAACAACGACCTCCTTTGCTTCCATTGTAGAGTTTCGGGCTTGCTCAAAATATTTCTACACAAAATTCATATCATCCTTAAACTTGAAAATCTTTTCAGGATCTATGGAAGAAATCCCAACACTTGACTCATTGAGGGTCACTAGGATTTTCTTGAGTCGTTGAGTCGTAACCTTAAGCAAATCTAGAGTGAAATGATGACAAGCCTCCATAGTAAACTCGTCCTCCACTATTTCAAAAATCCCATCCATACCTAGAGGTCTCACGTACCTGACACAACTTCTACCATTCCAAGTAGGGAAATGGTAGTGAAAATTACAACAGCCAGATTTCGAGAAATCTCAATAAGTAAACAAAAAACTTGTAACATATATCGTAAGCATATGTAAGCAAACTTGAAATGAATGCATGGACATGAAACTTTACTTATGCATTTCAATTTTTCGGAAATACCGTGTATGTCATGGCTTTCATAACCCTTTTATTTCATAAAACATCTTTTTGTCATTTCATACTTGTTTATTTAACATACATGTGAGCTCGTGTTCTTTGACTTTAAACTCATAAATGGATAGCTCAAGGCTCCCCTATGCACCGTGTATTCCCCTCTAGTTACCACATCAACCATTGGTCACTTTGACTAAGGTGTCTTACTTTTATTCATTCATATTACGGCAGTTCACTTTTCGCCTTCACAGTAGGATACCCACTAGCTTTAGGTGCAACCCCACTCTGGTATCCTTTTTTTTTTAAAAAAATCATTTGAGTTCCACCGACTGTACTTCATCAACTCAGAGGTTACCACTCCATTTTAAACACTCCTGAGTGGACAAAGAAGTTTCACTAAGACATTTTCTCATCCTAGCCTTTGGGGTCATGACAAAACTTTTTAAAAGACTCCATTTTAAAAGACTCCTTTTTCTTTTTGAAAAGTTTCACATGCAAATGCCGAAACTTAATCATGACCATATAACAAACAATCATGCATATCCATGTACATTTCGTGTTACAACTTGGAAATATTAGAACATGCGACCATGTTCTTTTTCATAAATTCTAAGACATTCAATCAACAAACAAAAGCAAACATTCACAACTTCACATGTATCATACTATAGCTGAGACACACGAACACTAGCATGCATGAGAATTAATTTAATGCCTTAAAAACTTTAATCACATCATGCTAACCCTTCATCTATGGTCATAGTCGAAACCTATTATTCTTGGATATACATTACAACAACTTTCATGAACTTAGAATCTTCTAATGAAACCTCCATGTATAGCCGAAACATATAAGTGAGCATGCCTAGGAAAAACAAGCATTTCTTTGAGTTCAAACCCTTTAAAGATTTAGGCAAGGTGGCAATCTTCATGAACATGTTAGGAATCATGCAAAAATCCAAAACCCTAAATGTGGCAAAAATCCATTTCATATTCATGATATAAGATAACCACAATGAATCATTTCAATTATAGGTTGATCATTCCCACACGGATCCGATTGTATCACATAGAAGAACATCATCATATCAAGCATAATCTTACAACCAAACAACAAGTAAGCTCACATTGCATATACATAAAATATCAAGTACAGGTTAAAAGTTTACTTACAAAAATCGACAATTGATAAATAAGCTGAAAATATATACACAAAAATCATTAGGTTCGGTTATTTAGAACCCTAACCCGCGTGTATATGTGTAAGCTTGTGACATCTTGTCTAAACAAAAACTCCCAATATTTCGGATCCCCATTCCTTAAGTCTGAAACTTGCATCCCTCAAACCCTAGTCTAAAACAAAACCCTAAAACTGTGTGTTTGCAAGTGTGAGCTCATATGGGAAACTTCACAAAACAAAAGCAACTTCCTCTAGCTCAAGCGTGTGTGCAAGTGAAAGCATGAGTTCATGATGAACTTGCAAAAACTGAAACTTGCCTCTCATGGCCGTGTGTGTAGTGAAATGGAAAGGTGGTTTTTGGCTTCATACCGTAGGTGTTTTCCTCCTTAGAAGGTATCCTCTAAATTTACTTGCCCTCAAAATAGTGTTTGAAATAAAAGAGTGTAACGTGGGTGGTGTTTGGATGATGAGAAACTAATGGAAAGTAATAAGGTGGTGGTCGAAAGCTTCAAGAGAAAATCCTCCAAGTGACAAAAAAAAAAGGGTTTTCGGCATCCTCTCCCTTTTATAGACATAAGAGGCTTCTAGTACAAGCTAAGCTTATTTGCATGGATGCCAAGTGGCACCTCACCCTTGAGCCTCTTCCCCTTTTCCATCATTTGATTGTGTTGGGAACACAATGGAGCTTTTTAGACAAGTGGCGCCTCCTTCTCAAAACTGAAACCTCCATCTCCTATTTGCCCTTCATCTTGTGTCTTGGTTCAATGAACCTCATGGCAAAATGATCTTTCATCTAGCTAGGAATTTCCTCAATCTCCTACAAGTGTGCATGTGTGCCAAGTGGCGCATATGGAGTGTGTGGGTTTGCATGGTGGCCGAAATATCCATCTCCTCCCAAGAAGATTTTCTTTCACCAATATTTTGGACATTGTGTGATTGGTCAATAATGTAACACTTGGGCCAAGCAAGGAATTTGCGTCCGAATTTTTTTTTATGAAAAGCCCACTTGAAATTTCAATTATTCTTGGAATAGACTACGAGCTCAAAATGTTTATACTATTTTTGATGGATATCGAATAATTTCTGGGTTTTGCCGAGTAGGTTTAAATCATTAAATACGTTGGATTAGGTGAAGTTTTTATTGGACTGAAAATTAGTGGGACAAGTTATATATATATATATATATATATATTTTAGAGGTTAATTGAGATCCAAAATTTTTAAGGAAAAAGCCCCATCCAAAACGCAAGCCGTGAAATGCCTTTAGTCTCCATGCCACCCACGCCACACACCTGTTTTCTCCTCATGCACATCTTTCTTGCACTGTTCTCCCTTTGTTCCTTCCTTGGGTTTTCTTTTTGTTTTACTATATATATATTGTGTTACACATTTCATGCACACTGCACAGCCCCCTTACCGTTGTAATTCTCGAGTTAGGCTCTTTGCAGTAGCCCATCCTTTTTCCTCACCCGCACGATTTCACTCCCACACACATCTCCCTCATTTCTCTAGGGTTTTTCCATCGCCAATAAATACATATATATATATATACATACCTGCATGTTAGTTTACCAAGCCTTTAGCTGCCGCGAAAACTCCCATGACAGTCTCCACCCACCCACACACAGAAGCTCCATCCACAAACCATCGTCTGTTTCGATCACGTCCCTTATTCCCTCATCCTCTAGCATTGCACGTCGCGTGAAGCCCAGCAGCCGCATCTCATTGTGTCAACCACGGGAACACCGTGGAACTGCCACCAGCAACCTCCTTGCCTAGACCTGCATGAGTCCTTTGTCCGTTTGCCCTACGACACGACCACCACCTTGTAGAAACTGTAAGCTGCAACCTACACCACATACCGAGAGTCACTCCATGGAGGATACTCAGCCGCCCCCACCTTGCGCTTATGCAGTGCACCACCCACGGCCAGCAGAGGAAGATCATCACCACGGGTTGAACCACGTGAGACTCCGAGCCTAAGTTTTGCATGCAGAGAGACTGACTCACGCACGTAGAAATCCACCATTAGCCATGCCGTAAAAACCTCTGTTCCTCACTCCCGAAACAGAGGATGTGTTCCTCCTACCTTGAGCCACTACAATAACTGCCCACCGAGAGCTCCATCGTGTTGCGACTCTAGAAACTGCCGATGAAGTTTTCCGTCACCCCAGGTCTGCCTCAAGCCACCTCCGTCACATGGTAATCTCCCTCTCTGTTTTCTCTTTCACGCTCAGCTTGCTCATCCCATAACCTCTCTCTCTCTCTGTTTCTCTCACTATGTTGTTCTCTCTATATCTCTCAATACTCCACCACCATGTAGACCACCTGTGACGTCCACCAGCCCTACCGTTGCGTCCCTCCTTCCTCCTCGGTAAGCATGGCCACTATTACGTGTGTGTAAATCCCATTGTTTGTTTTCAAAGAAGCTATGCAGGTGATGTTTTTTTTTCCTTTTCCCATAATGCCCTTGAATGGGTGCTTATTGATCATGCCTTTATAATTTGCTATGCGTATGATTTATTTTGTAGTATAAAAATTTATATTTAAGGATTTAAGTTAAATTACTAAATATATGGGTTTTAAATATGATTTAAGTAAATTTTCAAAATGAATCTAATTTGTAGTTGTTTATTTTTTTTAAAATACTTTGGTATAAATATATTAGCTAGTATTAAATTTTATAATTTGATCTCATTAGTAAATAAGTTAGATTTTGTGTCTTGTTCAAACTGATTATTGGGACATTGATGAATTTAGAAAATATGACGATATTTTAGGGTTACGTGAAGTTAGGTTTTTGAAGAATCAAAATACGTTACTTTAGCATCTTAGGCTTAAATATTGAAATTTGTGTTCGATTGGAAATTTATGACAATTACGTTATTATGTTATAGGTGACAATTAATAATTGTTCGGCATTTTGAAAAAGCTAAGAAGTCCAAGTAATCGGGGTTCCTATGCTAGACTTTGCATTAAAATAAAATGAGCTGAGGTTATTTTTGAAAAATATACATATTTTGTTATGAAAATAAATTTGAATTACCTCAGTTATTTGTTCTGCATTACTCATGAGATTCTATTTAAGAAGAAATTATTTTTTGTCATGACTGGTGTAGACACGAGCTTAGTTTGACATTCTGTTTCTGAACTTTGAAAAAGAGAGCGAATATGAAATTTTGTGCATAAATTATGTTGTGATATGATTTTTTTCTGTTCTGAAGATTTTCTGAACTCTGATATGATCTTATGTGACTTCTGAAAAACCACTGGCATAACATTTTGTTTCTATTTCTGTTCCGTTCTGACTTTACAACGGGTGCAAAACTGTGGCCTCTGTTCAGGTTAGTACCAACTTTTCTGTTTCTGGTGCACCCACTTTGGAAACAAAGTAGTTTGATGCGTGGTCTTTTCTATGTGCACACTCGGGGCTCCGAGAATTAATAAGGGGAAGATTCACATTCTGTTTCTGCTCGGTTAGCTACCAGTTTGCACAACCCTACCACGGGGGTTAAACATGGTATTTGTTATGATATAATAAGATAAGATGTGATATTGCAGTTTATGCTATGCAAAAGGGATTTTGATTATCAATATTTTTGAACTTTCACTCTGATATTTTGATAACATATTCTAACGCTGCATTTTGAAAACAATATTCTAATTCTGCAATCTGAAAGAAAATATTTTGTTCTGCATTCTGAACTCTGTAAATGCTCATGTTTATACACTAGTATATGTCATCTGCTTACTAAGTTGTTGATAACTCACCCCTTATCTCCAATTATTTTTCAGACAATTTTGATGGTTTAGCTAGAGAACAAGAGTAAGAGGTTTTAGCAAGATGTGATGTCCGTAATGGAATAAGTGTCCGAGGGTAAAAGTGCTTATTTGAGAGTCATAGTTAGAAAACTGTTTTATTTTTAGTTATTTTGATTTGATGAATTAAGGATATTTTTGACTTTTGGAGAGTTTTTAATTTATGTTATTGAGAATTTTTTGGTTGTCCCCATGAAGGAACATAGATATTTGGGTTGATTAACTAGATTAACATTTTATGGAGTTTTCTAGATTTTATAGTTTTGTTATTGAAATTTGATGTGAAGTATTAAGAGCTAACTCTCCGGACCCTCTGAGAAAGGGGCGTTACAAATAAGGTGGCAAAAGTGCACAAACTTCCTTGCACTAGTCATCCACCTCAAGGATTTCTTACAAAAATTACTTCTAGAAACCCTAGTAGGTGTGTAACCCCTTCTTCCAACAAGATTTTGCCCTTTCCCAAGACAAGATTCTTCACCTTCTATTTGCATGCATGACACATGGCAAAAATCAACTCATCTCACTCTATGGTTGCCATGCATGCCCTTTGGGCTTTCCTCAAGCTCCAACTTTTCATGTCACTTCATCTTCCTTCTAGAAACTCTCCCCCATAGGGACAAGTGTCACCATACTATTACCTCACAAGGAAGCCTTCTTGCATGTATGACACATGGCAAGAGGGAATCCATTCCCTAGGGTAGGTGTGTATCCTAATTCCAATGGGCTCCAAAACCCTAATTCCACTACAAGGCCGAATCCCTCATGGGCTTGGGCCTTCCTCAAGATCTCATATGCCTTTTATTCCAACCTAATTTCTTAATGGGTTACTCCTCCTTTCTTGGGCCAATTTAACAATATATAATAAAATGCATAAAAAACTTAGCAAAAATCTTGGTCATCACAATAGTGATATGCTTGCATGACACATGGCACTAGTGGCAATGGCTTTGGTCATGGGCCATGGGTTTATAGGGTTTTTGGGCTTGGATTTGCTTATGGTAGCTAAATATACATGGGCTTGATTGGCCTTCTTTTGGGCTTTGGTTGCTAACTACAAGTCCAAGGCCTCTATCCAACTAGACCTATTCTCATGGCCCTAAAAAATATTAAGGCAACGAAAATCATTACGGATGAAATCTAACTAAGTTTCGCGTTATCACAATGTAGATTTTACCGAACATATTTGTATTATTGTCTGAAATGGGTGTTTGCAATAGTCCAGCCTGATTTGCTATAGATTACAGCAATCCAGGCTTATCTACTTCAGATTTTGTCTCTGTTGTACACTCAAGTAAAGCAAGAAGCTGCTTGCACTGCTCCTGAATAGCTGTGATTTGAGGAGATTCATCAACATAGCTAAATTGATTCACAACATTGGAAGAAACACCTTTGCCTTTTGTAGATTTCCAACTAGAAGGATAAACATGAATCTTATAACACTTGTCAACAATATGTCCATTACAACCATAATGATTGCACACTACTTTTTCCTTTCTAGAAAAAGATTTTTGTGGTCTACCAGAACTTGGTTGTGATCTGTAACTACTCTTTATCACTGAAGTACCAGTGTTAATTTTTGTTGTTAAGGCAGTAGAACAACATTTCGTCCACTACTGTGTAAAATCCCTCTTTGTTTTTCCTCTTGTAAAGCTAAGGAAAAAATTTTACTAATGAAACGGAAATGTTCCATCAGCATAATCAGCCCTCTAAATTGAGAATATGAGTTTTTTTAGACCTATCAAGAATTGCAACACTTGCTCCTCTTCTTGATTTTCTAGCCAGAGCTTGCTAGAATTACACACAAATTGGTTTACAACCACATATTGATATGGGTTTGAGTATAACTCATGCCAAAGGTCTTTGAATTGTGAGTAAAAGATACTAACAAGATTTTGCCCTTGTGTTTTGGTTGAAATATCCTTCCTAAGTTGGAAAATTCTAGGGTGATTTCCTTGTGCAAATCTATTATGTAAATCCTTCCAAATTTCTGCTACCGAATCCATAAACAATATAGTAGATGCTATATATTTGGAAATTGAATTAACTAGCCAAGATATTACAGTGTCATTGCATTGCAACCATGAAGGAAACAATGGATCGTCCTCAGTAGGCTTGGGTAGACTCTCATTCACAAACGCTGCCTTGTTCTTGGCACTGATTGCCATTGACATCGAATGTCTCCACGTATGGAAATTACCTCCATTAAGCACTTGCGTAACCAACACTATTCCCAAATTTTCTACATGATGAAGGAAATAAGGACTTGAGGGATTATCACACGTGAGAGGGGAGTAATCCCTTGGGTCGGGTTGGGAGAAACAGGTCCAGCCCATAAGGCCCGAGGACAAGGGGTAGGCTGGGCCATGTTGGCTCATGAGGCCTGAGAGGAGAAGCAGTTAGGTAACACGCGTTAGGCAGAATTGTCTAACGCCACTACTAGCCAACAACCCTAGCACACGAGATCAAGGACAATCCCTATCCTTAAACCTCGGCGTCTGGAGAGGCCTAAGGAATGAAAGCATGTGACCCACGCCACGCCTCATTCAATGAAGGGCAAAAGTGGACACGCCACGACAGGGAGCCATGCTGCATTTAATCAAGTTCGAGGCTAGGCACGCCACGACGTGCCTCCTAGGTTGTCAGTGGTCGCACGATCAAGTCTCACAAGTCTGTTGCACAACAGGGAGCTAGTAGGGACACACCACCCAAGTACGGAGCGACACTTCCACAATCCCCTTCCCAAGGATCGCTCCTGACCAGGTATATATATCCCCTCCCTTAGCAAGGGGAGGGGTTCAGACACTTTGATACCTATGATTTCATAATCCTCACAAAGGAAATCGCATACTGACTTTGGCATTGGAGGTGTCCCCCTCCACCCCGAAGCTCTCATTTCTTCATAGATGCAGGTGGACAAACTGGGATTCTGAAAAATTAAGGGATCCATTGAAAATATCTCAAAATTCTTGAATAGATCTAAAAGAAAAATCTTAGAATTCTTTGAAAAAATCTCATTTTCTATATCTAGAATGAAAAATATCATGAATCTTGAAAACCAAAAGCGGGAGGTACCGCTTTGATACCATGACAAAACTTGGATTGCCATGTCCCAGAAAGGGAAAAATTCTAAAGATATTATCAAACCGAAAGAGAGAGAAGGGAGAGAATTTACGGATTGAGAAGAAAAAGGGAAAGTTCTCGTTAATTGAATCTATCTCAGTTGCACTGTTACATGTACATTTACAAGAATTTATATGCTAGTAAAATAAAGCACACGTGTCTATTTCCTTTTTTTTCTTTTACAAGAATACCCTCTAATTACCTTTTCTATATTTACTTATAAGAAGGCCATACTCTATAAAAGGAAAAACTACTGGAAGAAGTAAATGCATTCATTAAGCAACAAGAAGCTTAAAAGGTTCTATTTACAAAGTTCTTGATATATTGTTGTCTATATACTGGATTAAAGTTTTGTTTAGAACTAATTATTAGTAAAAAGCTTCGAGTTTTTTCTGCAAAAATATTGTCATTGAGCTCCAAGAAAGGCTTGGGTTCACCAAGCCAAGTAGAGTAAGGTTATGTTTCGGTGTCAAATCTATCTCAACCTATCTCAAACCAATCATTGATGGAATACACTACTTTTTCAATTTTTCATAAAAAGTTAAACATATCTCAGCCTACTTCATTCATTCAAACACATCTAAATGGGACCTATAAAATATTACTATTCACGGACTAACTCAGATCATCTGAGATCACCTCAACACCCAGACGCAACCTGAAAAGACCTCACAAAGGACCACGAAGAAAGGTAGAGCAAAACTGATTTGACAAAGGCATAGCAGCAAGAGCTCGCTCAAGACCACTAAGTGAGGCAAAGCTCCAATTACTAGCTAGCTAGTGATCACGAGGCTTGGAACAGCAACAAGGTTTCACTCAAAATAACCAAGCAAGGTAGATCTCCAAGGATGGACTCAAGGTCATTGAGCCATGCAAAGTAATAAAATCTTACTCAGTGGTCTCGAGCGAGGTAGAGGTCCCATCACTGGCTCAGGCTCACCAAGAGAGGCAGAGCAACAGGACGTCGCTTGAGATGGTCACCATAGGGCTTTTAAAAATGGTGGCATGGGAACAATGAGCAACACAAAGCTCCGAGAACTAGCTCAGGAACATCCAATTGGGGACCACTTAAGCTGGTGCTTCAAGTACTACTTGAGATCACCAAGCCAGACAGAGTAATAAGACCTCAATCAGAACCAACAAGCAAGGTAAAGCTTCAAAGATGCTAGAGATCACTGAGCGAGCAAGAGTTTCGAGTGCTAACTTTGGTTCACCGAGCTACAAAACCTAGCTCGAGACCACGAGCAAGGCAGAAGATGAGCTGGAGGGACAAGAAATGGGCATCTGTATTGGACCTTTATGTGTAGGTTCATTCCTAGTGCTTAGCACAATCTTGACGATGGCCCAGCACCAAACTTCTTGGGATAAGGGGAGATTAAGCATGGTATCTCAGAAGATAAGCTGAAAAGTCGATCCACTTTCAAAACATGGCTAGCTTGGGAATCTGACACATGAAATCCCACAAACCATCAAATGGAGAAGAAAAAAATTAAAAATCCAACCTATAAAAGGATGGATGATCACTCCAAGTATGGGACTTTTTCTCATGAACATGTAACTTATATCTTCTTATTAATGGAATGAACCATTTCGTGCGTAATACTAATATTCTCAAAGATACTTCTTCCCGGGATGAAAGCGCCTTGTTCCCACGATATCATTCGTGGGAGGAGACTTGTCAAGCGATTAACAATTATCTTGGAGCATATTTTATAAAACACCGAGCAAAGACTGATAGGCCTGAACTTATTAAATCTAGAAGGATTATCAACCTTTGGGATTAAGACAAGAAAAGAGGCTGTAAAAAATCTTGGAAGCTGTCTAGAAACAAAAAATTCAGATATGGCTTCCAAGACATCCTCTTTCACTACCTCCCAACAACTTTTGAAAAAATCCAAACCAAATCCATCAGGTCCCGGGGCACTATTAGACGAGGTAGAAGAAAGAGCTGAGAAAACTTCATTTATAGTAGGAACTAAGCACATAAAAGAATTATCAGAGTTTGAAATAATAGGTGAAATTCGAGTCGACAAGTCAGGTAACAATCTTGTGATCGCAGGGTTTCGTTTGGACGCTGCTACTTCGGTGAGGCTACATGGCAGCCGTTGATGACCATGCTTCTGGCTGTCAATCCTTCTCTGAACTGGCTGCTGTGGCTCCACAACCCCTGCCTAACATCCACGTCACTCCTCGTGCGCCGAAAGTCTTGGACCGAGAAATTTTCTTCCAAATTTCGAAAAAGGAAATCAATCGTTCGGCTGAGCCATTCCGTTTCTCCATTGTACTCAAGTTCCTTCGGCAAAGACCTTCCCTGGATGCTTTCCGTGCATTTATCCATAGCCGTTGGGGTCGGTCCTCTACCCCGGTGGTTTCTTCCATGAAACTTCCCCGTAATGTATTCGTAAGGCTAACCACAAAGTCTGACTTTGTGAAAGCCTTGTCCCGTGAATCATGCGAAGTGAATGGAGTGGCTTACAGTGCATTTCTCACTAGTCTCCAGCCTTTAATGAAGAGCATCAACCATCTAACATCCCTGTGTGGATCTTGCTTCATGGATTACAACCTAATTTCTACCAAGAATCATTCGTACGAATATTCACGGCACCTATTGGTCATTTTACATGCAGGGACAATCCCACTCGTTGTGCGACTTGGACGGATAGAGCTAGAATCTGTTTGGAGATGGATGAAGCCAAGGAACCTATTCCTTACTTCTGGATAGGCACTCTTGGACTACCAACTAGTCAGAAACAGGAAATCCTATATGAAACGCTACCTGCGTATTGTGGAAAGTGTAGAGTGCAGGGGCATAATACAAAGACTTGTCGCATGGGGAAACTCATGCATGGTCAAGAAAGGTGAATCAATTTTTGGTGGAAACAATAATGGTAGCATACAGGATGGTGAGATGTCATAACCTACTGTCCCTAAGAACGAGGATGGTGAAGCTGCTGAACCGCATGGTGTCACTACCGAACAACTAACTACCAAGGCATTAACGTCCTGTGATCAGGAGATCAATATTACGAAAGCAGCAGTAACAGTTGAGAACGCAGATGGGGTGCTCGCTCCCAGTGATATTATGGACAGGGGGGAGCTCACGCCCAATGAGGATGCAGGTAATCTTTTAAAACCAATTTTTTCTTTCAGTTTTCCTGAGCCCTACCCTCTGATTTTGGAGGAATCTCTTAATTTTAGTAGGGAATCCGACCCCTGTTTGGAAGATGTAAATACGAATGCCAATCAGGAACCCATGTTAGATGATGTTGTTTCTGAGCCCGATCCTGATATTCCTCCACAAGTTCTCCCTCAGGAAAAAGATTATCATTCAGATGCTGAAGGCAAAAATAATAAGAAAAAATATTAGAAGAAGAAATTTGAGAAAGTGAGAAGTTCTCTTCGGGTCCTTACCCATTCCTTTACCTCGCCCTTATGAGTGACTCCATCATTGTTTGGAATGTCCGAGGCATTGGCACTTCTCGGCGTCGTTTAAAAAACTTGGTTTGTAAGTTCAAGCCTAAGCTTGTAGTAGTTTTGTAACCGTTCCAAACTCTAGACAAAGCTCTTCGGTTGATGCATTCTTTACATTTTATTCGTTTATATCTAATGTAGCTGATGGTGGTAAAATTTGGATTTTTTGGGACAATGTTCTTGATGTACAAGTGGTGCGGACAAGCCTACAGTTTATTTATCTTCGCGTACCGGGTCTTATCAGTTCTTGTGTATTATTATCTATGCTAAGTGTAGCATGTATGAGAGAAAAAGCTTGTGGGAGGAGCTTAGTTCTCAGTCTATGGGTTTGGAACCTTGCCTCTTTGCTAGAGACTTTAATATTATTCGTAATAATTCTGAGAGAAGGGGTGGTTGTCCTCGTCCCAATGTCGTGATGGAGGATTTCAATGGTTGGATCCATCATGGTGGTTTGGTTGAAATGAAATCGAAAGGCAAAACATACTCCTGGTGCAATGGGCAGTCGGGTCTAGCTCGGTCTTGGGCAAAATTGGATCGGGTATTCATGGATGTTCCTTTGCTCTCTTCTTTTCTGAATGCAATCTGTTCCTACCTTCAGTGCACTACGTCCTATACTCTCCTATGGTTATTGAATTTAAGATGGATCCTTTCTCTTATGGCCCCTCGCCTTTCCGGTTTCAACAAATGTGGGTGGATCATCCACAGTTTTTAATGTGTGTTCGCCAGGCACGGTCTACGTCTGTTGTTGGTCATGGTCTCACTAAATTGGCAGTCAAGTTGAAGAATTTTAAGGTGGCTTTGCGGGAATGGAATAAACATATTTTCGGCTGTACCACTATGAATATTAACTCGCTTGAAAGTCACATTGAAGAGCTTGAAAATAAGCTACATCAAAGTTGGGATGAAGCAACAGAAAGAGACCTTCTTGTCTCATCTTCAGAACTAGATACTTGGCTTCGCCATGAAGATACAAGATTGGCTCAGCTTTCTAAGTTAAAATGGCACGTGGAAGGTGATCGGAATACAAATTTTTTCCTTGCTTGCCTTGCCAATAAACGGCATAAAAGAGTGGTGGAAATGAGGTGTTCGAATGGGATGGTCTTCAATTCGCCTGAGAGTCTTCATCAAGGGGCAGCGGATTTCTTTTCTAATTTCTGCAAGGCATGCCGACTAGATTGTTACCTGAATTGTCGACTATTATTTCACCTATTATTTCAGACGCTGATAATTCTATTATGTGCTCAGTTCCTACTATGAATGAAGTTTTCTCAGCTCTTTCTTCTATCCCGTATAATAGTGCCCCGGGACCTGATGGATTTGGTTCTGGTTTTTTCAAAAGTTGTTGGGAGGTAGTGAAAGAGGATGTCTTGGAAGCCATATCTGACTTTTTTGTTTCTAAACAACTTCCAAGATTTTTATAGCCTCTTTTCTTGTCTTAATCCCAAAGGTTGATAATCCTTCTAGATTTGATAAGTTCAGGCCTATTAGTCTTTGCTTGGTGTTTTATAAAATATGCTCCAAGATCATTGTTAATCACTTGACAGGTCTCCTCCCACGAATGATATTTTTGGGAACAAGGCGCTTTCATCCCGGGAAGAAGTATCTTTGAGAATATTAGTATTACGCAGGAAATGGTTCATTCCACTAATAAGAAGGCCCATGGTGGTAATATCATGATTAAGCTGGATATCGCTAAGGCTTATGATCGAGTGGATGATCGAGTGGACTAGTCTTTTCTTATGGAGATTCTTCACTGTTTTGGCTTCTCTCCTAATTTTTGTGATCTTATCAGAACCTGTATTTTGACTCCTTGGTATTCTATTATGATGAATGGCACTATTAAAGGCTTTTTTTCAAGGGGGTCGTGGTTTGAGTCAGGGTGACCCCCTCTCCCCCTATCTATTTATTATTCTACAAGAAGTTTTCTCTCGACTCATCAAGCAAAGTGTGGAGGCTTGGAAAGTTGGTCAATTCTAGCAGTTCCGAGGTACACCTATAATTTCTCATCCTATGTATGTTGATGATGTGGTACCTTTTTCTAATGGTAGCTCTAAAGCCATCCAGGAGATTTTAGTTGTGCTTCATAAATATGAAAGTTGGTCGGGACAATGCATTAACCATTCTAAATTTGCCAAAAAATTCCCTCAGCTTGTAAGAGTCTATTATTAAGAATGACTTGATTTTCAGAAGGATCTTTCCCCTTCAAATATCTTGGCGTGCTTATTATCTTGGGTTGACTCAAATATGTGTATTTGGAAGATATGGTGTCTAAGGTTCAAAAGAAAATATCAAGTTGGAAAATTAAAATTCTTTTGGCAGGTGGCAAACTTATTTTATTGCGGCATGTTCTTTCTAATATGGCCCTCCATCTCTTTGCAGTTCTATAGGTCCCGCAATCCACTATCAAAATTCTCCATCGTATGATGAGCACTTTTTCTGGGGGGTGGTAAATGGTAAGGGTAAGAAAAAATGGGTTGCCTGGAATTCTATATGTCGTCCCGTGGAGGAAGGTGGCTTAGCATTAAGGAATCTTAATGATATGCAACAAGCCCTTCACACTCGTTTTGCTTGGAATCTCATTCATGGTAATTCTTTATGGGCCAATTTTTTTAAGGGTAAGTATGTGCGTGCCAAGCCCTGGACTCTGGTTGATCCAACTAAGGGTACTAGGTTTTGGGAAATTATTGCTAAAACTCTTCCTTTGGTCTTGGATAACACTAAGTGGCATCTAAAAGAAGGAAATATTTTTTTTCTGGTATGATAAATGGGGGGAGAGAGGTCCTTTAGCTAATGATATGCCTATTGTGGGTAATCCTCTCCTTAAAATTAAGGACTACAAATTATCTAATAGTTGGGACGTGGATTTTATTCTCTATCTAGTGGGCTCGGATAATCTAAACAATATTTTAGAGGGTATTTATAAATCTAAACCAGGTTTGGACGTGCTAAAATGGACAAAAAATTATAACGGTCTTTTTTCTACCAAGTCGGCTTGGGATTATGTTCGTATTAGGGGTGGCACTCTTGAAGGGCACTCTTGGATGTGGCATAAAAGTCTTCCTCTTAAGATGTCCATTAACATGTGGAAAGCTTGGTATATGGCCCTGAGCGTGGATCATCATCTTCGCCGTATTGGCATTCCTATTACTTCTCGTTGTGATTATTGTGCTAATGGTCATTATGAAAACCATAATCATATCTTATTTGCAGGTGAAATTGCTAGCACTGTTTGGCGTCATTTTGGGGCTAGTCTTGGTATTTTGAACGGCCGCAACTGGAAAGACACGGTGCAGACTTGGTTTTGCCATGCAAAACTATCATCTCAAATTGGCATTATTGTGGATTTTCTTCCGGTGGTTATTACTTGGAGACTCTGGCGGAGGCGTTGTTTGGCATGTATGGAGGGACGCTTTGAAACTGCCTCTGACATCATTCATTCTGTTCGTCAGTGGATTAGTCTTATTTGTCGTGATATGCATGCTAGTTCTCACATTTCTGGTTTTGATTTGTAGATACTTGAGAGTATGCATGTCCAGCCTAGTTTCCCTCTCGTTCGGCGTTGCAAAGCTATTAATTGGCAACGGCCTCTAGCGGACCGGTTAGGTTAAACTAAACACAGATGGTAGTAGTTTGGGTAACTCGGGGGCCTTTAGCGTAAGTGGGATTATTAAAAATGCTCATGGTAAGTAATTCATGCTTCTTCTGCGTTCATTGGTACAGGTTCTAGTAATCAGGCAGAGCTTTTAGCGCTCCTTCATAGGCTCCAGGTTTATAAATCCCTATCCCTCAATTATGTGGAAATTGAACTTGATTCTATGACTGTTATTTCTTGGTGGAGGAGTAAAAGATGTGGGGTCTGGTATCTGGAAGACTTTTGGGAAGAAGTTCTTGACATTATGAGTTCCATGACTTGTTCAATTCACCATGTTTTTCGAGAGGGAAATAAAGTTGCAGATTGGTTAGCCAAGCATGCGGCTTCTGGTAGTGATTCAGTTTTTTCCCACTTGATGGAGACTCCCCAAGTTTTGCGTGGCCTTATTCGCATGGACTACTCCGAGATGCCTTCGCTTCGTATTATTTAGTCTTGGTTTGTCCTTTGCTTAAGGTTTTGTTGTTCTTGTTTTTATTTCTTCTGGTTTGGTTTTCTTTTGGCATGCTGGATTTAGTTTGTACCTTAGATGTTTGATTTGTAACCACGGTTTTTCTCTGCTACTAGTGAGGGTTATTAATAAAATTTGGGAGAGATCACTATTAGACAGGTGACCCTAACTCTTAAAAAAAAAAAAAAAACTCTTCCCGTTTGGATAGTTAAAGTATTTTATCTCATCTCATCATTACAATATTTTCAAATTTTCACAAAAAATATAATAAACAATTCAAATTTTTCTAATCTCAAAAAAATAATAATATTAAAAAATAATATTCTAATAATGTTTTATTTAACTTTCAACTTTCATCTAAATTCATCTCATCTCAACTCACCATTTTAAGCATCTAAGTGATTTATATATATATATAATATACATTCATAAGATTAATGTGTGTGTGTGTATATATATATACATATTATATCATATATATATATATATATAATATATATCTACGTCCGTCAGCATTAAAATCGTCATTTCCCCTGACCAAAGAATTAAACTCGGAAAAATTGCAAGTAAATGCTCACAATTAAAGATCCTAACAAACACTCTCCTCTACCACTGTATCCCTAACAAACCACCTGTGCAACATTTAAGGATCATACCGGCACACGTACAAATCATGTATATATAGGTGATTTAACTCTCAAAATATCCATGAAAATAACAACAGAAGCTTTCTGACAATTAGCCATATTGATCCGATGGCGAGGAGGTTCAAGCTCCCTTCAATTTTCAAACGCACTAAAAAAGCAAAATCATCATGGAAATGGTCTCCTCTCAAGCACCTCAAATACATATCATTCCCAGCCAAAGAAACCAAGTTTAAGAGCTCCAACTCTGCTCTATCCAACGCTGTCAAGGTTGCAGCAGCTCTGGATTCACCGCATGCATGGTCACAGTCCTCGAAGTACTGTTTCTCAGAAGAGCTCGAGGAATCTGGTGGCGAATTAATGGTGGAGATGGCAGTCAAGGCATTGACATCAAAGAGGTTGTTTTTTGAGCCAGCTGGGGACACGAGCTTGATGACAGGGGCAATAATTAGCAGGTTCCATTTCCAGGACTGTGTGGTGCATGCACTAGAATCCACCAATCCATATACTGATTTCAGAAACTCTATGGAGGAAATGTTTGAGGATTATGGAAAAAAGGATTGGGACTATGCAGAGGACCTGTTGGCTTGGTACTTGAGGATGAATAGAAAGAACAACCATGGATTTATAGTCGAGGCCTTCATTGATATGTTTGCTGGTTTTGCTTCTAATTCTAGTACTTCATCTTCTTATCATGCTTCGAGTTCATCTTCCAAGTCTAAAGACTGGTGGGAGATTGAGGTTGAAAGCATTCTTTCATGTGCAAAGAACGGAAATATCCAAAATCTTATTGAGTAAATAATCCCTATATCTCCCTACATGCATATAATATTAGAGCAATATTATGGACGACTTGATCTCAAACTACTTCTATGTATTATGTGTGTGCCGGCCAGGCAGTTGAAACTTTGACAAACATAAATCTTGGTTGTTCTTGATGGGCTGAGCAATATAATGACATCACGACCAAAACCTTTTATTATATGGTTATCGGTACAGTGTGTTTTAACTTAGAAAAACGCACTGCAGCTGTAGGTTTAGTGTCTTGTGTATTAATTTTTCTTGTTGTTGGATATATGGTAGATAGCCAAATAAAACTTTAATATCAAATAAAGTTTTCTTGTTGGAAGCAATTACTGACGATGAAGGTGATAAAGCATCTACTTTTTATCTAGGGGCGGGGAAATTAATATTAACAGATGATAATGGAAATCATGCACAACAATTCCTCTGTGATCAAGGCTGAGCACCATTCTTGGCGTTAACTATGTTTTTACTTACGTATTTTGTTTCTTCTAATATTCTGTACAGCAAAGCGACATTAATATGTTCTTTCCTTTTATGTAGCATTAGCTGTGTATATATATTCATGAGGTATGCAATACAACGTGTGAGTTTTTACAATACACACAATTGTGTTCAAATTCTTATATGGTATCACGAGCCCTTCTCTCTCAAACGAGTTGATCCTCTGTTATTCACTTCCGCTATGGCTCAAACAACCCCCCCTTTGTCACCAACTCCAACTGCCCCATCTCTAGTCCCGAAACCAACATCATTGCCATTACTGCAAATGCCTAGCTTCCCTACAAGCTGACCTCCTCCAACTTCCCTGCAAGGCGTGCTCAACCTGACAGCCTTGTCATTGGATATGATCTACAAGGCTTTATAAATGGTTCCAACCCTTGTCCCATACTTAGGAGTTCCCCCACTACAGAGGTTCTTGCTGCTCGGAATCGCTGGATTTGTCAAGACAAACTTCTCCTCAATGGCATTTTTGCTTTAGTCTCTGAAAGTATCATGCCACTTATTGTTGCTTCTAGCACTTCCAGAGAAGCTTGGCTCAAGCTGACCCGACTCTATGCCAATCGTTCTAGAACGAGGGTCATGCAACTCAAGGACACGCTAACGTCCTTGAATTGTGGTGCCAAAAGCGTCACAGATTATCTTCAGCAAGTCAAATCCACTGCTGATGAACTAGCACTAGTGGATTCACCGCTCACTAATGATGATCTCACGCCCTACACTCTAAACGACTTGGGATATGAATATCGTGATATTGCAGGATCTATTCGTGCACATGAAAATCCTCTCACCTTTGAAGAGCTGCATGACTTGCTTGTCAGTCATGAGACCTATCTTCATGGCCTTGAGACCTTGCAGCAAACCACCATTGCTACTACCAACTATCACCAGAAGAAAGGCCCTTCTTCATCTCAACGAGGCAAACCCAACAGAAGCAATACCAACTCGCGGTCTCATCAGCGATCATCACAGCAACAACACTCCAATTCACCTTCAAACAAGTCCTCCATATTATGTCAATTCCGTGCTACACCAGGTCACACGACTCGCCAATGCAGAAAATTTTGGAATCCATCTTCTCCAACTGCAAATTGTGCTGCTACTGGTTCCTCTGCAGAAAACTCTTGGGTGGTTGATTCTGGAGCATACCATCATATCACGTCTGATATGTCCAAACTTTCTATACATTCAGAGTATGATGGAACCAATGTGGTCATAATAGGTGACGCTCAGGTTTGCAAATTTCACTTGTTGGCACTGTCAAATTTCAGTTACCTTCTCAAAGTGTTGTTCTCACCAATACTCTTTGTGTTCCTGAAATTCATAAAAATCTTATTTCCGTGCATGAATTTACCAAAACAAATAATCTTGTTCTTGAATTTCATCCTAATCACTTCTTTGTGAAGGATCCGACGTTGGGGGGGGGGGGACTTTAATGCGAGGGCCATGTGACAAAGGCATCTACACACTGCCAGCCTCTTCCTGTCATGTTGGAAGTCCGAAGGCAGCCTTCACCACTGAACGTGTCTCTTCTGAAATTTCGCATAACCGTTTGGGTCATCCCTCTCAGCAACTTGTCATGCATTTAATCAAAGCTTTTCAATTACCAGCTAATAATCGTGTCTCTAATTCCTTATGTGCTTCATGCTCTATTAATAAAAGTCAGAAGTTACCATTTCATGCCTCTAGTATCTCGAGTTCCTTGCCCCTTGAATATTTGTTCACTGACGTTTGGGGTCCTGCACCTCACATCTCCCTTGAAGGATATAGACACTATGTTTTATTTGTTAATCATTATACCAAATATTGTTGGTATTTTCCCATGAAACTAAAATCTGAGGTTTCCACTACTTTTCCTCAACTCAAATCAATACTTGAAAAGCAATTTTCTCTTCCCATCAAACATCTCTACTCCGATAATGGAGGAGAGTTTGTTGCACTTCGAGGCTATCTCAGCCACCATGGAATAAGTCATCTAACAACTGCTCACCACACTCCTGAATAAAATGGAGTGGCTAAACGCCGTCACCAGCATATTGTGGAAATAGGCATGACTTTACTCCATCAAGGCCATCTTCCCCCCACCTATTGGAGTTTGGCATTTCAGGCTGCTGTCTATCTCATCAATAGAATGCCCACATCTCTGCATTATCTCGAATCTTCCTTCGAAACTCTGTTCAAGTCTCACCCAAATTATCTCAAACTTCGGGTGTTTGGTTGTTTGTGATTTCCCTAGCCTAAACCATATTCTCAACACAAACTGGAACCCAAGTCCCGACCATGTATCTTTGTTGGTTACTCGACCTCCCAAAGTGCATACAAGTGCTCAATCCCACCACTCATAGGATTTTTTTATCATGCCATGTTCATTTCGATGAGTCTATTTTTCCTCATTTTGCAAACTCCCAAACTTCCCCACCACTTCAATCTAAGGCACCACCCCGTCGCTCCTGACACTTGACACTTCTGAGCCTAATGGTCCACCTATCTCAAGTCCCATCCTGGAAGATGCTAGCCAACACCAATTGCAGTCTGTGCCTTGCACTAGTGTCACCCCTGGGAGTTCTTCCTCTGATAGTGCTACCTTGCGCATGGCTCTTGCTCTCTCTGCCACTGATCAAGTTGTTGACACACAGCCTCCTCAACCAACTCGCATGGTCACACGCTCCATGAACAATATTCATAAACAAAAAAGGCTCTACTGGAAGTTGGTCCCTAGTAACTCACGCCAGAACTTAGTTGGATCAAAATTGGTTTTTTGCATCAAATGTAAATCAGATGGCTCAATTGCTCACTATAAAGCACGCCTTGTTGCTAAGGGAACTCATCAGCGTCCTGGCCTCGATTACACCGAAACATTCTCCCCTGTTGTAAAGCTAGCCACTATCAAAATTATTTTGTCACTTGTTGTAATGAATGGTTGGTCCCTCTGTCAACTGGATGTGAACAACGCATTTCTTCATGGCAATTTAATTGAAGATGTCTTCATGTCACAACCAGCTGGTTTTATTGATTCAGCCTATCCTCATCATGTTTGACATCTTCAAAAGTTCATCTATGAATTGAGACAGGTAACGACAGCCTGGTATCGTGCTCTGCATGATTGCCTTTGTGGCATTGGTTTTGTAAAATCTGCTTCGAATTCTTCCTTATTTATCTATCACCAGCACAACATTGTAGCTTACTTCCTTGTGTATGTTGATGATTTGATTCTCACAGGAAATGATTCTGGCTTCATCACCACTATCATTATGAAGCTTGGTGTTCAATTCTCTTTAAAAGACCTCGTGCCCCTTCTTTCTTTTTGGGCGTTGAAGTTATTCCAACCTCAGATGGCCTATTTCTTACACATCACAAATATGTGCGTGATCTTCTGTATAAAATCGGAATGGATGGTGCTAAAGATGTCACCACACCTTTGGCCACCTTAAGTCGACTTCAGCTCAATGAGGGTTCAAGCCCAGCTATTAGCACTACCTACAAAAGTGTCATTGGTGCACTTCAGTACCTTGTTCTAACTCGCCTGGACATAGCTTTTCCCATCAATAAGCTGGCTCAATTCATGCACTCTCCTTCTGAAGTTCACTGGATAGCAGCCAAGAGGCTTCTACGCTACCTCAAACATACCATTTATCATGGCATCTAACTTCATTGCTCGACTGCACCTCAACTTCTCGCATACTTAGACACTGACTGGGCTGGGAGTATTGATGATCGAACATCTACCACAGCCTACATCATTTTCTTGGAGCTAATTCTATCTCCTGGTGCACTCGAGAACAACGAGTTGTGGCTCGTTCATCTACTGAAGCTGAACACCGAGCACTTGCCAGTACCACCTCTGAACTTGCATGGCTTCAATCACTCTTCCGTGAGCTTGGGGTCACCATGAAGTCACCTCCAGAAATTCTCTGTGATAATATTGGTGACACTCATTTGAGTGTCAATCATGTGCTCCACTCGAAGATGAAGCACATTGCAATTGATTTACACGTCGTACGGGACTACGTTAGCAAAGGACTTTTGCAAGTCGCCCATGTGTCTACTCATGACCAACTTGCTGATTTAATGGCCAAGGCCTTATCACAACCATGCTTTCAAATTTTACGATCCAAGATTGGTGTCACTTATGGGAGCACCATCTTGAGTGTCACCAATATTGGCATAACAAATGATAATGGAAATCATGCACAACAATTCCTCCATGATCAAGGCTGAGCACCATTCCTGGCGTTAACTCTATTTTTACTTACCTATTTTGTTTCTTGTAATATTTTGTACAGCAAAGTGACATTAATATGTTCTTTCCTTTTATGTTAGCATTAGCTATGTTTATATATTCATCACATATGCAATACAACGTGTGACAGTTTTTACAATACACACAACTATGTTCAATATTCTTATAAATTTTGAATTTATATCATGAGGTATCACCATTTTCTTCTTTGTTTTTTTAATAAATTTTGCGCCATGCATTAACAACTAAAGTCGGCAGTTAGGACTGTAATTGAGGCAAGTTTGACCCTTTATTAAAAAATAAGGCTCAAGCTACTTTTATATATTCATATATGTGTGTCAGTGTATAGTAATATATGAGAATCGAGTCGAGCTTTATCAGAGTATACTCACGAACATTAATCGAGTTGGGTAAATCTTATATGAATTTGTATAATTTAATAATTGAAAACTAAATTTTTAGTTTAGTTTCCAAACAACTTATATTTTAATAATCGAGGTGAATTAGGTGAATCAAATTTGAGTTTCATCAAACTAAACTTTTCTTTCGGATGGTATCATGTATTTATCACCCAATTGGCAATTGCTACACTACAAGAAAAATGGTATTTTTTAGCACTATATTTCGTCTCTAAAAGTGGCGAGAATCTCCGAAATTAGTTTTTCTTGAACATTTCCGCTTCAGCGCATGTTGTAT
Organism: Juglans regia; assembly: GCF_001411555.2. Lineage (NCBI taxonomy): Eukaryota > Viridiplantae > Streptophyta > Magnoliopsida > Fagales > Juglandaceae > Juglans > Juglans regia. The sequence goes on along the minus strand of NC_049914.1, from coordinate 20,442,076 downwards.
GCGAAAGTTGCTTTACAAAAATTTTTTACCAACGCTTTCAAAAACATGGTTTTTTGCAGCTCTGATGTACTACCGCGAATAGATATACAAGCGCCAGAAAAATAGTACACAGAATCGCATATGTCATTGCAAAAAACTTATGCCGGCAATGCAAATTCAACGAAACTGATCATTTTCAGCGATTAAAATTTGTCAAAATAGTCTGTTACAAAATAATAATAAAATACCAATGAAATTGTATGCCTTTCATCGCCTAAAACACACAAAGGATGTAAACAATACATTATAAATACACTAAGCGACGGAGATTAAAAAGGAAAGAAAAAAAATAGTGCAATAATTGGAATATACATGACACAAGAAAACATTAAAGATATACTTGAAAACTGATAAACCACGAAAGTCAGCAAGGGCCCGTAGGCCAAATTCGAAATATCTGGGATAAATATCTGGGAACAAGGCATGCGTAGTGCAACGTGGACGTAGGGGACGTAATGGGCGCATGAAGAAAGGGACGTGAAGAAGGAAGAAGAACGCTTGACTGGGTCGCATGGCGCTGGGTCACATGCAGTTGCAAACGGCGAATTTTACGTAGTTAGTTCTGTTGTTTTTATTTCCGTTGTAAAGCTCTGTTTTACGTGGGCATGCTCTGTTTTACATTGTTCTGTTTTTATGTTATTCTGTTTTACATGCAAGTTGGGTTCCAAGTAATTAGCTAGCAGTTCGCCCTCAATTCCGAAATTATTGTAAGTGGCTTACTTATTTAAGTAGCCCAGATTATTAATGAAAGGCAGGAATTATTTTGCATTCTAATTGAGGTACATTCTCACCCAAAGAGAATAAATTATATTACTACTTATTTTTTGTGTTGGGACCTAACAATTGGCCTCAGAGCCAGGTTCATTTTACTATGGGAACCAATAAAGAGAGAATTGAACATCTGGAGGCTGGACTCGGTGAAGTTCAAGAGGGGCTACACCGGATGGAGCTGGGCATGGCGGATCGATTGCGACACGTTGAAGAGACTCTTAACCGTCTCTCTGATGTGCTCCTTGCCAACCAAGAACCTCCAAACCATGGTAATCCAAACCGTGAAGGTCACGAGGGGGGACGAATGGTGGTATCCTCCAAAACGGCAAAACTTGAATTTCCTCGATTTTCAGGGGATGATCCGACGGAGTGGTTCAATCGTGTGAATCAATTCTTTGAGTTCCAGAATACTCCGGAAGCCCAAAGAGTTTCTTTGGCCTCTTATCACTTGGAAGGAGAGGCTAACCAATGGTGGCAATGGATCCGCAGGACACTCCGAGAAGAAGGTCGCGCTCTCTCATGGGCAAACTTTGAAAACGAACTCTGGGCTCGCTTTGGGCCATCAGAGTGTGAAGATTTTGATGAAGCCCTTTCAAGAATAAGGCAGGTTGGTTCCTTGCGGGACTACCTGCGGGAATTTGAACGCTTGGGCAATCGAGTTCACGGATATGGACACAAAAAGCTCTCGTAGGTACATTTATGGGAGGCTTAAAAATGGACATCTCGGATGGTATACGGATGTTTAAGCCCCAAACACTCAAGGAAGCCATTAGTTTAGCAAGAATGAAGGATGATCAATTGGCGAGACAAAGGAGATTTGTAAGACCTGCACCAACAACACGAGCTCCCTTAGCTCTTCCACCTACTAATCGGGCAGCACCACCAGGCCCTACCGCTCTAGTGCGACGGCTTACATGGGACGAAATGCAGAAGAGACGAGCTCAAAACTTATGCTTTAATTGTAATGAACGTTTCACTACAGGACACAAATGCCAGGGCCCACGAATACTCATGCTGGAGAATTGCGAGGATGATAGCAATCTACTAGGTGATGATGGGAACGTGGAACAGCCAACGGAAGAGACACACGAGGAACTTCCTGAACCCGAAATCACACTGCATGCGCTAGCAGGGTGGACTGCACCCAAAACCATGCGGGTAGCTGCTAAAATTGGCTCTCATAACATCATCGTATTAATCGACAGTGGGTCAACCCACAACTTCATCAGTGAAAGATTGGCTAACGGGTTGCGTCTACCAGTAGCGCCAACCGAAACTTTCAACGTGCGAATAGCTAATGGCGACAAACTAAAGTGCCAAGGGCGTTTCGACCAGGTACGGGTGGACTTACAAGGCACTGTTTTTTCCTTAACTCTCTATTCCCTTCCTTTAATCGGGCTGGATTTAGTATTGGGAATCCAATGGCTGGAAATGCTAGGATCCGTGGTGTGCAATTGGAAACAGTTGACCATGGAGTTCCTTTGGGAGAACCAGACCAGACGGTTGCAAGGGGCAGATGGAGGACACATAACAGATGCATCAATGAAAGAGCTATCCAAAGAGGCTCACCAGAGCCACACGATTTTTGCCATCTGTTTACAAGTCAATACTAAGGGATCAACCGAAGAAATACATCCTGAGGTGCAGGAAATATTGCAAGAATTCTCGGAAGTATTCCAAGAGCCCTCAACTTTACCGCCAGGAAGAGACATAGACCATTTCATCACACTCAAAGAAGGAACGGAGCCGATCAATGTCAGACCATATCGGTATGCATACTATCAAAAGGAGGAAATAGAGAAGCAAGTTCAAAATATGTTAAACTCAGGCCTCATCCGACCCAGTACAAGTCCCTTCTCATCACCAGTTCTTCTAGTGAAAAAGAAGGATGGAAATTGGCGTTTTTGCACAGACTATCGTGCACTTAACGCCGCCACTATAAAGGATCGCTTCCCCATTCCCACAGTAGATGACATGTTGGACGAACTCTATGGTACGTCGTACTTTACGAAGCTGGATTTAAGGGCCGGATACCATCAGGTACGAGTGAATCCTCCGGATATTCAAAAAACCGCTTTCCGCACTCATAATGGACATTACGAATATTTGGTTATGCCTTTCGGCCTGTGCAATGCACCTTCAACTTTTCAGGCTTTCATGAACTCAATATTTCGTCCTCACCCTAGAAAATTCATACTAGTTTTCTTCGATGATATATTAGTCTATAGTCCTACTTGGGACCAGCACTTGTTGCATATTAAACAGGCGTTGATGATACTAAAGCAACAACAATTCTTTGTCAAAGCTAGCAAATGTGCCTTTGGACAACAAGAACTGGAATACTTGGGGCATATTGTCACCAATCAAGGAGTTAAAGTCGACGATAGCAAAATTGCCGCTATGGTGGCATGGCCACGACCCTCTAACATTTCCGAGTTACGTGGTTTTTTGGGTTTGACAGGATACTACAGAAAATTTGTCAAAAATTATGGCATTATTGCACGGACCCTCACCAATCTCCTTAAGAAGGGCCAATTCGGGTGGCATGAGGAAGCAGAAGCTGCATTTGTTGCTCTAAAACAGGCCATGACAACCACGCCCATACTTGCCATGCCCAACTTCAACGATAAATTCACGATTGAAACGGATGAATCGGGCGAAGGAATTGGAGCGGTATTAACTCAGCAAGGCAGACCAGTGGCCTTCATGAGCCGGGCACTTGGAGTGGCAAAGAAGTCTTGGTCCACATACGCCAAGGAAATGCTAGCAATTGTGGAGGCAATCCGACTGTGGCGTCCCTATCTACTGGGCAGGAAGTTTTATATCCAAACAGACCAAAGAAGCCTAAAGTATTTGCTAGAGCAACGCATCACCACACTAGAGCAACAAAAATGGGTAGCCAAACTTCTGGGCTATGACTACGAGATAACATATCGCCCAGGACGTGAAAATTCTGCAGCCGATGCCCTCTCACGAAAGCAAGGAAGCCCCATCCTCCATAATATATTTTTTTCTCAAGTCGATTTATGGGAAGAGATTAAACAAGCAGCACGGGAGGACCCTTATATCCAGTCCAAGGGCCGAATCGCAACCAACCAATCCAACGAAAACTACGTGTGGCGCAATGGCCTACTGCGCTACAAGAACAAGGTGATCGTTCCTGCTGATCCTACCTTACGGAACAAACTGCTTCACGAAATGCATGACACCAAGGTAGGCGGCCATTCTGGCATTCTGCGCACTTACAAAAAATTGGGGCAACAATTTTATTGGCCAGGGATGCTCAAATCAGTCCAAGAGTATATTAAATGTTGCGAGGTATGCCAGAAAATTAAAACAGAAACTTTGGCGCCAGCAGGACTCCTACAACCTCTACCTATTCCATGCCAAGTATGGGATGACATCACACTTGATTTTATTGAAGGACTACCAACATCGCAAGGCAAGGATACCATCATGGTAGTCGTTGACAGGCTCAGTAAGTCAGCCCACTTCCTCACCTTAACACATCCATTTACAGCTAAAGGTGTTGCAGAAAAATTTGTGGAGGGCGTTCTGAAGCTACACGGAATGCCCAGATCAATTGTCAACGACCGCGATCCCATTTTTGTGAGCAACTTCTGGCAAGAATTCTTCAGAATGTCAGGCACCAAACTAAAGCTCAGCTCCGCATATCATCCGCAGACCGATGGCCAAACGGAAGTCGTCAATCGCTGCGTTGAACAATACCTCAGATGCTTTGTACACCAATGGTCACGAAAATGGAGCTTCTACTTACCTTGGGCTGAGTACTGGTATAACACCACGTATCATATATCGACGGGAATGACTCCTTTCCAAGCGCTATATGGTCGTTTGCCACCCACCATTCCATCATACAACGAAGGCTTCTCACCAGTGCACGAAGTGGATCAACAGTTACTGAACCGAGATCAATTACTGCAACAACTCAAGTCCAATCTTGCACGATCGGTTAACCGAATGAAGCAATTTGAAGATCAAAAGAGAAGAGAAGTGTCGTTCGAGGTTGATGACTTAGTGCTTCTGAAACTACATCCCTATCGCCAGCACACGATTTTTAAAAGAGTCCATCAGAAATTGGCTAGCCGTTTCTATGGCCCTTATAAGATTTTGCAAAAAATCGGATCAGTCGCCTATAAGCTTCAATTACCGGAAGGGTCACGCGTCCATCCCGTCTTTCATGTCTCGCTACTCAAACGATACAACACTCAAGACGACAACACACAGTACAACACGGAATTGCCACCATTCACTGATGATGGAGTCGTTGTGTTGGAACCTCAGTCTATTTTAGATCACCGCTGGATAAAACAAGGGGCTCAATTTGTAGAAGAAAGTTTGGTTCATTGGAAAAATCTACCAGCAGAAGAGGCAACATGGGAACCTACAAAACAGCTGTCGGAGATGTTTCCAGACATGGACCTTGAGGACAAGGTTCCACGTAATGGGGGGGATATTGATAAACCACGAAAGTCAGCAAGGGCCCGTAGGCCAAATCCGAAATATCTGGGATAAATATATGGGAACAAGGCATGCGTAGTGCAACGTGGACGTAGGGGACGTAATGGGCGCATGAAGAAAGGGACGTGAAGAAGGAAGAAAACGCTTGACTGGGTCGCATGGCGCTGGGTCACATGCAGTTGATGATGGGAACGTGGAACAGCCAACGGAAGAGACACACGAGGAACTTCCTGAACCCGAAATCACACTGCATGCGCTAGCAGGGTGGACTGCACCCAAAACCATGCGGGTAGCTGCTAAAATTGGCTCTCATAACATCATCGTATTAATCGACAGTGGGTCAACCCACAACTTCATCAGTGAAAGATTGGCTAACGGGTTGCGTCTACCAGTAGCGCCAACCGAAACTTTCAACGTGCGAATAGCTAATGGCGACAAACTAAAGTGCCAAGGGCGTTTCGACCAGGTACGGGTGGACTTGCAAGGCACTGTTTTTTCCTTAACTCTCTATTCCCTTCCTTTAATCGGGCTGGATTTAGTATTGGGAATCCAATGGCTGGAAATGCTAGGATCCGTGGTGTGCAATTGGAAACAGTTGACCATGGAGTTCCTTTGGGAGAACCAGACCAGACGGTTGCAAGGGGCAGATGGAGGACACATAACAGATGCATCAATGAAAGAGCTATCCAAAGAGGCTCACCAGAGCCACACGATTTTTGCCATCTGCTTACAAGTCAATACTAAGGGATCAACCGAAGAAATACATCCTGAGGTGCAGGAAATATTGCAAGAATTCTCGGAAGTATTCCAAGAGCCCTCAACTTTACCGCCAGCAAGAGACATAGACCATTTCATCACACTCAAAGAAGGAACGGAGCCGATCAATGTCAGACCATATCGGTATGCATACTATCAAAAGGAGGAAATAGAGAAGCAAGTTCAAAATATGTTAAACTCAGGCCTCATCCGACCCAGTACAAGTCCCTTCTCATCACCAGTTCTTCTAGTGAAAAAGAAGGATGGAAATTGGCGTTTTTGCACAGACTATCGTGCACTTAACGCCGCCACTATAAAGGATCGCTTCCCCATTCCCACAGTAGATGACATGTTGGACGAACTCTATGGTACGTCGTACTTTACGAAGCTGGATTTAAGGGCCGGATACCATCAGGTACGAGTGAATCCTCCGGATATTCAAAAAACCGCTTTCCGCACTCATAATGGACATTACGAATATTTGGTTATGCCTTTCGGCCTGTGCAATGCACCTTCAACTTTTCAGGCTTTCATGAACTCAATATTTCGTCCTCACCCTAGAAAATTCATACTAGTTTTCTTCGATGATATATTAGTCTATAGTCCTACTTGGGACCAGCACTTGTTGCATATTAAACAGGCGTTGATGATACTAAAGCAACAACAATTCTTTGTCAAAGCTAGCAAATGTGCCTTTGGACAACAAGAACTGGAATACTTGGGGCATATTGTCACCAATCAAGGAGTTAAAGTCGACGATAGCAAAATTGCCGCTATGGTGGCATGGCCACGACCCTCTAACATTTCCGAGTTACGTGGTTTTTTGGGTTTGACAGGATACTACAGAAAATTTGTCAAAAATTATGGCATTATTGCACGGACCCTCACCAATCTCCTTAAGAAGGGCCAATTCGGGTGGCATGAGGAAGCAGAAGCTGCATTTGTTGCTCTAAAACAGGCCATGACAACCACGCCCATACTTGCCATGCCCAACTTCAACGATAAATTCACGATTGAAACGGATGCATCGGGCGAAGGAATTGGAGCGGTATTAACTCAGCAAGGCAGACCAGTGGCCTTCATGAGCCGGGCACTTGGAGTGGCAAAGAAGTCTTGCGCAACATGGCCTTAGATGTGGGGTGGCTCTGATACCATTTGTTATAAACCCACTAGGTAAAACTCACCCTTGAAAACTAGCTTATAAGGGAAGGGTGCCTAGGAGCTTATAAACCATCAACTAATCCCATACTTAGTCAATGTGGGATCGTAACAAAAACTGAAGTATATATGACTCTAGGTATCAACTCAAAACAAACAAGTAACAACCACATTAACAAAAAATAGAGTTCTCTTGGAAAAGAGTTCAACAAATTTGCTTGGACTCTCACTGATGTACTACGAGAGAACAAACTTGGGATGAAAAACAATGCTCACCATGACAACATCACCAACAGTTAACTGGATGACATATATGCTAGAGAGAGAGAGAGAGAGAGAAACTTCTCAACTAGTCCAAGAAAATCCTGCAAAATAAATTGTCAAAGATGAGCAAAGCAAAGAATCCTAATTCAAGCACATCGTTTTGATGATTTACTGAGAGCAGGCAAAGGCAGGGAGAAAAAAAAACTTCTCAACTATTATTTTGATGGTTTACTTAGAGCAGGCAAATGCAGCTGAAGAATGCAAGTGCAAGCACATCATATTAGGAAAACATAATGCAAGCATATCAGATATATCTTGTCCAGTTGATGACAAATAAGTTCACAAATCTATTATACTAATTTTATCTAACAAACAAAACCGATATAACAATGTCAATAAAAAATTTAGTTGCATCATAAAGATTTATATTTATTGAGAAAAAAGAAAAGAGAAGGAAATGACAATGACACAAAGGAAATGAACAACAATAACCATTTTCTTTCATACTTTAGTTTCAGAAAAGCAATAAAAGGAAGTCCTGTGGAAGTATTAATTACCACCTGCAGAAACCTAATAGAGGAAGGAAGTTGTTTTGGTTTTTCGAAGAGAAGAGTGTTCAAGCAATGTCTCATTTTTCAACTTCAGTAGCTGCAGAGGTTTAGTAGGCGAGGAACTATTTTCTGGTCATGTTCGAACGAATGAATTCTACCTTATTGAGCATACAAATAAAAATAATAAAGTATAGCATACAAAAAGCTAACAAGTATCTACTCAATTATTAAACATGGTGGCAAATGAACAAGCAAACGCCCTATCCGAAGCAATCAAAATTTGACATCTCACAGCAAAAGCTCATAAAAAATTAAGCAAATTCATAATGAACAAAAGAAGAGTAACAAAAGTAGAAAATAATTTTCAAGAGGAAGAAAAAGAAGAGAATAAATATTACCTTGTGAAGTGAATCTATGATGGGAGACAGTAATGAAATGCTACATTGTTCTAAATGGCTCCTCCTCTTCATTTAATCCATATAGTCAATTATGATACGGTATACTATCTGCAAACACATGATGAAATAAATACAAGTTTACTACACATGTTGAGAAAAGTGGTCTTTTCTTCAATGGTCAGTCTTTAAGACAAAATATCAAAGGAGAAATGCTTTTACATCACAACACCAATTACTAGGTTTTCTAGTTATCGAATCTCAATCATACCAAATACATAACTAAAACTAAAATCCATTACTAGGGACTGAAGTTAGGGTTACAAAAGTGTTTGAGCCAAAATACATTACTAAAAAGTACAGAGCACAAACTTTTTGAGCCTAAATCGAAAACCTTACACTGTCTAATTTGGAAGTGTTGCATTAGATTCTCCACTTACCCAAGAATTAATGTTTCTAAAATATGGAAAGGAAGACATTTTAATATTAAATACAAGAAGATTACAAATATAACTTACCTAGGAAAATTGCCCAATCCAACACTTTTAAAAGATTGCTTCTATCCGATCAATGCATTTCAGCCATAAAAGCAGCATCTTTTACAATATTTTAACTCAAGTCAAGTACTTCATGTATGCATTTTATGGTTGCAACTTAAATAAAGAATCCAAAATCTATAATAACTGATCCCAAAAGCTATATAACAACACGTTCATCATCATAACTTAGCCTAAAGACAACAAATCACTACATATTAATATCTAACGGCATGAGAAGGACTTCAAGCCTCAAGGTATTGGTTAAATTAGGGGTGGATACTTCAGAAAACAAAAGCTACTTGAGTATATGTACATGGCAGTACAAAACAGGGCAAACTACAAACCAAAATAAAGGCAACATAAGATATTTGAGCAATCCTAACAACTAATTAACCTATCCAAACAAGATCAATGAACCCAAGCGAGGGATTGAAGCTAGGGTTAAAGGACTAACCCCAAAATCCAACAAAATCGAAAGCCTAAGAAAATAATTAAGTATCCAACCATCTACACAAAAAATTAAAATCTGAAAACCATTCTCTAAGCTAATCACACAAACTACAAGAGGTAGGTGGATCGTTCAACAAATCCTTGAGCTGTAGCGGGATGATGTTCTTGCAAAACAGAGAAATTTATGAGAGAAACGAAAAGACAAAGGGAAAAGAGAGAGAGGGAGAGAACCTACAGAGATGAAGACCAAGTGGAGGAGGTGGCAAAATACCTTGGGCTTCGGTGGTGCCATAGTGGAAGAGAGAGGGACTAAGTGAGATCAATTATAGATCTAGAGAGAGATATGTAACATGCCCGATGGTAGGTGTTTGGGTAAATAAAAAATGTGGAAAATTTTAAAAAAATAGGTCAGATTCGAGGTTGACCTTGCCTCCAATAGAAGAAAGAAGATACTTGAAATTATGTTGTATTCAGCTTCTAGATACCTTACAATTGCGTCATAAACCACTACAAATACTGACCTCTACTAACTAGTGGGCCCTAGGCCAACTTAACAAGACTCTAAAAATAAAGACAACTCAAAATTGGCCATAAAATTGGCCATGGCCCGACTCACGACTATCTTGAAAATAAAAGAAATGGCCACAGGCATACAATGAATAGGAACAACCAAAGCCAACACTCCACCACTGTTCATGTAAAGGAGTGTGACAAACCCTCACTCTTCAAAGCACCTTGTCCTCAAGGTGCGGTTGAGTTGACCACAACATATTCATCGTTACCCTTTTGATTCCTCTAATCCAGCCAAGTTGACAAAATCTCGAAAGTTGCTCTAATTTGCCTCCTGTTCCCTATTCAAGTGCTTTATGAAATTCTGATCAGTTGTTCTATTGTTCAATGTGTACCAAATTATTTTCAGATTTCCCCATGCAATAAGCCACTCAACAGCAAGTGAAAAAAAATGAACTATGACATATTTGTAGCCTGATATTCCAATGATGAAGGCTTGGCTTCCCACCACTGCAGCAAGTATGGCTATTACCAAAACAAACCATTTGAAGTCCTCCAATACATATACAAAAAATCCAACAATCTCAATTAGAGGATTCTTAGATAAATAGGCAGCCTTAGCTGCTTTCTCCTGGGATGGTACAAAGAATAAAAGAAAGGGGCCCATAATTGAAAGACCTTCTTTCTCCTTTCTTACAAGGGTATCAACAACAATGGGAATCATGCAAGCATGTTGCTCTATTGTAGAACTTGCTCCACTTGTCTCCACAATATCCTTTCCGGCTAAATAACATTTCCAAAACTTGACTACTCATGAATTAATAAACAAGGGCTGGTCCTTTTTACTAATGAAGGTACTGTCATGCAACAATGTATTTTTTATTGAACTCAGGCACACAATAAGAAACTTCGATAGGCCTTTTGAATTTTTCCCAACCAATCCACTTTGGCCATGGTCACCTACATTCAGAATCCTTAGAGTCCTACCGTTGATGTTTTTTATATATAAAGCACCAGCAAAAAATCTCTTCTGAGTGCCTCTGTTCCTACCTTCATGAATCTCATTCATCTCTTCCATTGCTCGCCTTGCATCATCTAGGTTATCAAAGTTTACCAAGTCAAAACATCTAGAAGTCCCATTGTTTCCCTTCGCTATAACCAAACTAGCAATTTCTCCATACTTGGAGAGCTTCTTCCCATCCTCTAACGTGGCAACTTTACACTACAAAACATTACCAAATTTTTTAAACAAATCCTGAAGCCCAGGATTATCCATTGCATCACCCAAATTCTTGATGTACCCATAAATAATTGAGTTCCAATTAGCAAGATCCTTTTCAGGAATTTTATCAAACAGATAAAGGGCCATAATTCCAACCATAATACCATCATCAACATAAAACAGACCTCTATTATTGATACGGGTAAAAAAGGGATATGCTCCTTTCCTTTATCAAAGGGCTCAAAAACACCCCTTAGCGGTAATAAATCAAGCAAATGAGGAGCAAAAAATTTTTTACCCCTCCAATTCTCAGCAAACTCAACCCCACCTGTTACGACCTCAATCTCAGAATGCAAAACTTCAGCATTATCTAAGATGCCAAGTTTTAAAAGCTTAACCACCTTAATGCTCTAGGCCTCAAATAGCTCATTAAAATCATCGTTATCCACATAGACTCCAAGTTCTACAAGAACAAGTGAAGCTAATCGGACAGACTCATTTTCTACTAGGGGAGTTGGAGTATAGGGCTTTAGTAATAATGAATCTCTGGTGGCCCAAATCGGGATGCCATGACCATAGATCCCATCTACCTTTCTCTTTGTTAACCTCCACTGCAGCACAAGCAGCCTTCCAGAGCAGTCTTGAATTCCCCTGAGTAGGAAGTCGTGGTTGACTAGGGCCTCAAGCACTCTAGGCTGGCCGCTGCTTCATCTCCCGACCAACACAACCTGTGAGAGCTCGATGGTCGTCTGGCTACCGAGCTGCACAAATGTGTCCTGCAGCTTGTTGACTATTAGAATCCTCAAGTGGCCAATGTTGTCGAAAGTGACTGAGAAGCGGACAAGACTACCTTGTCCGCCATGGATGAATAGAACTGGTGTGGATGGAATTGAGGTGGCGATGGAGGTGTAACTACCCGTAAGGTTAAATTTTTTGAGAGATCTATGGTTTGGGATTAGTATGGCTGATTTTTTGTGGTAAGGGTGAGGAGTCAAGAAACTGAAATTTGATCCCACCTAGGCAAACTTCCATCTGATGGCTAGGCCTTCTCCTTTTATGGTTAGTGTGTAGTTATTGCTAAGGATAACCGACGAATATGAAGGAAAGAGGAAATAATCTCTACGAGGAAGGAAAAGAAATGAGAGTCAGAAGGGGAGTGCTGAGAATTAAGAAATCGATTTTCAATTTCTAAAAGAATTTCTGACAAAAGAAGAAAGAGTCATCTTTGGATAACACTTAGCCCATTCTTCCTCTTCCTGCAACTCACGAAGTAGTTGCTCCAGATGGTTAAATTTTCATCAAAATCCTTCCTGCCATCATTACATGTTGATGGAGAATTTCAAGATTTTCATGAATTACTTCCATTGACTTATTGATTTTGCTGAAGGATAAAGAGATTCCTTCCATTATAACATAGAGATCGGTATCTTTCTGATACTAATTTGTAACAAACCCGATGATAGGTGTTTGAATAAATAGAAAATGTAAAAAAATGCAATAAAATAGGTCAGATTCGAGGTTGATGTTGCCTCTGAGAGAAGAAGGGAGATAATGAAAATTAAGTTGTATTCAGCTTCTACATACCTTACAATTGCATCCTAAGCCACTACAAATACTGACCTTTACTAATTAGTGGGCCCTAGGCCAACTTAACAAGACTCTAAAAATAAAGACAGCTCAATCAAGGCTAATAACATTAAATTGGCCATGGCTCAACTCACGACTATCTTGAAAATAAAAGATATGACCACAGGCCAATACAACGAATAGAAACAACCAAAGCCAACAATAACTTCGCTCTCATGTATGGGAGTGTGACAAGAGACAGAGACAGAGGCAGAATGAGTATCAGAAAGAACAAGACGGCGTAGAGAGAGACTCACCTTGGAGGCGAGGAGACGACAACGCAGCAGCAAGCAGTCGGTGTGAGGAGAGGTGAGTTTCGGATTTCACTAGAGGAGAAAGAGTGTATCAGGTGTATAGTAAATTGATTTTGGGCATTTTCTCCATCAATAAGGCATCACATTACTTTTTACAGCGATCAACGTGTCGTTGTAAAAGACATATAGCATGGCCAACCAGTTGATTTTTTGTCGATATTATTTGTTGCAACAAAAAGTCATCGCAAAAGACTTTTGCAACTAAATATGAGTCACTGCAAAATATTTTGGCTGCAAAAACTATATTTTCTTGTAGTGATTCTTATTGCGACGAAAAAACGGTCACAATAGGTATAAAGTCACCATAAAAGATTACACAGTGAATTCCCCCATCAGCATTTCCCAACTTTGCGCTGGAATTCGTTCGCGAAATGACAAACGTAGCAATTGAGGTCCATTCGTGGCGATTTAGTTTGTGGCAAAATGAAAACTGTCTCAAAAGGCCTATTTTATTGTAGTGATACCAGCTTGAACTATCAATTCTTAACCATTTACACTATCGGTTAAGATCCAACTGTTAAAAATAAAGAAAAATGAGATATTTTAGTAGATTTCAACCAAAGGGGAAAATATTGTTCAAGTAATTTAATAGTATATAGGGATGGAACCAAGATAATTTATTGGCAGGGGCAATTGAATGAACGTGGAATTATATAAAAATTTAATTAAGATCTATATTCAAATTATACTTGTATCCATTATTTGTTCTTAACAAAAAACAATGACCTAAATAAATTGTTTCTTAATATCTATTAATTCATACTCAATCCAGTATCAAGTTTCAAGATAGAGCTCTATGTTTTATAGATTTTAAAAGTTATCTATTGTTAATGTCTAAATTTGCATGACAGATTGGAACGAAGGAAAGAATTATCTTCGGCCCATGATGGTGATTCGGGCTTCGATACGGTGCTATTCACGTTCATCCATAAAATAATAATAAATAAGCAAATAGAAATAATTAAAGAGAGACACAGATATTTATGTGGTTCGACATAATACCCTACGTCCATGGGTTGTTTGGGGTAAAGTCCACTATGATTAGTGATTTTACAATCTCTCATGTCCTAACATATCACTCAATACAAAGGAGGAATTCAGTCTAGGCATAGAGAAGTCATCCCGAGCCTGTGAAGAGTCCCCTCCTTATATAGAGGTCTATTTTTTTGGAGTAATTGAGTCTAACTTATCTTGGGAAGCCTTTTCCTTATAGGAGTCTGAGTCAATTTCTTTTGACTTATCTCTTCCTTGTTTTATCTCTTTCCTGCCTTATTTCTTCGTTTTATCACTTTCCTTATTATCAGCGATAGGTTTTCAATGGGTTGGACCCAGTCAATTTAATCCCTAACAGATGTAACGCCCGTCCTTGTGGTGGGACTTTTTCCAAAATATTTTTATAAAAGGACGACGGGAATTACCGTCCTATTTAAAAATTTTCACTTGCATACCTAGGGTGCGAGACTCCATGTTTATAATTTAAAATGTGCTTTGGGATAAAAGAGGTTTACAGCGAAAAACATAAATCTTATAATAAAAAGGCCTCTCGTACGTTTAAAACTCGTGCCCTAGACTTCTGTGCTCTTCCCCATGAGCCGTGTCCATCTCGATCATGCAGTTCCTGTGGGAGGGGACATGCATAAAAACTAAAATGAGTCGAAGACTCGTAAGGATTACTTCATACAGTTAAAATATCACAACATAGGTTTTCATTCATGCATTCATCACTCGTACATACTATTACATACATGCATACGTGCTTACGTGCGTTCGTTTGAAAACTTCACTCAATGGGGTTTTTCTCTTTTAAACATGGGCGTCCTTTTCGTAAAACGTTTCTCCCATCAGTGCCTTCATTTCTTCAAGAGTGAGTGCATGTTTACGTGCATACGTGCGTTCTTTTGAAAACATCACTGGACGGGGCTTTTCTTTTTAAAAAGATTTCCTTTCTTTAAAACATGTCCCGCGTCAGTGCCTTCGTTTCTTAAAGGTTCGTACATTCGTGCGTTCGTACATACATGCATACATTCATTCATTCTTATCACTTTCATAGGCCAGTACACACTGTTACGCCCCGTGTGTTTGGGGTTAGCAGTCTTCTTTTGGACCCGGATTCCGCCCATGGCCATGGATTAGAAATCCCTTTCATAGGGGGCAGCACTGAGTGCACTTCTAGTACTACTTACCCAGCATTGCAATCTGCCCATTCATTGGTACCCTTTCATTCATTCATGTGGCCGTTACGTATCTACATACATTCATGCTTTCATTTCTTTCTTTCTTGCTTTTCATTCATTCGTTCATGTCAGCTCGAAAGAGCTGGAGCTTTCGTTCAGTTCATTCTTTCATTTAGCAGTCATTTCTTTTCATGAGAAAATATTTCTTTTCGTGAGAAAATATCGTTTGGGGTGTAAGCCTGAAAATCATCTTTTCGTCTTTCAGTTCATTTCAATCCTATCCTTTCTTTAACAGTTCGTTCGTGGAAAACTTCATTTAAGAACATACATGGGCTTAAACGTCAGCTTTCGTGGCATCCCTTAGGCATCACCTTGAACGTCGTCAATCATGGCGTCCAGGAGCATCACCCCGTGGCGCACATCAGAGCGTCAGTTCATAGGATTCACAAAAGCATCCATTGTCATGCCTTTCATGCATTTTCATCAGTTTATGGATTTTCTCTGAAAATACATACAATAGATACAGCTTATATTCATCCATCCACATGCGTACAATTAATACTTTGGTTGCATAAAAAGTGGCTGCCAAGGAGGGGCCGTACATACTTATACCTTTGAACACTTAGTATTTTCTTTCGTAAAACGTCTTTAGTCTTTTCTTAAAGCGTCATGAAGGAAAAGCTTTCGTTTTCATTTTCTTTTATCTTATAAAGACTCTAGAAGAGTATGAGCGTAACACTTACCTGGACTCTATGCTATTTGCATGTCATGCAGTCCATTCATGTGCTTGTCAGATGGCAACCTACATGCATACACATAACCTTAACGTCATTCTCTATTCAATGCATAAGCAACTTAAACTAGAAATAGAACTACGCTATACTTGGAACACTCTCCTTCTATCCCATGCACTTACGTGCCCTTTACTTTGTTAAACCCTTCGGGGACCACTTACGGTCCCCACATCTTCCAACTCAAAGTCTTGCCTTGAGTGCTCATCCACTAAAGTGAACCCTTGATTCACCTTAGAATTAAGACACTAAGACATTCGTCTTATTCTTCTTACAACCACATTCGACGCATGATTCCGACCGATGGAATCACACATCTCAATCCTAACGATGCATCCGTCATTACCTTCATGCATCTTAGCCCACACTAAATCCTCATTCCCATCCATACAAGACACACAGATCTAAACCAACTCTGAGGCTTAAGCACGTTGCAACTATGCTCATGACAGATTACCCATTACATATGGTGAATCCATCCGGCACGTGTCTCTCACCATGTTACACAGGTACCTTACCCCTTTATCACCTAAGATCAACATATAACATGTTGATCATCTGCTCGTAGGGACAAGAGCCATACTCCGATACCAATCTTCTCTTAACCCGGCTAGCATGACTCTTTATGCTACCTGTCCCTTTTGACAGTTCATCCCAACACTTAACACGACAAGACTCCATTCACAACTACGCCTTATGTCATGTCACATAGCCCGAGATTGCTCCAGAGCTACACTGTGACCTTGTCGCGTTACCCAACATTCTACTACGTCAACTCCTGACTCATCACGAGTACGGTTCCTCACGTCACATCATCTCGTCACGTTCCCATTATGCCATTTCTACACTTTAACACTTCACCCATCATAAGCATGACTTCTAATAACCACGTCACTTCGTGACGTTGCCCAGTCATGCTTCTGCTGTGTACTCTTACACTTGTTCTACTACTTCGCCCATCACAAGCATGACTGTCAATAGTCATGTCACTTCGTGACATTCCTCAATCATGCTTCTGCTGCGCACTCTTATACTTGTTCTGATACTTCACATATACTCCTAGCCATAAGTCCATCACAGTGACACTTGCCACCTCAGACTACAGGCTATGCCATAACTACTTCAGAACACTGTTCCATAGTTCTCGACACTATCCATCACGTTCCACGTCCATCAATCACATAACCATCCTTATTTCTGCGACATGCCATAGGAAGTGTCGCTGCCACGTGGAGTACACTCCACGTATACTCCCTTCATACATATCACGCTACATCACCACTATAGCACACCTGCCATATTGTACATCACTATATCACATGGAGTACACTCCTTGTGTACTCCATCCACATGCATTATGCCACATCACCACTATGGCATACATGCCATATGGTGCGTCACTCCACTACATGGAATACACTCTGCATATACTCCATGCACGTTACACCACATCACCACTATGGCATACCCGCCATATGGTGCATCTCACCATCTCATGGAGTACATTCCATTTGTACTCCCCACATATACTACACGCCACATCACCACTATGGCATACATGCCATATGGTGCATCTCACCATCTCATGGAGTACATTCCATTTGTACTCCCCACATATACAACATGCCACATTACCACTATGGCATACATGCCATATGGTGCATCTCACCATCACATGGAGTACATTCCACTACATGGAATACACTCTGCATATACTCCATGCACGTTACGCCATATCACCACTATGGCATACACGCCATATGGTGCATCGTCCACCACATAGAGTACATTCCACATGTATTCCCCACATACACCATACCCCTCACAGAGTACACTCCTTGTGTACTCCCTTCATACACACTACGGCACATCACCATTATGGCATATTCACCAAATGGTGCATCACTCCACCACATAAAGTACACTCAACGTGTACTCCTTTCATACACACTACGACACATCACCATTATGGCATATCCGCCATATGGTGCATCACTTCACCACATAGAGTACACTCTACTTGTACTCCTTTTACATACGCCATATCACCACTGAGTACACTCCACTCATATTCATCTTGTTCCACAATACGCCAGGAGTGTATATTTTACATATACTCTCTTTGTCTCACATTACGCCACACACAAAGTACACCCAGCGTGTACTATTCTCATTCCACATACGCCACGCCATCATTATAACCCATACTCCACAACCACATTACACGGCACAGTCCACAACACTACACAGCACACTTCCCAAATATGCCCAACACTTCTCAGCACACTACACGGCACAATACACCTCCATCCAACACAGATATGCCAACACTTCACTACACAGAATGCCCAACACTTCATCACACAGCACCACATCACAATACCACAACTCCATTAATACTAACAGCACAGTCCACAACCTAGTCAACTAATCAATATCTAACATAATTAACGAAAGATAGAGGGTTATACCATCGACGGGATAACCCTTGCTTTGCTCATTGATCGTCACAGCCAATGATATCGGAAGAGTCGTACGTGGAGGCTAACTCATGTACGGTGACTGTTTAGGCGTTTGGATAGCTAGGTGTGGTCTTGGAAGTGCTCATGGTGGCCTTGTGATGATGGCAAGGAGCATAACACGGCGAATCTAGCCGTGTGCAGTGGCGGTCAATCACACGTAGTGACTGTCCATCACGTGCAGTGGTTGCCCACCACAGAAAGTGGTGGTTTGGACCTAGGGCTCGACTAAGGGAGGTGCGGTGGATCTCGTGGTGGCATCGAGGTGGCGCCACGGTGGGTCACGATGGCAGATCTGGCCATACCGTGGAGGAGAAGCTGTGGGAGAGTGAGAGAGAGAGTGTGCTTTCGTGGGTGGCAGATCGGGGCCATGGGAGGTTGGGTTGGCTTGGTGGCAGCCTGAGGAGGCTGGAGGTGGTGGTTACCACCCGTAGGTGGCGACGCACGGCGGTGGAGGACATGCAACCCGTGCATGCGTGAGGGGGAAACCCATATGGTGGAGAGAGGCTATGGGCCTCGGGTCACGTGGGGGAGGAAGAGGGAGGTCCATGGTGGTGCTGGGTGGCCGTGTAGGGTGGCGCACGGTGGGGAAATGGCTTAGAGACCCATTTTGGGTACTTTCCGTGGAAGGAGAGGAGGGCTGCGTAACAAGGGCTGGCTTCGGTGGAGGATGATGGCCGATGGAAGGGGAGGTCACCGTGGGAGCGGTGGAGCCATTGGACGACACAGTGGCCTTGAGCCCGTTCGGGCTTGGGGTGGATCACGTATGGCGTACGCTGGAGAGAGGGAAGAGAGAGGGAGTTACGGGAAAAGTGAGGGAGAAAGAGAGGGGGTCTGGGTATTTAACCCAGTCCCTTCGTCTGGGGATCCACGTAATGATCTAAGGATGAGGAATTAAAACACTGATTTGAAAACGGCTAAAACATTAACTTAATTAAAAGCACTTAGAGGAATTAAGGTAAATATTATTTTAAACTAACTTTAGTTTATAAAATAAAATTCTTCATCCTTAATAAAATGCTGAAGTCTCACTTAACATATTTAAAAGGGTTAAACCATTTAATTAATAAAAGTTCTCAACATAATTTAAATCTCATAATATCTTAAATAATTGAAATCATTTTAATAATAATATTAAAATAATTTTCGACAATTATAATATTTTTGGAGCTCTTCAATAATATTATGATTATCGTATTTAAGATCAATATTAATTCAATAACAATGGAAATACTCCTTATAAATATTTCTAGCATATTTAAAACACTAGGCATGCCCTAGAAGTCACACGATATCTTCGAGACAAGCCATCATGGTTCGACACGCATAACGTGACTCGCAGTCGCTAGCGAGAAGGGCAGATGATCACATAATCTCTGCCTTCATGATTTGCTTACGTCATAAAGACGAAACATACGTCAGAAAGAATAAGCGTACGTAAGAAGAAGGAGCTAGGCATTACAACAGATGCCCACAATTTTTAAGGTCAACTTGTTTATCAAAAAGACTTGTAAAATTTTCAAATCAATCGTGATGGAGATAACCTGTAAAAACCATAAAAAAAAAAAAAAAAAAAAAAAAAAAAAAAAAAAAAAAAAAAAAAAAAAAAAAAAAAAAAAAAAAATTATGGGAACTAGTCCATAGTTTTTCACTGTTATGCAATTCAATGGCGATCTCCATGAGCGGTCCTCAAGAAGAACTTGCAAAATTTGTAGTAAAGGCATTCGAGGATGGGCTTCTGTATAGTTCGTTTGTAAAAACATTTGTGTGATAATTGAGTTTACTGGTGATTGCATGTGATTGTTTATCATTAGCAAAGTGTGCATATTTCCGTGCTCAGTGATCGTTTTTGGTTTTCAGTGGCATTAGTGGATTTTGCCCCATACTGAGATTTTTTGTTGGTGTTTTTCCGTTTTGATATAGATGTAAGAGTTTCTTTGTAGTAACCCACGCTTAAGTGGTCAAGGTGCCCTTTGACTCCCTAGATCCATCATAGGTGGTTACTGAGCCTATTGACTCATTCCTGAAGGACACCCATGCGAGGCGATTGTAGAGCTCAGAGGCTCGTTCTCAAAGGTAACCCCTCTGGCGGCCGTTGTAGAGAGTGAAGAAACTCGGCTTGTACTTGGTGGGAGGATGTCTCGACTGCATAACTCTAGCAATGGGAGTATATTGGGAGAATGCCTCAACCGCGTAACCTTGGTGATGAAAGTGTAGCGGGAGGATGCATCGACTGCATAACTCTAGTGATGCAAGAGTGTAGCGAAATGATGCCTCGACCGCTTAACTCTGACGATTCAAGTGTAGTAGGAGGATGCCTCCACTACGTAACTCTGACGATGCGAGTGTTGCAGGAGGATGCCTCCACCAAGTAACTCTGGCAATGTGAGTGCAACGAGGGGATGCCTCGACCGCGTAACTCTGGCGATGCGAGTGTAGCAAGAGGATGCCTCCACCATGTAACTCTGGTGATGCGAGTGTTGCGGGAGGATGCCTCCACCACGTAACTCTGACGATGCGAGTGCAGTGGGAGGATGCCTCCACTGCGTAACTATGGTGATGCGAGTGTAGCGGGAGGATGCCTCCACCGCATAACTTTGGTGATGACAATATAGCAGGAGAATCTCGACTGCGTAACTTTGGCGATGAGAGTTTAGTGGGAGGATACCCCGACTGCGTAACTCTGGTGATGCAAGTGTAGCCTGAGGATGTCTCGCCACGTAACTCTGGCAATGCGAGGGTAGCAGGAGGATGCCTCAATCACATAGCTCTGGCAATATAAGTGTAGCGGGAGGATGTCTCAACCGCGTAACTCTTTGTGGTGGGAGACAAAGCGCAACTGCACTCTGTGGTAGGAGCTATAGCTTGATCGTACCAACAAAAACAAATAGGTTTGATTAAATAATCCAAATCACAAGTTTAAGCTTTGCAAACCTAGGCCATCTCACTTGAGTGTGGTGAAGGTCGGTGACATGTGGGCAATGCACATTTGCAACCATGCTTTGGTGACAAAGAGGACAAGCAACCGAATGGTCTGTTCTAATGACAACGAATTAATATGCTCGAGCAGTGCTTGAGAAAGGCTTTGCAACCAGTATTTTGCACCACTCAGGTGATCTCAGCGAAGTATATTCTCGGGGCATACTGCCACTAGCTTTTTCGTGGAACCACAAGGAATTTTGAGGGAGAAAAAATCAAATTTATTAGTAAAAATAAAATAACAAGTTTGAGAAAGACGAACCAAAACCATTTAGTCGTTGCTCTTGATCCCACTTTGACTAAGATTGTTCACTACTGAATTATTTTTGCACAGGAAAATTGTTTGTCGATCTTGAGCATTTTTGTAGCAATAAAAAGTGTTTACGATTTTTATTTGTTCACTTTCTTGGAGGAGAGCCAAGTTCAAGTTCGACTCAAATCGCTCAATTTTTATTTTTTATTTTATATATATATCAAATTGTATCACGGAGCAAGACTCACATACATGGCATGGAATATACTGTGTATGGCGAAGGACACTCCACGTAGTGAGCAATTGGCAAGGAACACTTTGTGTGGTAAGCAACTGGGGAGAAACACTATGTGGGCATGCAATTGGCAAGCAGCACCCTCTAGGCGAGCAACCGGTGGAACTCAAGTATGGCAAGCAAACCATGGATTGAAGTCATTGCAGTGAGGAGGCGCACCGATAGCAACCGGTAGTGCCAACAAATGGAACTGGACCACAGCACTGGGGACATGAGGACTTCTCATGGTGGTGCTTACAGTGGAGCGAGGTAGAGGTTTGTGGCAGTTTCACGGCAGTACGATCATGGTGGTTTCTTCCTAACCGTGGTTGTGGAGGTGCTCAAGAGGAGCTACTGCGGTTGCGTATCGTCACGAATTGTTGCAACTTGCATGGCTCACGAACGGCGATGGTCATGAGGAATGACGTTGTCCTCGGGAACCATCACGCTGATGAATGAAGAAGCCGGCGAGCTAGATGATCACTCCCATTGATCTCATCAGCTCACAGTTACCACAGGAGCTCATATAGAATTGTGCTTGGTGACGAGGGAACGGAGAGAAACAGTATGATGGCTACAGAAAAAGCTGAAGGTGCTTGGTGTGGCCGTGGGTGGCTCCATGAGCTCACGGTTAGGCTGGGTTGGAGAGCACATTGTGGTGTTGGCGTCGGGCAGCTCCTACAGCGAGCTTCGGTGATGGCTACGAGAGCTGACTTCGAGCAAAGCCTCCATTACCATGGACAACCGTGCCGGCAGCAGAGAACGTCGGTGAGTCCATTTATGGTCACTGGTGGCCTCACTGGGTTGTGGTTGCTGGTCAGCTCCAGTCAGCTCCATCTGGATCTTTGTAAGAGTGGCCGGACCTAGCCCCCATGCACGGCGAGGGCGGGCTGCAAGCCCTGCATATAAAACAACAGGGTGCACGTCAATGTGCACCCCTTACCTCGGTTGTGCTTGGCATGCAAAGTGCATGTAGTTAGATGCACAGTGCATGCCATGCACTCCACCAGTTTTTTTTTTTTTTTTTTAATTTTCTTTACACAGGGTTAATGAAACAAAAAAATATGAAAATAACAGATTAAAATTGAAACATCTTATCTGATAATTTGGAGACAATCCTACAGGCTAACAAATCATCTTTCTCCCATTTCTAGGGCAGATATTATGTTGATCCCACAGATAGTGCCAATTGTTAATATATAAATTCACATAACAGACCGGAATGAAGAAAAGAATTATGACCAGCCCACGATTTTGATTCGGGCTTTGATACGATGCTCTTCACTTTCATCCATAAAATAATAATAAATACGTAAATAGAAATAAATAAAGAGATACACAGAGATTTACACGGTTCAGCATAAAGACCTACATCCATGGGTTATTGGGGGCAAAATCCATTATGATTGGTGATTTTACAATCTCTCATGGCCTCACATATCCCTCAATATAATGGAGGGATTTAGTCTAGGCATAGAGAAGTCGTACCCAGCTTGTGGAGAGTCCCCTCCTTATATACAGGTCTATTTTCTTGGAGTGACTGGATCCAACTTGTCTTATAAAACCTTTTACTTTTAGGAGTCTAAGTCAACTTCTTTTGACTTAACTCTTTTTTTTCCTTATCTCTTCCCTATCTTATTTCTTGATTTTATCTCTTCCTTTATTATTAACAATGGTTTCCAAAAGGCTAGACTAGTCAATTTAGTTCCTAACATCTATAAATGGGTTTTTTACTAAATTACATAAAAAAAAAAAAAAAAAATCTCTCGATGTACAATACCAAGAGTTAGCCGAAAAACTTATATTAAAGAGAATTATTAGTAGGAAATTCATAATTTTAAGTTGTTGACCTTCCAAATTCATAGAGCTCTTGTGATACCCCATATGATATGGATAAGGGTAGGTGGTGTATGGGATCCCACATTGCTTGGGAATGAGAAGTTCTTGCTCTTTATAAGGTTCCAATGGAGCTTTAATTGTATCATTGACTAGTCCTTTTGGAGTATAGGCCATGTGGTTTGGGCCTTTCATTGGGGCGTTACAAATGGTATCAGAGCCTATCCCAACCAGAAATGTGAGACTTGAGCCGTACCACCTACAATGGACAGGCCCGACGAGGACGTCGGGAATTTAAGGGGAGTAGATTGTGATACCCCATATGATATGGATAAGGGTAGGTGGTGTATGGGATCTCACATTGCTTGGGAAGGAGAAGTTCTTGCTCTTTATAAGGTTCCAATGTAGTTTTAATTGTATCATTGACTAGTCCTTTTGGAGTATAGGCCATGTGATTTGGGCCTTCCATTGGGGCGTTACAAATGGTATCAGAGCCTATCCCAACTAGAAATGTGGGACTTGAGCCGTACAACCTACAATGGACAGGCCCGACGAGGACGTCGGGAATTTAAGGGGGGTAGATTGTGATACCCCATATGATATGGATAAGGGTAGGTGGTGTATGGGATCCCACATTGCTTGGGAAGGAGAAGTTCTTGCTCTTTATAAGGTTTCAATGGAGCTTTAATTGTATCATTGACTAGTCCTTTTAGAGTATAGGCCATATGGTTTGGGCCTTCCATTGGGGCATTACAAATTCAATATAAGAGAAAATGTTTTCTGTCATGACTGGTGTAGACATGAGCTAGTTTTGTGCACTTTGTTTCTGAACTATGTAAAAGAGCGAATAAGGAATTCTAAAAGTTTTGTTATGAACAAATGAGAATATTTTGTTTATGTTTATCTCGAACATGTGAAATGATCTGAAGCTTTTCAGTGTTTTGTTTTGATATGATGTGTCATCTGAAAACCTTGGCATGAAGTTCTGATTCTATATATGATTGTAATCGGATTTTCGATGAAATCCGTTCTGTTTCTGTTAAGGCCCAGCCACGGGAGTGAAACATGGTATACGGCCCAGCCACGGGTATAATGGTGGTTTATAACCCTACCACGGGGGTGAAACATGAAAAATGGCCCAGCCACGGGTATAATGGTGGTTTATAACCCTACCACGGGGGTGAAACATGAAATATGGCCCAGCCACGGGTATAATGGTAATTTATAACCCTACCACGGGGGTTAAACATGGTATTGTCCCGATGTGATATTAAACGATGATAAGATTATAATGTTTCAGTTTAGAAATTCCAACGGATGTTCTTTTTGGAATAAGTTTATTTTTCTGGAAATTTCGCTCTAATGCTTTTGTACAAAGTTTTGTTTCTGCATTATGAAAGTAAATGTTTTGTTCTGCTTATTAAATGTTATAAATGCTCATGTTTACATGCTAGTATATACTCTCTGCTTACTGAGTTGTTGATAACTCACCCCCTTATCTCCGTAACAGATGACATTGATGGTTCAGCTGAGGATCAGTATTAGAGTTTATGGAGAAGATTAGCAGTGAATGGTTGTTGGGTATCTCGTGGTATTAGTGTTGATGTTGGAAGTTATTTATATTTCTTAAGTTTGCTTCAATGGATTTAGACGGTTTATGGAGACTTATGTTAATGTTTCATTATTTTTAGTTTGTTATTTGAGACATGAAGAAGAGTTGATTTTATTTGAGTTGCTGGATTGAAAATTGGATAGATGAGTTTATATGGTTTATTTAATTGAAGTATTTACGTTTGATTTGAGGTTTGAGAAAATATATATTCTTGAATTTGGAAGTACTCTAGCCTTGTTAGAGTTGGTTATCAGGTTATATGAGTTAACTCTCGGGACCCTCGGGGACGGGGCGTTACAGCTCTAGGTAAACAAAAATTAATTTTTCCCGAAAAAGAAAACATTTAGAAAAAATAAAAAGTAAAACTTTTAAAAGAGTTTTATCATCAGGTCCCGTTTCTGCAGACATAAACGAGTTCTGCTTTCTGCCACCCTTTCTCACCGTCTCATCTTTGTCTTCTGACATTGTCGCTCTCTCTCTCTCACTGATAGGTACCACTCAGAGTGTTATAATCTCACATCGACTAAGTATGGGATTGGTTGATAGTTTATAAGCCCCTAGGCACCCTTTCCTTGTAAGCTAGTTTTCAAGGATAAGTTCTACCTAGTGGGTTCATAATAAATGGTATCAGAGCCACCCAACGTCTAAGGCCATGTTGCGACGGCTGCAATTGTGCAGCACAAGGGGTGATGCCAACATGATAGTGTTCACCCAGAGCTAGGAAAAGTATTTATGATCTACCTCCCACGGTTGGAAATCAAAAGATAGAAAGAAAAGAGAGAATTTTTTACAACTTGATTTTATTACTGTTCAACCAAATTTTGGACTTGGCTCGAAACTCGGGTTTCAAATTCGGACTAGTTTTCGGCCCGAGTATACGCGGGTTGAGACCCAGGCCAAAACTCAAGTGAATCCATATTTTTTGAAATCTAGAATCCGAGTTCAGGCCACTACCTAGGCTGGTTTTTTTTTAACAAAAACCTCTATTATTCAGTTTCTTTCAAGAAGCTTTTTTTTTTTTATTATTTATCTAAGAGCCTATATTCTATTGTAAATTTTTCAAGAAAAAATGTTGCGAAACATATTCTTTTATATATAAAACTAATTACCTTTTTAACTAATAGCATCTAAAAAAGCATAATGCAATCACTACATATTTCATTATTTGGTATTTATACATTAGACTACAAAACACAAATTACAATATATGAAATTACATATCAAAAGTGGATTATATAGAGCCACCAATACATATGCAATCAATGCATTCCTCCACAATTTAATTTAGTTTATGATGAGTTTCCTGTCTCAAAACAGCCATTGTTGGTCTAAGCTTATATGCAAGATGTATTCAACAGAATGGTTTGTGATTATCTACATGTATGTACATGTTGAAACAAAATCAATATATCATCTGAGTTATTAAAAATTATTAATTGGTCTACTGATATTTTAAGTAAAGATATCAAATCTAATCTTATTACTTAAAGCTACATTAATTAACCAAAAAATAAAGGTGAAAACTGCAACAGGAAACAAAGTTCCTTCTTTATCATTCCTAGGTTAATTTCCCCAAAATTTCCTTAATATTGACCTTGTCCCATATTAATACTGAGCACTCTATTTTCAGTTGTAAACTTTGGTTTCAGGCATTTGGATCTTATTGTTCCTAAGTAAAAAAAAGTTGTAGAAGCAACTCAGCCTACACCCAACGTAGATACATACATAGTTAATCAACCAATTAACTTCAACTTCTATAAATGTTTTCTTTCATTACTGGTTTCTCTTAATAAACCTAGAAATACGCTTTTACCTAACATTGTCAATTCTCAAACCACAAATGTGACCTCAAAAAATGGCACACACAAGCTTCAAGAATTTTGTGCACAAGCTGGAATAGATTTGAGAAAGCAGAATGCAAAAATAGCCGGGTAACTACACTGGGAACCAATCAAAAAGGAGAGCTTCATAGTAGAAACAATATTTTTTAGAAAATGCAGGTATGGACTCAAATCAGTAGCATACAAATAAGTATAAAAATTAAACATAACCAAAAAATAAATGATAAAGAAAAAAAATTAAAAAAACAGAGTTCTTGGACAAAAATCATTGAACCCTTGAATCTACACATTAGTATCATAAACAAAATGTCTAACCGAAATCAATAGGCAACACAGAACAAAACAGACAACAATAAAATAAAATAAAATAAAAAACCAAAGTTAAAAAAAAAAAGAGTAGATCTGGCAACCATTTCAAAGCATAAAAAAATTAAACAGATATAACCCTTAAAAATACGGTTAAGGATTTCAGATGAAGTTGACCCTTTACACAGAAAATAGACGAGACTAAGGTTTCAGAAAACATACCCAGACTGTTAGGAACCTCACTAGGGAGCACCCAAAGTTGTTAGATCTCCCAGATAGCCACTAGCATCCACTGGTTTGGGACCCTCTTGTAAATTTGGCAACAGAAAAAAAAAAAATCTTTAAAATAAAATAGCAGATCTAGCCAAACAGAGCAAAAAGTAGAAGAAGACGACCACAAAGAACAGATCTTCGATCGGCAGAGGAAGAGTGACACAAGCTAGGGTTTCAGCACTAGAGTGAGAGTGAGAGAGATGACGAAGATTTGGCGATGAAGGAGATGACAACGATTCGGCGATGAAGGAGATGACGAAGATTCGGCAACAGTGATGGGGCCACGATGATGGGTCAGCTTTTGACTTTTTGACCCAGCTTTTGTGCCCATGGCCTATGGATTTCCTCAAGTTTGCTCAGGACCAATTTTCCTTTTGGGTTCATCTTGTTTTGGCCCCTAGAGATCTTCTCCAGATTCAAAGTGTCAAAAACCCATTAATTTTGCATTACAAATGAGAGAAAAGTAGTTCAAAAAGGAGAGGAACAACATGATCTTTATTTTTGTTCGAGACTAGACCTCTTTCTCTGTGGAAAATTGAAATTTGAAAACTCTTCAAAGAATAATTTACCTTTTCCCGAACTGAATTATCAATAACATTAGAGTATTATGTTTTTCTTAAAAAAAAAAAACTATCTTCATGGCTCGGAAGATGTGGGGAAGACGAGGGACAAGCAGCGTTTCGTGGTCTTTGTGTGGGTCATCATGTGGGAAGAAGAGGAGCTTGGTGGCTCGGAGGATGTGGGGAAGACAAGGGAGAGGCAGAGCTTCGTGGTCTTCGATTTTGTGGGGTTTCGATTTCGTTGGGAAGACAAAGGGAGGGAGATTGGAGAGCTGAAGAGTTCGATTTCATGGGAAAGTTGAAGGGAGGGATACCGGAGAGACTGAAGAGTTGGTCTGAAGAAGTGACTCGATTTCATTAGAGAAGACGAACGGAGGGAAGGCAAATGTGAAACACATCGTTTTGTCACGATATCAAACGAATCGTTTCATTTCCACAGGGGCAACGACTCCCCCGCAGTTACACAACCTGACTGCCTTAAGCATTTTTCTTTATTTTTTTATACAACTTGGGTGTCAAAATTTTACCCAGACTGCATAGATCTAGATTTTGATGATGTGGGTACCGACCCGGATTAAATTAGGGCTAAAACCTGTAACCGGAACTCAGATAATAGGCCAGAAAAAAGGATGAACAGTCCTACTTAATTTGGGTGCGGAGCAATCTACAGTACAAATATTTTCAATCACTGGACAATAATGCCCGCTTTTCTATACACCTATTAATTTCTTGCCACATATCTATATACTGCTAATAGTTGATATAATAACTGTTATATGTTCTACAAAATAACTGACCTTGGACATGCAATTAACTGTCGCCCATTACACACAATTACTCTTTGAGAATTTGCTTAAGGCCGATGGGGTTCGAAGTTCGGGTCTTATTTGCTCCGAAAGTTGTGTCTCTTCTCCATACCACAAATGGGTTATTTAAATTTTAGACGTTAAAGTGATTATGAACTCTCTCTCTCTCTCTCTCATTCTCTCTGTGCCTTGGTTTCTTCGCCTCT
Organism: Juglans regia; assembly: GCF_001411555.2. Classification (NCBI taxonomy): domain Eukaryota; kingdom Viridiplantae; phylum Streptophyta; class Magnoliopsida; order Fagales; family Juglandaceae; genus Juglans; species Juglans regia. Next base: position 20,412,569 of record NC_049914.1, on the reverse strand, counting down.
CCACAAGATGAGAAAGGATGGGAAAAAAAAAAGATCCCCAGATTTCGTTATATTGCAAAATTGAAGAAGCTCAACCAGATGAAGAGAAAGGATTATGTTTTTTTAATGAAACAATGCTATTTTGTAAGCAGTTCAGTTGTGCCGATCCCAGCCTTTCTATGCCCACAACTGAATCCCGCATTGATGAGAAGAAGGAAAATTCGGTACTTTATAATACCACAATGAGGATCGGTTTATTGCCGGGCTTGGCCACGCGAGCCTGCAACCCTTGTGGGGGCAACAAAATCTTGGGAAGCTGGGTATGTTCCATCCAGGTCGCGGCTCCAGAGGCTAATGCTGGCCCGCCCGTTCCAGAGAAACTGAGCCATGTGTGATATGGTGAAGGCCCATAGATGATCACGTGGCTCCTAGATGTGATGGGCCTATGGGGCAGAGGCAGACTGCTTTCACAGAACAGCGACCACCCCACCCCGCTCGATGGAAGGACAAACGGGTCAGTGCCTTTCGAACCCAATAAAGATCCGATAGAGATATGACCCCAGCTGGACCATTATTTTTTTACTCTCTTTATTTTTTGTAAGTGAGTTCATGTAACGTTCAAACAAAAAAATTACATTCAGTTAGTTTTATTTGACTAAAAAAAATTCATCCCTTATTAAAACTAAAAGGATTCCTTATAATTCGTTCTATCATATTGAACTAGTCGATAAAATTTTGTCAGATAATACATTTTCGGTTTCGTCCCAGAAAGAGGCCCTTCTGTTGTAGTGTTTTCTTGTCACTTTTATCTCATGACATCTCTATCCACCTTCCCTTCCATCTCCTTCTTCTACATCCTTATCTTATTTTTCTTTTCTCCCACCGAATTTTGGCCACAAGATTTGCTATTTTGGGACTCTTTTGGCCACCATGCTGCACCTTTATATAGGGGTGGGCAAAAACTACAAAATTTCGACTCCGGCCGAATTCCGACAAGGCTCTTCCTCCAACATATTGTTTTTTAAAATCACATAATTAAAATGAAGTCGTTCCACTTCAGGAGGAACAATGTCGTTTCACTCAGAAGGGGCTCCAAAACGTAGGACCCCATACTGAAGTAACTAAATGACGTCAATCGTTTCGTAAAGAAGGGGATCCAAAGCGCATGACCCCCCTTCTTCCTCCCTCACTTTCGCACAACACCCGCCTAAAACTCTCTTTGTCTCCACACGGTGCTTCGCCTCTCCCGCTGTCTGCAGTCACTTGAGGCCCCCGCAAGTCAACTTTCGGAGTTCATCACAAATTGTAAGCCACTCGGCACTCACTCAATTTTTTTTTTTTTTTTTGTAGAATTGTAGGTTCCAAAATCATTTAATTGTCACATTGTGGTTTGAAATTTGTAAAATGTGTATGATTTTTTGTTCATTTCAATGACTTCTTGTTTGCATTTTAATGATTTCGATTTTTAGGCTGTTAAATTTAAGAATTGAGGGATTTAGAATTTGAAAAAATCAGGTCTTTTTGTTCCAGACAATGTTCGCTCGAGTGAATGTTACACAGACTGTTCGATCGAGCCCTCGCTCGAGTGGACGTTCAATTTTTTTGTGTTTTTATTTATTTTTAAAATCACAAACACTACTAGACACATGTTTTTCCTTTTCAATGTATTTCTAATTTGTAGATAAATTTCATAACATCTTAAATGAAGATTGTTTGTTAATTGTTTCAGATTATTTGCATAGCAAATTATGGATGATCTCGCCACAATTCTCCAAAAGAGGATGACGAGTAGTCGTTGGCGTCACCGACAAGTACTTCGGGCTATAGACCCCATCTAGAGCAGCTACCTGCTATGCAAGTAGTCAAGTCTCAATAGATCTAGAAGATGTTGATATGCTTAATGTCTAAGGGAAGGTAACTGGCAGTGAAACAAAGCACATTAGAGTTGCATGTGAAATTCTTCATTATTGACATAAACTTCACGAAACAGAACCCAAAATGAAGTAGTGAAATGGCATGGGTTGGTCACAGACAGTGAAACAAAGCACCTGCTATGTCAAATTCTAGGCACATTGAAATGGCTTTGCCAGATTGATTAGCAAAAGTATCAACTCAAAGTTCACTAAACTCAAAGAAACAGTGAATGTGTATGGGTTGCTCACTAACAGTGAAATAAAGCATCAGCATATCAACAGAAAGGCACAATGAAATGACAAAGCTAGATTGAATAGCGAAAGGCATAAATTTCAAAAAACACAAATCAAACACGCACAAATGCTCAGCCCCAGTGAAACAAAGCAAAATGTCAACTTCGTAGCACACTTAAATGGCAAAGGTAGATTGAATAGCAATCAATTTCACAAAACAGAAATAAAAAGAACCAAAATCTGTATGGGTTCATCACTGACAATGAAACAAAGGGGCATGAAAAATTCGTAGCATACTGAAATAGAAAAACCTTTTCAATAGCAGAACACATCAATTTCACAAAACACAAATCAAACAACCAAAATTTAGTCACTAATTATACAAAAAATCTTCCAAAACCTGCGAGAAAAATGCCATTATAGAAAACGTAGAGAAGCATAGACAGAAACCAATCTGTAATAGTGGGCTAGGGTTATCAAGATCAACCCCAACATTTAACAATGGAGTTATAGAGACCCAAAATGGTAGATTAGGAATGAAATGGACAACAAAGAACCAAAATTTGAATCAATTCATCACTGACAATGAAACAAAGGGGCATGTAAAATTCGTAGCACACTGAAATGCCAAAACGTTTTCAATAGTAGAACACATCAATTTCACAAAACACAAATCAAATAACCAATATTTAGTTACTGATTATACAAATTTTCAAAACAAGTGAGAAAAATGCCATTATAAAAACCCTAGAGAAGCATACACAAAAACCAATATGTAATAGTGGGCTAGGGTTTTCGAGATCAACCTCAACATTCAAGAATTACAGAGACCGAAAATGGTAAAGGAGAAATGTAACACTCCGCTCCGTCCTTCTTACGTACGCTTTTTCTTTCTAACGTTAACAAATTTCGAGGGTGGAAATTATGTAACAATTTGCCCTCATCTCTAGCAACTGCGAGTCTCGTTATGCATGTCAAACCTCGATGTCGTGTTTTAAAAGATAGTGTGATTTCTAAAGTACGCTCATTGTTTTAAATGTGCTGAAAATATTTATATGAAGTATTTCCAGTATTATTGAATTAAACTTGATTTTAAATAAGACAATTATAATATTTTTGAAGAGCTCCAAAAATATTATAATTATCATAAATCAATTTAATAATAATTATTAAAATTATTTCAGTTATTTAAAATATTATGAGATTTAAATTATGTTGAAAACTCTAATTAAATTAAATGGTTTTATTCTCTTAAAGATATTAAATAAGACTTCATCATTTTATTAATGATGAAGGAATCTGTTTTATAAACTAAAGTTAGTTTAAATAATATTCTACATTTATTCCTCTCAGTGCTTTTAATTAAGTTAATTACTGCTGTAAAAAGAAGCTTTGAATCTGGAGAAGATGGTGATGTAATGATGATGGAAGTAAAAAGAATGAGAGGCTGTGATATCTTGGCCTATGTTGATGATAGGCTAGGGGTGGTGCTGCTGCTGAGCAACACCACCTGGCATTATGAATCTGTTATGTTGGAATTGTCGAGGGCTGGGCAACCCTCGGACAATTTAGGACCTTAGCCTGTTGGTTAAGGAAAAGAGGCCTAAATTGGTTTTTGTTTGTGAAACAAAAACTAGTTCACACAAAATTGCTGGTTTACAAAGGAGATTGGGGATGAAAGGTGGTTTGGTGGTGGATTCTGTGGGGAGGAAAGGGGGTCTAGTTCTATTCTGGAAAGAGGAGAATGGAGTTGAAGTGATAAATTACTCGAGTTGGCATATAAGTGTGCTTGTAAAAGGGGACAAAAGGAATTGTGAGTGGATTTTTACTGGGTTTTATGGGCATCCTGTGACAGGAAAGAGATATCTATCTTGGGAATTGTTGAGAAAGTTGAAGCCATTAAATGACACAGCATGGTGAGTAGGAGGTGATTTCAATGAAATTTTGTTACAAGAGGAGAAGATGGGTGGTAAAAGGAGGGCTGAGAGTCAAATTAATTTGTTTAGAGAAGTGTTGGAGGATTGTGGTTTAGGGGATATTGGTTGTAGTGGAAAGGGATTTACATGGTCAAATAAGCATACCGATCAAACCTTCACTAAAGAGAGGCTTGATAGGTATGTGGTTAATGAAAAATGGAGGAAGATGTTTAATGAAAGAAGGGTAGAGGCCTTGGGTGGTAGGTGTTCAGATCACTTGCCCATCCTACTTTCTATAGCTGTGGATGAGCAAAGAAGTTTGAGAAGACAATTCCCATTCAGATTTGAGGCTTGTTGGATAAAATATGAAGAATGTGAAGAGGTGATCAAGAAAGGCTGGAAGATGGGACAGTTATGTGTAGAACATTTTCAGAAAATTCAGTCAAGACTCAAGTTCTGCAGTGGTTCTTTAATTTCATGCTTTAAAGGGAGAGATAGAAAAAGAGGAAGGGAGATTGAACAGATTTCTGAAAGGATCAAAATATTCAAGAAAATTTGAGTCAGCACAATATGGAGGAATTAAAAGAGCTACAAGAGAGGGTGGGCTGTCTATTGGAGCAGGAGGATGTAAAATGGAAGCAGCGTGCTAAGAAGAATTGGTACAATTTGGGAGATAAAAATACTAGATTCTTTCATGAGTGTGCAAATCAGAGGAAAAAAAGGAATAAGATTGGGGCCATTAAAGATGGTCAGGGCATATTGAAAGAAAGTGAGGAAGGTATTGCTACTGCTTTCAAAGATTATTTTACTGAGGTTTATGCTAGTTCTAATCCCTCTGTTGAAGCTATTCAAGAATGTTTAGGGTCTGTGGAGCTGAAGGTAATAGGAGCTATGAATGATTTGTTAGAAAAAGATTTTCAAAGGGAGGAGGTTGAGGTAGCTTTGAGAATGATGGGAGCACTGAAGGCCCCAGGACCTGATGGTTATGGGGCATGTTTCTTTCAATCTTTTTGGCATGTGGTTGGTGATGATGTGTGTAGTGCAGTGTTGGGTTTTCTGAATGGGGGCAGTTTGATTAGTGCTATTAATAAAACCTATATAGCTCTAATTCCTAAAGTAAATGAGCCTAGTAGTGTTAATGAATTTAGGCCTATTAGTCTTTCTAATGTTGTTTACAAAATCATTGCAAAGACTCTTGCAAATAGGCTTAAGAAGGTAATGGATGCTGTCACTTTGAAATGTCAAAGTGCATTTATACCTAGGAGGCTGATTTCAAACAATGTTATTGCTGCTTATGAAATGTTGCACTCAATGAAATGCAGACAAAGAGGGAGAGTTGGAAGCATGGCAATTAAACTAGATATTTCAAAGACCTATGATAGGGTGGAATGGGGGTTTTTGGAGGCTATCATGAAGAAGATGGGTTTTGGGTTTTGGAGACAGGTGGACTGGATTGATTATGAATTGTATTACTACTGTCTCATATGCTATTCTTGTGAATGGTAAACCAGGGGAGTCCATAAATCCAACAAGAGGATTTAGACAAGGAGACCCATTATCTCCTTATCTTTTTCTAATCTATGCTAAGGGGCTAAGTGCTCTACTTGAGCAAGCTAAAGAAAGAAGTGAAATTAAGGGAGTTGTTGTGGCTAGAGGGGGGATGAAATTGACTCATCTGTTATTTGCAAATGATTGCTTAATCTTTGGTAAAGCTTTATGGAGAGAATGGAAGAAGATCAGTGGGATATTGGAAATGTATGAAAGGGCATCAGGGCAGTGTTTGAATAAGCACAAAACAACTAGCTTCTTTAGTCCTATAGTTGGTGCTGAGTTAAGGGGGGAAATCATCAAGGATTGTGGGGCTAGACTTCAAAATAATTGTGAGAAGTACCTTGGTATGCCAATCATGGTTGGTAGGTCAAGATATCAAGCTTTTAGCAGCATCAAGGATTGGGTTTGGCAGAAGTTGAGCAATTGGAAAAATCAGTTTTTGTCTCCTTCAGGTAAAGAAGTGCTATTAAAGGTAGTGAGTGATTCAAGCTATCCCAACATATTATATGACTGTTTTCAAATTGCCAAAAAAGTTATGTCCGGAGATTTCATCTCTTATGGAAAAATTCTGGTGGGGGTTTAAGCAGAAAGATAATAGAATTCAATGGAGGAGCTGGGAAAAAATGGGTCTGTCAAAAGTTGAGGGAGGTTTGGGTTTTAGAGAGTTGGAAGCTTTTAATAAAGCTATACTGGCTAAGCAATGTTGGAGAGTGGTAATAAATCCTCAATCTATAGCTGCAAGGATTTTAAAAGAAAAATATTTTAGAAGAACTGAGATGATGCATGCTTCATTGGGATTTAAACCTTCTGCTATATGGAGGAGTCTGTGGGATTCATTGGAATTACTGAGTGAAGGTTTGGTGTGGAGGGTGGGGGATGGAAAGAACATAAAAATTTGGAAGGATAGGTGGATCCCTAAGGCTGTAACTTTCAAGATACAGTCTCCTATGAATCCGTTACATGATGAGGCAAGGATGGAGGAGCTGATTGTAGGTGATGGAGGATGGAATGAGGAGCTAGTAATGCAAGTGTTTAGTAAAGATGAAGCAGATATAATATGTAGGCTACCTATTAGCTTTTTTGGACTTCCTGATAAAAAGATATGGGCCTTTTCAAAGAATGGGTTGTACAGTGTTAAGAGTGCATATCATGCTGAGATGAAGAGAAGGAAAAGGGTGAATGGGGAGGCATCAAAAGAAGATGAGGAGGCTTGGAAAAATTTATGGAAACTGAACATTCTAGGGGTTACAAAGGTTTTTATGTGGAAGGCTATTACTAATTGTCTACCAACAAAAAGGAACCTAATGAGAAGGAAAGTCATAAAAGAGGCTTCATGCCCAATCTGTAAGAGAATGGATGAGTCTGTGTGTCATGCTTTATGGAGTTGTTGTGGAGCAAATTATGTATGGGCTTGTGAGAGGAGTCCAGTGCAAAAATGGTCTACATGTGAAAGAGACATGTTTGAGTTGTGGTCAGAATGGAGTGCAAAGCTAGCTAAAGAACAACTGGAAATAGTGGCTGTGGTTCTGAGAAATGTGTGGTTAAGAAGGAATGGGATGGTTTTCGAAAACAGATTTGCTGACCCTTCTGGTGTGTTTAACCAAGTTGTTGAGTGTTTGCTAGAATTTCAGCAAGCTCAGTGCAGACAAGGTTTTGGTCAGAGACATGGTGGGGTTCAAACCAATAGAGCCACTAGATGGAAAGCTCCTGTGGGGGAGACTGTCAAAGTAAATTGGGATGCAGCATGGAGGGTGAAGGATTATAAATGTGGAATTGGGATTGAAATTAAAGACAGCTGTGGTGAAGTTTTGGCTTCATTATGCTGTCCAAAACAGAATGTTGCTGATCCTATTGTGGCTGAATTATATGCTTTATGGACGACAATGAAGCTTTGTGAAGAATTAAAGCTAAACCTGGTGCAACTAGAGGGAGACGCTTTATCTGTTATTCAAGCAGTGAATAAAGAGGAAGTTTCGTGGGAATGGAATGGGCAACTAGTAGATGGACTGAAGAATGTGTTGAGGAACAGAATGCATTGGGTAGTCTTGCATGTGAATAGAGCATGTAATAGTGTTGCACATAGCCTTGCTAAAAGTGCTTTACATGTAACTGAAGAATTAGTGTGGATGGAGGAGTATCCTCAAGAGTTTAGGAAACTGGTAGAATTTGATAAAATTTGTAACTCAAGTGATTCATGAATACAATATACAGTTTTACTTCCAAAAAAACAAATTAAGTTAATGTTTACACATTTTCAAATCAGTGTTTTAATTCCCCATCGTTAGATCGTTTTGTAGATCCCAAGACAAAGAGACTGGATTAAATACTCAAGCCCGCTCTCTTCTCCCTCACTTTTCCCTCCCCTCTCTCTCTCCTCCCTCTCCCTCACGCGTACGACGTATGCCTCTCCCCCTTTCATCGACTCTTCCTCAGCCCAGCTCGGTGCCGCCGTGCGCCGCCTGGCCTCACCGACCCCAACGTAGGCGTCCCCACATGTCGGTGAGCCTCCACCACCGAAGCTGGGGTGCAATCCTCCCTCTCCTTTCCACGGTAAGCAGCCGAAATGGGTTCTTACCCATTTCTCCTCCATATGCCGCCGTACGCACCCAGGCCACCACACCTCCACCAACAGCCTCCCCTCCCACCGGTGAACCTCTCCCATGGAACCCAAGCCACGACAACCTCCCCCTTCCCTTCAGTCGCACGCACGCACGAAACCCATAAATGGGTTTCGCACATCTTCAAGGCCACCGACAACCCTAGCGCCGCCGTGCGCCGGTTCCAGCCGTACCGAGCACCACCATGAACTTCCCCTTCCCTCCCCCTTCCTCCTCCACTTGACCTGAGGCCCATAGCCTCCGTCAACCGCACGAGCCCTCTCCTCCCTCACGCAGGGGTTTCTTCCCTTGCGCCGCCGTGCGTGGCTACCCAGGCCGCCGCACCACCACCGGAGCTTCCTCTGGCCACCATGACTCCTCCCCGAACCCCTCCATGCCAGCCAAGTCCTACCTCTCTCCCAAGCTCTCTCACGGACTCTCCCTCCTTCCCAAGCTTGATCCGTCGCCGTAAAGCCACCATGGCGCCACCCAGACGCCACCATCACCCTGCCAAGGTCCTTCCAAGCCCCTCCATGCTCAGCCCTTACCAGAACCGCCACTTTACGTGGTTGACAGCCACTATACGTGGCTAACCGCCAGTGTACACGGCTAGATAAGTGGTGTACCGCCCCTCACTGCCACCACGAGCCCTTCTAAGACCACACTTCGCTATCCAAACGCCCAAACAACCACTGTACATGGGTTAGTCGCCACATACGACCCTTTCGGCGTCATCGACCGTGACGGTCAGCAACCAACGCACGAGTTATCCCTTCAATGGTATAACCCTCTATCCCTCGTATTTATGTTAGATGTTAATTAGTTGATTAGGTTGTGGACTGTGCTGTTAGTTTTGTGGAGTTGTTGTGTAGTATGGAGATGTGATGTGTTGTGTATGTGAAGTGTTGGGCGTATCTGTGTAGTCTGTTATGTAGTCTTGTGGACTGTGCCATGAAGTGTGGTTGTGAAGTGTGTGCTATAGTGATGATGTGGCGTTGTGTGGATTGAGAAGAGTACACGATGAGTGTACTCTGTGTGGCGTAACGTAATGTGAAAGGAGTACACGTGAAGTGTACTCCATGTGGCAGAGTGATGCACCATATGGCGTGTATGCCGTAGTGATGATGTGTCGTAGTGTGTGTGAAGGGAGTACACAAGGAGTGTATTCTATGAGGTAAAGTGATACATCATGTGGCGTGTCGTAGAAATAAGAATGGTTGTGTGGTTGATGGGCATAGAGCATGGTGAGTAGTGTTGGAAACTGTTGGCTCTATGGTGAGTAGTGTTGGAAACTGTTGAATAGTGTCCCGAAGTAGCTGTGATATGGCCTGTAGTCTGAGGTGACAAGTGTCACCGTGATTGACTTAAGGCTGGGAGTAGGTGTGAAGTGGCAGAACGAGTGTAAGAGTGCGCAGCGGAAGCATGACTGGAGAATGTCACGAAGTAACATGGTTACTGGCAGTCGTGCTTGTGATGGGTGAGGAGTTAGTGTAGAAGTGGCGTAGCAGGAACGTGATGAGATGTCATGATGTGTCAGGAGTACGTGAGGGACCGTACTGTAATGAGTTAGGAGTTGTCATAGAAATGGCGTAGTGGGATGTCAGGTGAAGTGACAAGGTCACGGTATAGCTTGGAAGTAGTCTCAAATTATATGACGTGACGTAAAGCATAGTTGTGAATGGAGTCTCGTCGTGTTAAATGTTGGGATGAATTGTCAAAAGGAATGGGTAGCATGAAGAGTCGTGTTAGCTGGGTTAAGAGAAGGTTGGTATCGGAGTATGGTGCTTGTCCCTACGAGTATGTGATCAACGTGTTATATGTTGGTCTTAGGTGATAAATGGGTAAGGTACATGTGTAATCTGGTGAGACACATGTGTTGGACAGATTCACCATATGTAATGGGTAATCTGTCCTAAGCATAGTTACACGGTGTTTAAGCCTCAGAGTTGGCTTAGAGCCGTGTGGCGTGTATGGATGGGAATGAGGATTTAGTGTGAGCTAAGATGCATGGAGGCAAGGACGGGTGTATTGTCTAGGATTGGAATGCATGATTCCGTCGGTCAGAATCATGCGTCGGAATGTGGTCAACAAGAAGAGTAAGATGAAGGTCCTAGTGCCTTAACCCTAAGGTGAATCATGGGTTCACTTTAGTGAATGAGCACTCGAGATAAGAACGTCGAGTTTGGAAGCAATAGTGACCGTAAGTGGTCCCTAAAGGTTAGCATAGTAAAGGGTATGTAAGAGCACGAGATAGAAGGATAGTGTTCCAAGTGAAGTATAGCTTATGTCTTCTAAGTTTAAGTTGCTTATACACAAGATACAGAATGACATTAAGGTTATGTGTATGCATGTAGGTTGCCATCTGACACGCACATGAATGAACTGCATGATATGAAAGTAGCATGGAGTCCAGGTAAGTATTGTGTTCATACTCTTCTAGAGTTTTCTAAAATAGAATAAACGAAAACAAAACGCTTTTTCCTTACGAAATGACAAGAAAGATGTTTTACGAAAAACGTGCTCAGTATAAGTGTTCAAAGGTATACGTATGTATGACCCTCCTTGACAGCCCCTTTTTACGCAACCAAAAATATTAATTGTATGCATGTGAATGGATGACTATATGCTGTATCTATTGTCTGTATTTTTCCAAGAAAAGAAAATGTTGATGCTTTAACTAAAACTTTAAACGACGCGAAGAAAGTGTTTTAAAAGGTTTCTATGAAATGATGTTGAAATGTCCCAATGAACTGATGCTTTATGGATGCCATGAACTGATGTTTTAAATGATGACATGAAAGAAGACATTTAAGCCCATGCTTTTAAATAACGTTTTCCATGAACGAACTGTTAAATGAAAACGACTGAAAAGAAAGGACTGGACGGAATGAAAAGGACTAAACTGAAAGAAAGGACTAAAATGAAATGAACGTTTACTGTATGAAAATACGCAACAGCCATATGAATGAATGTAAAGGGTACCAATGAATGGGCAGATTGCAATGCCGGGTAAGTAGTACTGGAAGTGCACCCAGTGCTGCCTCCCATGAAAGGGATTCTCAACCTGTGGCCACGGGCGGAGTCCGGCTCCAAAGGAAGACTGCTAACCCCAACACACGGGGCGTAACAGTATGTATCGGCCAATGAAAGCGATAAGAAAGAATGTATCAATGTATGAATGCACGAACTCTTTAAGAAATAAAGGCACTGACAGGAGATATGTTTTACAAAAAGAAAACCCTTTTTAAAGAAAAGCCTCGTCCAGTGATGTTTTCAAACGAACGCACTCATGCATGTACGTATAGTATATATGAATGATGAATGCATGAATGAAAACCTATGTTATTATATTTTAACTGTATGAAGTAATGCTTAAGAGTCATCAACTCATTTTAGTTTTTATGCATGCCCTTCCCCTCCACAGGGACTGAATGAGAAGTAGGTGTCAGGACGAACACGGCCCATGGGGAAGAGCACGAAAGTCTAGGCATGAGTGTTTAAATGTATGAAAGGCCTTTTTATTGTTAAAATTGATGTTTTCCGCTGTAAACCTCTTTTATTCTCAAAGCACATTTTATTTTATAACGTAGAGTCTTGCACCCTAAATATGGAGGTAAAATTTTTTAAATCGAGCGGTAATTCCCGTCATCTTTTCTAAAATCATTTTATAAAAAGTCTCACCACAAGGATGGGCGTTACAAGAAATGAACTGTATGCACAAAATTTCTCTTAGAGCTAAGGGCATAAAGAAGAGACTGGGACTGTGTGTGAGTTTGTGAGAGATTAAACCAAAATAGTGAGGTTTTTCAACCTTCATGAGAGAAAATTTTACCTACTTCGTGAAAAATGACAATGGGGCTGTCGTGGAAGGGGAGAGTGTGAGAGAGACGATCACTGTTCTTTCATGCGAGGGACATTGAAGCCACAAGAGGGGAAGAGAGAGAGGGGCATTCGAAAATAATTAAAAATGAGTAGGGGATGTACTGTGGTTCCCCATAAATGGGGAAGCAATATACATAGTGTAAAGTGAAACCCCAAAATAGGGAATCGGATGAGAGGGGGAAATAAGAGTTTCCTCCAAATAAATTTCCAAAATTTGGAGAATAAGTTTGTATAGGCTCTAAGAGCTCTCACATTGGGCCCTCAAGAATTTTTGACAAATTTTACTCAAATATTATCTTTTCCTATTTTAACTATTCTCCCTCTCAAAACTTCCTACATCACACTCTCTATTCTTTTTCTACTCAATTAAAATAATCTTTTTTTGATTGTTTCTAACTCATTTAGTTTCACATTTTTTTAACTACTATATTATTTGTCTTCCTTCTGTTTTCGACGATTCATCTCAAACAAATTTTTTTTAAAAAAAAAGGATTAACTATTTATCTTTTGCAAAAATATGTAATTTTGTCATAAAAAGAATTTTTTTTTTAAGAAAAATTTTATATCTTCATAACTAACATTTTTGTCAAATTCTAACCGTAACAAAATCTGAAATTTTTAAAAATAATATTTTTTTTTTCATTTTCTAGGCGTCATATTTTCAACCTAACAATTTTTCTGTTTGCAATGGTCAAAATTTTGAAATTCTTGGACTTTTCAACGGTCATATATTAGTGTATAACTATAAATAAGTGGTCTTGCTGTTCTAATCACAATTTAATTTATTTGTATTAATATAACTTTATTCAGGATTAATAAAATAGTTTTTGTGTTGAGGGTTAGGGGTGTCAAATCGTGTTAACAGGTCATATTCGTGTCGTATCAATGCATGTATATTATACTATATGAGTCAACCCGTTAAGTTTATCGTGTCAAAATCTCAAACCTGACACGACACATTAGCATAATAGGTCGTGTCGTGTCAACTCGTTTTGACCCGTTAGTGAATACTACGAAATAAGTTAACATGATTCGACCCGACCTGATCCGTTTCAACCCGTTCATGTAAATGGGTTGAACAGACCCGAAATTAACATGTTTGACCTGATTAAGTTTAACATAATTTTATATAAATGTTAAAATAACAATATCTATAAAAAAAATATGAAACTAACTACAAGTCCAAAATTACAATCCAAACAATAAAAATATCGAAATTAAAATCTCAATAATTTTACTTTTAGGTATAAGGGTATAATTGTACATTTAACTTTCTTAACATGTCAAAACGAGTTGACCCGTTATCAATCCGTTAAACAATCGTGTCTTAACAAGTCAACCCGTTTTGACCCAAACCTATTAAAACTAAACCCAAACCCATTATTATCATGTCGTGTTCGTGTCGGGTTAACGTGTTGTGTCACATATTGCCACCCCTATTAAGGGTTAATAAAATATTAATATAAATAAGTTTTTGGGAGCTAAAGTTATGGAGAAAATTTAGAAATTTACTATTACAAATTTAAAATTGAGAAATGATATTTGCAATCCTAAAGTATACAAATCTCACGCACTTTCTTTTAAAAAGGTAGATAAATTTAGGATCCACATATAAAAAAAAAAAAAAAAAATTAATAGTGAATCCCTACTTTAGTCAGCCGAATGTGAGACAATTTTTGGCCAAAGTTCATCGATTTTCCTCATGTCTTGGCAAACTGATCATGATGCCATAACTAGTAGGGATTCACCATTTTTCTATTGTTCTTGTTGTTCTTTTGAATCACAGGTTTTTGACATTTTGCTAATTTAAAGGTCCCTAGATTTTGATTGTTCAATTGACCTTATAGGTTTATGCGACCTATTGGAAGACAGATGAGAAAATAGGTCCCCAGATTTCGTTGTATTGCAAAATCGAAGAAGTTGTACCAGAAAGAAGAGAAAAAGATAGATGTTTAATGTTTTACAATGGTGTGCTATTTTGTGAGCAGTTGCGCTGATCCCAGCCTTTCTATGTCCAACACTGAATCCCACATCGATGAGGAGTAAGAAAATTTGGCACTTTATAATACCACAACGAAGTTATTTTTTAGTCCTTTTAGTTCTACAAGAAGGCTTTTACTTCCCTCAGCTCCGTTCCGTATGGATTCGCCCACTGCTAGGGGTGAGAATCGGGCGGTCCGGATCGAAAAAACGATTGGACCGGCCAATTCGGTCCGGACCGAACCGAATGAAAATTAAAAAATATATATTTTATAATTTATATATATTAATTATATAATTTTCATTTAACTAATTAACCTAATCCTATCACTAACTCACCATTAAGTAATTATTAATTAATACTAATATTTATAATTTTATACTAATACTAATATTTATACTAATACAAGTATTATATTAATAGTCTAGACTCTAGACTCTAATATGGTATAAGAAAAAATACTAATAGTCTAATATAGACTATAGTTATAGTTATACTAATATAATTATAACTTATACAAAATCACTTTAACTAATATTAATATATTACTAATATATAGTTATACTATATTACTAATAGTCTAATACTAATACTATTATATAGTTATACTAATCATGATTCATAATAACTAATCACTATAAGTCTATAGTATTAATGTATTATTATATAATATATAGTATTAGTATCACTATATCATTATAATATATATATATATATACACACACTATAAGTCTATATGTAGTAGTAACAGTAACACTATAATAGTATAATATATAGTATTAGTATATATTAATATATTATGAGAGTTATAGCATAATATAGTATATAGTATTAGTAATAATTTAGTACCAATGTATTATTATATAATATATATTCCACGATTAGTATATATTAATATATTATAAGAATTATAGCGTAATCTATGTATAATAGACTAATAGTATAGTTAACTTAATATGTTACTATAAGTCTTTAACTTAATATAATATTAATATCACTATTAGTATATTATATAGTATTACTATTACTATTAGTATTGGTATAGTCTATAGTTATTTAGTATAATATATACTTATATTATACTAACTATATAACTATTATAAGTTATAATAATTATACTCAAATAAGTTTTATAGTATTAATAGCATATTATAAAAGTTATAGTATTATAGCATAATATATGTATAATAGAATAGTATTAATATCACTATAAGTTATAAGTTATAACTATATATACCTAATAGGCTAATGCAATGATTTATTAATCATATAATGATATACCTAATACAATGATTTATTAATCATATTACAAATTTAGATATATAAAATGTAAAAACTTGAAAGTTTAATATATTGAATTTTTTAGTTAATTTATGTGCCAACAAGATAAAAGAAACACAACAAAGTTACAAAACACACATGTGACTGTGACATGTGAGCTATTAGCCTGCCTTCCCAAAAACGGTGCCGTTTGGTACAAAATTAGACCCAAACGGTGTCATTTTAGTTACTGTAGGCAAAAAAAATAATTGGGTTTCACGCAACCCAGTTTTTTTTTTCAATTTAACGTCCCTAAAACAATTGGACCCAAACGGCACCGTTTAAGGGAATAACCTATCGACGCTATCGTGTCCCCCCCCCCCCCCCCAGCACGCACACCCCTCGATTCATTTCCACTTTAGTTTTACTTTTCCCCAATTCCCCTCTCGCGAACCCTAAGCACCGTGATCCCCCCTCCATCGCAGCAGGCAACCGATTGGTACTCTCTCTCTCTCTCTCTCTCTCTCTCTCTCTCTCTCTAATTTTGTAGGCAGAATTCAAATTTTCATGCAATGCCCAACTTATACATATTATAGTCTTAGATACGATTATAAGTACTAGACACTGATTGTTTTTTGAGCTAATGTCCTGTCCTTTTAGTTTCATGAGATAAGTTGTTTTTTTATCTTCTGTATATATTAATAATGAAAGTTTTGCAATTGCATGGCTCTAGTTTTTTAGAAACAGTCACTATCTATATATCTTACCTAAATCATACAAATGTAAATATTTATGTTATTCTATAACCCCTCAAATTCAATCAGAGGCCCCAAGCATCATCAATTAACCTACATCTTATGAATATATATATATATCAACTTGATAAGGTTTTGTATAAAAAAAATATATTATTGAAATAACAGGAAAGCATGATAAATTGTATTCTAATTTTTAAGAAATATCTCAGGAATTATAATCTTATTATACTTTTATTATATTGTGTTATTCTAAACCTTATGATTTGTGATCTTAATTAGGCTGTAATACTTCAATCTGCAAACTGTCCATTGCTGAAATGAAATGAGAGAGAGAGAGAGAGAGAGAAATGAAATGAAAACAACTCCCACATCTTCTCTTAAAGACATATGCATGACTTAACTCTAGCTTGCGAGCTGACAATATTGCATTGGACCTCCTTAAGTATATATCTTCTTTACTCTTCAAAGTGCTATTCATCATTTTTTTTGCTTGTAGATGAATTAATGTTTGTTTTCTAATTCTTTTGTCCTTTTGTCCTTTTGTCTTTTTTATAGATGGAGTCTTCCACAAATAATGTGTAAGAGTCAACACCAGACATGCCTCCACCCCCACCCCCATCCAATGTAAGTGATAAATTAGTTGGTGGGTCACAAAGAGGTAGAGTTAAGTCTTTCGTATGGGATCACTTTACAATAATACCAAAAAGTGATCCAAGTAAACCTAGGGCTGCATGTCATTATTGTGGTGCTTCGTATGCATGTCATACGAAAACTAATGGTACAAAAAACGTGAAGTATCACATTGAGCATCAATGTAAGAAATGTCCGTTTAAGAAGACAGATAAATCCTAGACGACTCTAAGTTGGAAGGTGGAGGGAGGAAGTGGTAGTAGTAGTGGTAGTGGGGGACTTGTGTCTATTGCATTTAGTGTTGAGGTTTGCCGACAAGCCTTAGTAGAGATGATTATTCTTGATGAGTTGCCCTTTAGCATGCTAAAGGGGAGGGTTTCAGGAAGTTTATGCTTGTGGTTTGCCTTAAGTGGGTAGGGATTCCATCCCGTATGACAGTTGCCAATGATTGCTTTAGGTTTTTTTTTTAAGGAAAAACAAAAGTTGAGAAATACTCTTCGAGGGCAACGAATCTCCCTCACCACGGATACATGGACATTCATGCAAAACCTAAATTATATGTGTCTCACAACACACTTTATTGATGATGACTGGAAGTTACACAAAAGGATTCTTTCCTTTTGTTTGGTTGAAAATCACAAGGGTGATACCCTTGGTAAGGGCATAGAGACGAGTTTGCGTGAATAGGGGCAACAAAAAATACTTGCACTCACACTTGATAACGCAAGTTCTAATAATGGGGTTGTTTCTTATTTGAAAAAAAAAAACCAAGTATAGGAGAGACACGGTCTTGGAACATGAATTCTTGCATGTTCAATATTGTGCCCACACTTTGAACTTAATTGTTCGTAAGGGATTAAAAGAATATGATGAGTCTATTGTGAATGTGAGGGGTGTTGTGAAGTATGTTAAATCATCCCCTCAAAGGTGGAGTAAATTTAAGAAATGTGTAGGGTTGGAAGGGATTCAATCCAAAAGTCAAGTTTGCCTAGATTTACCGACTAAGTGGAACTCCACCTATCTTATGTTGGAGAGGGCTCCAAAATTTAGAAGGGCTTTTGATCGGTTGGAGGAAGAAGTGTAACAGCCCGCTAGAAATTCATTGGTGGAACTTCTATTGACTTTAGGAATCTTGTGAAAACCCCATAAGTTTTTACGAATCAACCAATCGCATAGATTTTAGTCTGTCAACACAGTCAGTGTTATCACTCACTATGGTGCTAGAAATATAAGTTTTATTTATTTGAGGTGGTTAGAAGTGTCAGAATGTATTTTGGTCCACGTCATTAGACTCAGTGGATTATTTAGGATTTTATGGTGCAATAGCCTATTTTCATAATTCCGGATGAAACGTCTGTTGGAAATTGTGAAATTATTTTTATGGGCACTTTGAGATTAAATTTCGGTAAAATATTTTCACTGTAGGTTAATATGAATATTTAGGAATTTTTAGTGCGAAGTTTAAGATTCACTTTTTCAGAGTGAATAGTAACCTCGGTACGCGCACTAGTTGCAGTGTTTCAAAATTACAGTGTGGAATGTCCAAATTAGATTAGATAAGTTTTATTTGGACACTTGGCAAGATCTTAGCCACACATAGTGAATAATATTAGACACTTGGCATCATGAGGAACGTTTGTTGGATTTGAAGGAATCAAGATGTAAGATCATTCCACCTAAGCAAACTTTGTTTCATCTGATCAATCAAATTGTGCCAGATCAAAGAGGGTTTCCATCCTAGTAAAACCCTAAATGCTAGGAGTCCAATTGAAAGCCCAAAAGCATTGTTGAAATCGGAACCCTAAACGGTTTCCCCAAAACCCTAAAGTTGGCCTCTAAACCTGTTCTAATCCGATTTCTAGCATTGTGTTTAATCACATGATTAAATCACTTCCACATGCTATTAATCCTTCAAATTTGTATTAGAACATCATTATCCAACCTTGTTAACCTTGAAAAATTGATTGGGCCAAGTGATATTGGATTTGGGCTTGATAGCAACCCAAACCCTCTTTAAACCCCAAAATTTAGGCCCATTCGGTTTAGGTTCATTAAGGCCCACGAAATTGGTCACCATTAGCATTGCTTCATGGCTAAGTTTTGTACCCCCACTTGGCTGGCCAGATCTGTACAAGAAGGGCCTAGAAGGTTCTTGAAATACAAAGGTAAAAGGCCACCTCACTCTTTCACTCTTACACTCTACCTTGAGAAAAGATCTTGGATTGATTTTTATGAGAAGAAAAGGCCAACACTCAACCTTTCCTTCAGTCATATCACTTCCCATAACTTGTGTAAGAAGCTCTTCAGTCCACTTCCCACGAAAAGCAAATCTCCTTTACACTTTTCCTTCATAGAACACAAAAGACACTCTCGGACAGTCTTACCTCTTTTGAATGCCTATTTCGAAGCTTTTGTAAGTATTTCCTCACAACATTTCCTTCATGAAAGGTGTTTCTTTTGGAGTCTAGTTTACGTAGATATCTTATTTGTTCCATTTTGAGATCATTTGATTGGTCAAAAGTTGTTTAGACCCCATAAAGGTCATTCTGGGCGATAAACTGGAGAGTGTGTTATATTTTGGTGTTTTTGACCAACCTAATGAATAGATCTTGGTCCGAAAGTTTTATGGAGTACTGTTAACATGTCTATATGATTATTGGTTGAGGATTTGTTGCCTGATTAAAAGTTTTGGTGAAATATTTTCTTAGGTCTAGAAACTTAGAAATTGGAAGAGGAAAAACAGTTTCTATTTTGAGAAAGTTTAAATCTTTTATGATTTAATCTTATTCCAATGGCTTTGATATTTTTATTGAAAGATCCTAAGCCTCTTATATACATGTTAGAATGTTATTTTGAAGATATTTGATTTAGTTTCAAAGATATTAAATTTTATGCAAGGAGATATTCGGTTAGGCCAAAGTGATGATGTTCTTGGCTAAATTTATGTTTTGGTTGATGTTTAACCATGTGATCTTGAGTTTGAAGCTTGGATCTATTTTAGGACACCTTTTTAAATGATGTGATGTTTTGGTTTGAAGATCACATTTTTATAATTCATGGATCAAAAGGTTGATCAAAACAAGTTAGAAACAAAAATCTGTTTGAACTTAGAAGAGAAACCAAAAAGTTCAAGTATGGTTTTAGTGATTTTGATGAATTTTTTTCATAATTCAAAACATGATTATTCTTAGGAATATGTTATGAGTATAGTAGAAGAAAAATTTTGGTTTAATCATGAGTTTTGAAATTTGAAAGAATTACAACAAAATCAAGGGAAATAGCCTTGTAAGTTTCGGCCCTATAGAGTTTTAATGGTTGTGTTTAGTTTTAAATTTTTCTAAATTGATATTTGAGCTTAGGACAAAATTTACATAAGGTATGTAAATTGTGGTGATTTTTGGAGTTAGGATGCAAAATTCTTAAGTTAGGGATAAAATGGTTATTTTCCCACATGTAGAGGGTAAAATGGTAATTTTACTCTAAGTTGATATTTCTCCATATTCCTAATTGTTAGTGATTAAGTTCTAATTTTTAGAAATCACTACTTTCAGTTTCTCGTGATCGCACTTGAGTTTTGTCTCGAAGCGCGAAGATCGGGATAAGTTTGCTTTTAACTTACTATCAGTTTAATGTGTATGTGTGATAAGTAAGAGAACTAAAGTGTATGTATGCATGTTATCATATGTGCCATGCCAAGTCATTACATATTTATCTGTTAGACAAAATTTATTCTGTCATGAATTATTCATCTGTTACACAAGATATTCTGTCATGTATTGCTATACATTGCTATACATTGCAAGTATGTCATGTTAAGTTAAGTATGTCATCTGTTACATGTATTTCATGTCACGTAATACTCACTGTCACATGTTACGCCATGTTAAGAAATGTTGTCTATTATATGGTATGCCATGTTTTGAAATGTTCTCTGTTACATTTATGTCTTGAAGTATGTCATGTCTGACGTCTTATTTCATGTCACGTTTATGTCATGTTCATGTTACGTCACGTTACGAAATGTCATGTATGCCAGTTAACTTATTCATGTCAATCACGACCCTAAGCGCTAGGATGGGGTAATATCCTAGTGAAACTCCTTTGTTCACGCTGGAGTGTTTAAATAAGTGTGAAATTCCCTGACTTGACGAAGTACAGTCAACAGGTTGCGAATGGGGCCTAATTAGCTGGTCACCGGAGCTCGCCAGGCACTAACGCCAATGGTGCTACACATTATGTTACGTGTGTCTACAGCAAGTGTGGCACAAACAGATAAGTCATGGGGCCACAACAACTGTGGAGCATGAAGTATGGGGCCACAACAACTGTGGAGCATACACTACGTGAGATACAGCAATTGTGACACGTAGAATACGTGGGGCCACAACAACTGTGGAGTACGTATTAATGCACTCACAGCTGGTATAGACACATGTGATGTGATGCGGTAATCGGCAGGAACACACGGCTCAAGGGGACCTGTGTAGCACATATATGGTCACTTTAATGATTAAGTCTATTGAATAAGATTCCAATTTCAAGTCATGTTTCACGTTATGTTATGTTCAAGTTTACGTTCACGCAATCATGGTAATCCCATGAGACAAGAATATGTTTCAAGTTCATGTTATGTTATGTTCACGTTTACGTTATGTTCCAAGTTCACATTTATGTTATGTCATGCTCAGGTTCATGTTATGTTTCAAGTTCATGTTCAAATTATGCATATTCACGTTCATATTATGTTTCAAGTTCATGTTATGTTTCAAGTTCACGTTCATGTTATATTTCAAGTCCATGTTATGTTTCAAGTCACGTTCATGCTAAACTTCAGTTTCAGTTTAAGTTATGCCAGTTATGTTATGTTGTATGTCAAGTTATGCTATGATTACTTATGATTTGATTATGCATTCATACTTTTACTGCCATGCATGCATCATTAACCTGTGTGGAAGTTTTTTCTTAACTTGCTGAGATTTGTAATCAAATCTCACTGTGGTAGTCCCAACTACCATTCCCCCCGAATGGTAGATCTTGTTACAAGATCTGAAGGAGAAACGAGAATCGACCAACTGGAAATGATCGACTAAGCAATGGTGCGACGTAGTTGGTAGTACAGTAGCTACCTCAGGTTGCTACTTGTATTTGTGGAGTTCAATCTCCAACACTCTTTTGATCACAACCATTTTGGATTAGTGTTGTGATCTCAATTGTTTAGTACGTCATTATGTATGAAGTATGTTTTAAGTATTTGAGATATTTCGGTTTGGTGCATAGTATTGCTGAAGAAAAAAAAATTATCCGCTGCGAATATTGCATAATGCAATATGCATGTTAGGAATATTGCATCTTATATGTCATGAACGGGAGCAGGTAACCTTGTGTTGTATGTCTCGACGTTTCAAATGTCTGTCTGATCCCAAGTGAAATTTGGGGGCGTCACAAGAAGATTCATGCTTCCTTGGTAGTATTGGAGATGACGATGACGATGTCGATGATAAAAATATGGACCATGTGGTGAATACGAGAAGGTCAAAGAAGTTAGGGCCTCCCAATGCATCCGATTGGGAGAAGGTGCAATTGCTTGTGAGGTTTCTTCAATTATTTCATGATGCAACTTTACGCTTCTCGAGGGGTGAATATGTAACTTGCAATTTTTTTCCCAAAGTTTGTTACTATAAAAGATGACATTAATATAGAGTATGAACAACGAAACCCAGTGGTGGGATTAATGGTCACAAATATGAATAGAAAGTTTGATAGGTATTGGGAGAATTTGGAAAATCAGAATATGTTGCTATGTGTTGGTGTTCTTCTTGATCCTCGCTACAAGATGCGATATCTTGATTTTGGGTAGGGAAAAATGTATGCACATGATTATGCAAAAATAAATTGATTTCAATTGGAATGTGAGAAATGCATTTATTCACATGTATAAGGCATA
Organism: Juglans regia; assembly: GCF_001411555.2. Classification (NCBI taxonomy): domain Eukaryota; kingdom Viridiplantae; phylum Streptophyta; class Magnoliopsida; order Fagales; family Juglandaceae; genus Juglans; species Juglans regia. Next base: position 20,389,924 of record NC_049914.1, on the reverse strand, counting down.
CAGGGAAAATGAAGAAGGGCATTCTCCTCAGCGCGCAAGTTCCCCACATGAAGATGTAGCTCCTTCAACTGACAAGATGGCGAGTAGAAAGGCAAATTTGATGAACCAATTTAAGCAACAGTTACAGTCATAAAACAGTTTGGAAAGTAAGTTAAAGGTTGATATAAATCTAGCAGAAAGATGTGAGGATCAAGATGATAGTTTTGACCTTCTAATTTGGTGGAAAGTGAATTCAGTTAGATATCGCGTACTTTCAAAGGTTGCACGTGATGTACTTTCAATACCGAAATCTACTGTGGCCTCTAAATCTACATTTAGCACTGCAGGTCGTGTACTTGACCCTTTCCGAAATAGTTTAAATACAATGAGTGTTGAGGGTCTCAAATGTGCACAAAACTGGCTTCGTTCTTCTTCTACTCCAATAAGCCTTAGGACTTTAATGGATGAAGTGGAGGAATTTGAGAAGCAACTGGATATGGGTATGTAATAAAATTACCTTTGATATCTTTCGTGGTTTATTTTGTTTTATCTTCTATATTATGTAACTTTATTTAACATTTTAACTTGTTTTGTTTTAAATTTTTATGGATAAAACTTGTTGAGGACTCAAACTTTACTGATTCTGTGGAGACATCAAATTCAATACCTACTGGCCCTACACCCAATGTTGATGAAAGACTAAAAGGATGAGAAGATTGTTGGTTATCATATTTGGTCTTGGATTTTATCATCGAGCTAATTTCATTTTGTTCGAAAATATGATGGTTGTGTGGGTTGGAATGGACCACAAAAGAGAAATATCTTATGGCTGCAGTATTGTGGGACATGATTATGGACAAACAAGAAGTAAAGAATAAATAATTCAGTATTTTTATGATCAATTATGAATTAATGTTTACACTTTTCCTTTGATTGTAATGAAACCACATATAGTTTGATATACTTTCATTATAAATTCTTTGAAACTTTACAATAGAAGTGGCGATAATGAGTTTATCTACCATAACAAATCCTGATGTTTACTTCTTTTTCATTTTATTTAGAAAACAAATGAATGGATAAACATGGAGTTTCATTACGATTGATTCCTCTATACTCTCTCTCTCTCTCTCTCTCTCTCTCTCTCTCTTTCTGTGCTGTTTCGTATGTTGATCGTTATGCTTTGGATGAACATTGTTTGTAGCAATTATTTGGTGGGTGGGGGAGCGAATATGGTGAGTGATGGCTTGCCCAATCTAAACAAGAAGTTGGCCAAAATACTTACTTTTCGACATGGTACTTAAACTTGCTAAATGGTTTTGTGCACTCACTCAAATGCTCATGTGAGTGATGTTTTGGGCTTCTATAATATACATGATAAGTCAAAATTTACAACCCAATCTTTACATGTTTCGTACTTAGATACTAGTACTTTGCACCCCTAAGTTCTTAACAGGATTGGTAAAACTTAGTTAGAAGCGACTATTAAAAATTAAAATCCATGAGATGCATTTTGAAAACACTTTGTAGCGACATAATCTAATTTTTAAGGCGCTCCTACTTGCATTCACGAGCTACAGAACGAATCTTATGGCGTGCTAAATCTCTCTCTTTCTGTGCAGGAACATTTCATATTGTTGAAAAATATGGTCTTCATATTATTGGAAAATATGGTCTTCATGCCATGTACCCATTATATGTTAAGTTGTTAAGTTTTGGATTATAATTTGTAATTTGTAATAACTTTTGTATTATTTTTTTTCTAGTTTTTTATATGGATTAGTTTTATTTTATCAATGTGTTTTTCAAGATCAAGTTTTTTTTTAGTATTTTTAGCTAAAAAAATGTACAAAATTTGAAGTGGGCCAAAAATAATTGAAATTGGGCAAAAAATAACCAGATTTAGATGGACTGAATGGCCCATTTTGTGCATGGTCCAGACCAAATGGACCATCCTAGACCGGACCGGACCGGACCGAAATGGACCAGACTGGTCCGGTCCGGTCCTATACATTACTCAGTCCAGTCCAGGGTGGAAAATCCCTTGACCGAATAGGTCCAGTCCGGTCCACAAAACTGCCTAAGACTGGACCGGACCAGACCGAGATCACCCCTACACTCAGCAATAAAAAGTATTTTCTGAGCAATTTTTATTTTTGGATGGGAAAAGAAATTTATCCCAAAAGCAACTGAAATTACAATCAATTATGCAATTAGTTTTATTTGATACAAAAAAAAAAAAATCATTCGTACAATAAGATAGAAAAAATATATTCACCATCCCATGATATGACATTAGATGATAAGTTCACAAGTAAAATATAATAAATAATCTCAAATCATCTAATATCACATTATGAAAGGATGATGAGAATTTAGATGATAAGTAGCATTACTCAATAAGATAATAAATATAAACTCTATTCTAAGGCACACCACACATCGTCCATATAGTTTAATTTAAAATTTAAATCTTAAAAATCAAATTATATCATATAGATATAATAGAATGCAAATCCTTTAGAATAGCATTAATTTCTAAGATAATTAATATTAAAACATAAACAAACTTTTTTCCTTATTCGTTCTATCGATACTGAACAAGCCGGTAAAATTTTGTTGGATAAAACGTTTTTGGGACAAATTTCGTCCCACAAAAGGCCTTTTGTCGTAGTGTTTTTTCTTGTCACTTTTATATATAGATCAGTCCACCTTCCCTTCCATCTCCTTCTTCTCCAATTTTTTATCTTTCTTTTTGCCCCCAAGACTTGCTATTTTGGGACTCTATCGGCCACTGTGCACCACCTTTATATCTCATGCGCCGAATTTTAGAAAAATCTCTTTTGATCTTTAGCTATAGGTCACGTCCAAACCGGCTCCTAATTGCTTGCTTTGGATGTTCAATGAACAATGATCTCCTCCGGCCCATGGATCGTACATGACAACGGCAAGGACATGATTTATCTTAACTTTGAAATAAATGTTTGGCGAGAATGTCACATCTCATGTCAAATCTATTATTAAAATTTAATAAAAAGAACCTACCCGATGTGGTTATTGGTGAGAATACTGCCGCGGTTTGATCTCTCACATTCAATATTCATTCTCTAAAAAACCTCACATGGATGAGATGTGTAGACTTAAGAAAGAATTTCGACTAGAGGCTATAACCTATATATAATACAAACTTTTAATTTTGTTCATTATAAAATAATGAAATTATATGTCTTTAACAAGTCTCTACACATAAATTGTGACTATACTACTTTAATATTCATGTTATAACCAAAATCAAGAACTTCTAGAAATATATCAATAGTCCAATTATGTTATTTTATTAATCATACTTATTGGCGGCCAGGTCTTACAACTCTCTCTCTCTGGTTCACTTCATTTTACTAAATTTCTTATCCCTCTTTATGTCTCGTGATTTGTTATTCCTATGTGATTAAGTTGTGTATATTTTGATGTATAACGGTTGGATAGATTTTACTAAGTGTAATGCCGTATATGTATTATGAAGGATATCGTTGCAAGAAATTGATGATATGGACAAATTTTATGTATTAAATATATTGGTTAGGATAAATTAAGAAGAAATGACGTATTGGTTGGGATTGCATTGAAGTTGTAAGTGAAGCTTGTAAAATATAATGGTTGTGTTCATTTCTAGATGTGGAAATATTTGTATATATTAAATGTGTTGTACGTGTGAGGATGAAACTAGTAAACCAAGTTTGTGCTTTGATGGATTGTATGTTGGTCGTAGGTGATAAATAAGTAAGGAATATGGGTATATTTAGTTGGATATATATATATATAGTGGACAGGTTTTATGAATATTGAATTTATTGTGTATGGATGACACTTGGGAAGCCATATCTGAGTATTTTTTGTTAGTTGTATATGCATGCTTGGTTTGGATTTCGTTATATATTTGGATGTGAGGAAGTGAATGGGAACTAGAGTTAATGTGGGATTAAATTATATATGAATGGAGGAAGGGAATGATGGAGTTGATAGAATTTGTGTTTTGGACTTTAAAGTGAAGCATGGAGGTTCACTTTAAAGTATAAACTCATTGGTTTGAATTGGACAGCAACTATTCCTTGGTAAACTCATCTTGCCCTTGCTTAAATTGAGTTGGATGTGAGTGTTGTGATTCAAGAAATTTGTAGATGGTGTATGGTGTCATGGGTTGAATTGTAAGTGAAGTATGGCTAAAAGAGAAAATATCAAGATTTGGTGAATTGTATGTTGAACTTAGGTGATAAATGGACATGGAACATGTATAGTTTAGTTGGTTATATTTATTGGAAAAATTTGGTATGAATGATGTATTTATAGAAGAAGGGTATTGAGCATTTTTTAGTTGAGTTGAATTGATGTAAATCTTGTGACGAGCCATGAAGTTGAATGTCATGTGTTGGAAATGTGACCTCAATTGATAATAAGCTATGGCTTTGAAATTAAGAAAACGATGGTAAAGGAATGTCTAGAGGATGGATTGAATCGTTGAGCTAGTCTAAGTGAATGAGATTTAAGTAGAGAATTTTAATTGAAGGTTATAACCGCGTGGAAGAGAAGGCAATTAGAGTTGAGAGTATTTATAATATGCAAGTTATGTCTTTAATGTTCTAATATAAATGAAAAGGAAAGTATGCTAATTTATGTTTGCATGTAGGTTGCCATCTGGCATGCATATGAATGGAATGCATGAAATGAAAATAGCACAGAGTCTAAGTATTATGTTCATACTCTTATAGAATTTTCGAAATGATATGAAAATGAAAATAAAATGTTTCTTTTTATGAAAATAAAATGAAATTCTTTTAAGATAAAAAAATATATATTTTATGTAATAAAAGGAAATGAAATGTTTTCTTAGAAATGGAAATGTTTTATAAATGAAATAGTGTTTTATGAATCTATGTTGAAGTATTAATTCTTTGAAGTATATCATATATGTATGTAATGGTCTTTCATTGACACTCCTTTTTTTAATGCATCTATGTGATAAATGTATGCATGATGAAATGGATGTTATATGTAGTAATTTTTGTCTTTATGATCCATGAGATGAAATGATGATATTTTATGCTCTATGTTATGAAACGATGTCTTATAAAATGAAATGACCTGATGAATGAAAATAATGATAAGGAAATGATTGAAACTAATGAAATAAAAAGAAAGGAATGGAAATAAAATGAGTGTTTTAATATTTTTAATATATGAAGCTAGGTAACAGCCAATGATTGAATAAATGATGATAACAATGAACTAGATAGATTGTAATGTAGGATAAGTAATATTGGTAGTGTACCCAGTATTGCCCCTGACTAAAAGGGATTCCCAACCTGTGACCATAGGTAGAGTCCAGGTCTAAAAGCTAAGTAACGGCCAATGATTGAATAAATGATAATACCAATGGACTAGGTAGATTGCAATGTCAAGTAAGTAGTACTGGTAGTGTACCTAGTATTACTCCCTAGCTGAAAGGAATTCCCAACCTGCTGCCACAGGTTGAGTCCAGGTCCAAAAAATACTAACCCTAACAGACAGGAGCATAACAGTGTGTACCAACCAATGAAAAGTAATAACAGTTAAATTCAATGTTGTGAAATCGTTTAGCTGAATGTACAAATTATGAGAAATGTTTATATGAGAAAGGAAAACACTTTTAAAGAAAAAACCAAGTTTCTAATGTTTTCAAAGGAATAAAATGCTTTATGTAATGTAGGTAGAAGAATGAAGAATGTATTTGTAAAAACCTATGTTAGTATATGTTTATAGTATGAAGTAATGCTTACTGAGTATTCAACTCATCTTTTTTTTTGTGGGCCCCACACAAGAATGAGATGAGAATGAAGCATCGGGACAGACATGGCTCAAGGAAAATGTGACTTTCTAATTTAATTCAATGAATTTCTCTGCAAACTATCTTTTAAATTTAAAAAGTATGTTTCAAATTTTAACTATAGAATCTTTTATATTCTGGAGAGGAAATAAAACTTTTTAAGAAGTTTAATAATTTGTCTCATTTTATAAAGATTTCTTAAAACCCACCACGAGGACAAGCATTATAATCTTGACCACCATCTTTGTAGTGTCACGTGCACACGCACTAATTTTTATTGACTGTTTGCTCACTATCCTCCTTTTGGCTCACTCTCTCTCTCCCTCTCTTGCTCCACAACCCTCCCCCTTTTTTCTTGTTAATTTCCATTTTCCTTTTTCTAAATTTTTATCATGGATCACCATAACATAACATCAATTTTGGAGAAGTTTGACAACCATACATGTTGCAATTATCTCCACCTTAGCCACTTCCCATCCACGTTTGCATATCAATTGCCCATTTTGTAACGTGTGTATCCTTGTTCCCCATCCATGATGGTCAAGCCAACCTTGTAAATGTACTTACCCCCTCCATCTCCTAGCATGAAAATTTCAATGTTGGTTTTTTATGCTCATTGGTAACCTCCCATTCCAAATTCCTAGAGAATTTGGATGTTCAAGTTTACCTTATTTGTATTGAGTAATGCTATCTTAAGAACTCTACACTATACACTGCTTATGTGACATAATTTGATTTGGAAGATAAATTTGAAAATTGAAATCTTACAAATAAAATATTATCATTTAAGTAATATTGATGGTGTGCTCTACATACTAGTTTTTTTTTTTTCTCAGCAAGTTTTTATAGATAAACTAACGGATACAAGACACAAGTTCAGTAGGGTGAGTCCCCTACAATCTTCTCAAAGCCAACACACATTACAACACAAAAGTAAGAAAGCGAAGGTGGTGATCGGAGCCAAAAAATTGACTCTCACCCAATTCCCACAAGGGGAGACCGCTTGAAGACGGTTTTTGAATAGTCTGATGAACAAACTATTAACCTATAGCTAGAAGCCACAATACAAAGGGGTATGCCACAATGTGTTGGTCTGGACTGACTGGAAGGAACCTTCACATCCACTTTCACTTGATCTTTGATTAGGAAAAGCAGAAATATAGTGTAGCAACCAAAAACTAAGATGAATCATCGGCGAGGGGCCACCACTAGCTATGGCAGCGCGTGCAGTACACACGCCACACCTAGAGAGAGTTGAAAGGAAAAAACAGGAAGATCCGACGCCACTGATCCCGACAATGCCGCGCGTGGCGGCAGAAAGCTTCCACAGGCGTGGCGGCGCGTGAAACTCATGCATGGTACATACCAGCTTGATAATAAATAACTCATTTGTATTACTTCTTGTGAAGTACCATTGAATGCGGTCCTTACCATCATCATTAATACTACTTCTTATGGTCCCTTTGATTTTTACTCATACAAAACAACCATTTTTCTAAACTTTTCATCTAAGTTTATGACCTTTAAATTGTGTTTCAGACCCAACAATTTTTATGCTTTTTTGGATTGTAATAATTATGGTTGGAGCACTTGTGTTTTTTTGTTAGTTTCTTGTGTAATTTGTGGTGTTTGTTCTCTACATCCTTAGCTCAATAAGAAATTTGATAGTTGGACATAAAATAAAGGAATTCTAATCTCCAAAGTTTGGACTAGATGTGGTTACATAACGATTATATATACTTGTGAGCCTTATTATAAATATAAAGAAAACTTGTTACACAAAAACAAATATATGAAGATCACAAATCACTAGTCCAGCTAGCATTTCCCAAAATCCTTCTTTAATGAATTGAAAAGGTGTCTCTTATTTCCCATTTTCCTCATCTGGGCATGCATTGTAAATGAAATAACGAAAGAGCTTTCCCTATTTTATTTTTTATTACCCATCGCTCCGAAAACCAAGATGCTTATGTAATGTTGCCAATTATTGAAGACTTAGAGCAAAAAAAAAAAGGCTTCTCGATACCGTCTCTCTGGAGAAGGCAGAGGTGAAGTGAGTATAGAGGGGATAACCATTGTCTTAAGTCCTGAAGAGCAGTCATGGTGGAGGAATGGAGGACTTAAAGGAGCAGTGGGATAAACTACGCTTAACGAAAGAAGAGCATTCCGTTATATATGTGGAAGAATGGATTCTACATGAAATGAATAAGAAGGGAGATAGAAGCCTAGTGGGGAGAGTCTTTTCATAGTGGAATATTGGAAAGGAGATTATAGGATCCACTATGGCTAAGGTGTGGAGAGTAAGCAAATCAGCTTCTTTCCTAGAGGTAAGAACTAGTGTTTTCGTGATTACTTTCACCACCTAAGCCGATGAACATAAAGTATGGTCTAGGAAGCCTAGGCTGCTCAACAACAACTTGTTTGTCCTCAACCCTTTTGATGATTTTACTCAACCAATAAGATGAGTTTTGAACAGGAGATGTTCTAGGTCCAAATGCAAAATTTACCATTGGCATGCATGAATAGAGATAGTGGGAAACATAATGGTGATACAATCGGCAAGGTGATCAATGTTGACTTCCAAGCATATGGTTGTGGATGGGGTAATTTCCTTCGGGTTCAAATTGAATTGAATCTGACAAAGACAATTGCAAGAGGGAGGACAATTACAGTCCAAGGCAATCAATTGTGGGTTCCTTTAAAGTACAAGAAGTTGCCTCGCATTTGTTTTGCATGTGGCCAGTTCATCCATGATCCTTTAAGATGCCCAGTAAGAAATAGGCAAAAATATGTTCAGTCTGTTGTTGATGACCAGTTTGAGCCTTGGCTTCGGGCCAATCCCAATAGCAGAGGAGAAGTGGAGTGAGAGCAAAGGCACTGGAGGAAATTAGATTCAAGGGAGTTTCAAAATATGACAATTGGGGTCACCTGGTGTAACTTCCGTCCTTGTTGTGAGACTTTTTATAAAATAATTTTAGAAAGAACGACGGGAATTACCGTTTGATTTAAAACTTTTTACTTCCATACCCAAGGTGCAAGACTCTATATTATAAAATAAAATGTTCTTTGAGAATAAAAGAGGTTTACAGCAGAAAACATTAATCTTAAAATGAAAAAACCTCTCATACAATTAAAACTCTCATGCCTAGACTTCTGTGCTCTCCCCCATGGGCCATGTCCGTCCTGGCGCGTACTGCTCAATTAGTTCCTGTGGTGGGGAGGGGCAAACATAAAAACTAAAATGAGTCGATGACTCATAAGCATTACTTTATACAGTTAAAATATAATAACATAGGTTTTTAGTCATGCATTCATCATTCCATACATACTATACGTACATGCATACGTGCATTCATTTGAAAACGTCACTGGACGAGGTTTTTCTTTAAAAAGGGTTTTCTTTTCATAAAACGTATCTCCCATCAGTGCCTTCATTTCTTCAAGAGTTCGATGCATTCATGCATTCATACATTCTTTCTTATCATTTTCATTGGCCGGTACACACTGTTATGTCCCATTTGTTGGGGTTAGCGGTCTTTTGGACCCGGACTTCCCTCGTGGCCAGGGGTTGGGAATCCATTTTCCGTCAAGGGGCAGTACTGGGTGTACTACCAGTACTACTTACCTGGCATTGCAATATGCTCATTCCTTTGGTACCCTTTTCATTCATTCATATGGCCGTTACGTATTTTCATGCATTTCGTTTCAATCCTTTCATTTAATTCAGTCCTTTCGGTTCGTTCAGTCATTTTCATTTCGCAGTTCGTTCATGGAGAAACATCATTTAAGAGCAAGAGCTTAAACATCATCTTTCATGGCATCATTTAAAGCATCAGTTCATGGCAACCTTAAAACATCGGTTCATATGGATGTTTAAAACACTTTCTTCGCGTCATTTAAAGCATCGCTTAAAGCACGAGGCATAAGCCTCACATTTCTTTTCGTAGAAAATACATACAATAGATACTGCGTATAGTCATCCATTCACATGCATACAATTAATACTTTGGATGTGTAAAAAGGGGCTGCCAAGAAGGGTCGTACATATGTATACCTTTGAACATTTAGCATGCTTTCGTAAAACATCTTTTGTGTTGTTTCGTAAGGCATCATAAAGGAAAAGCATTTCATTTTCATTTCGTATATTTTAGAAAACTCTATAAAAGTTAATACTTACTTGGACTCTATGCTACTTTCATATCATGCAGTCCGTTCATGTGCGTATCAGACGACAACCTACATGCATACACGTAACCTTAGCGTCATTCTCTATCTAGTGCATAAGCAACTAAACTTAGAAGACATAACTACAATTTACTTGGAACAGTCTCCTTCTATCTCGTGCTCTTACGTGCCATTTACTATGATAAAGCCATCAGAGACCATTTACGGTCACTACCTCTTCCAAACTCGACATTCTACTATGAGTGCTTATCCACTAGGGTGAACCCATGATTCACCTTAGGGTTAAGATACTAAGACCTTCGTCTTACTCTTCTTACTAACCTCATCATAATGCATGACTCAAACCGACTAAGTCACGCATCCCAATCCTAGACAATACACCCGTCACTACCTTCATGCATCTTAGCTCAAACTAAATCCTCATTCACATCCATACACGCCACATGGTTTTAAGCCAACTCTGAAGTTTAAGCACTATGTAACCATGCTCAAGACATATTACCAATTGCATATGGTGAATCCATCTGGCACATGTGTCTAACCAGATTACACATGTACCTTACTCCTTATCACCTACGACCAACTTATAACATGTTGATCACCTTCTTGTGTAAACAAGCCCATACTCCAATACCAACACTCTCTTAACCCGACTAGCATGACTCTTCATGCTACCCGTCCCTATTAACAGTTCATTCCAACACTTAATACAACAAGACTCCATTCATAACTACACTGTGACCTTGTCACGTCACCTGAGATCCTGTTACGTCATTTCTATGCCAACTCCTAACTCATTGTGAGTATGGTCCCTCACGTACTCCTGTCACATCGTGACATCTTGTCACGACCATTCTTATAATAACTCCTTACCAATCACAAGCACGACTTCTGGTTTAACCGTCTCACTTCGTGACATTCCCCAATCATCCTTCCGCTGCACACTCTTACATTTGTTCTATCACTTCACACATACTCCCAGCCATAAGTCAAATATGATGACACCTATCACTTCAGACTACAGGCCACATCACAGTTACTTCGAGACACTGTTCCACAGTTGCCGACACTACTCACCACGCTTTACGCCCATCAACTACGCAATCATCCTTATCTTCGCAACACACCACATGGGGCATTGCTTCAACTCATGGAGTACACTCCACGTGTACTACCTTCACACATACTATGCCACACTGAGTACACTCCACGTGTACTCTTCCCAATCCACACAATGCCATGTCACCATTATAGCACATACTCCACAACCACACTTCACAGCATAGTCCACAACCTAACCAACCAACTAACATAAATAACGAGGAATAGAGGGTTATACCATCGTCGGGGTTGACCCGTGTGTTGTTCGCTGACCGCCACGGTTGATAACGTCCGAAGGGGTGTACGTGGCGGCTAACACCACGTACGGTGGCGGTTAGCCACGTGCAATGGCTGTTTTGGCCACTAGAGGTGGCTAGAGGTGCGGGTCTGGAAAGGACTGAGCATGGAAGGGCTTGGGAGGACCTTAGCGAGGTGGTGGTGGCATCGGTAAGGTGGTGCGGCGGCTCTATAGTGGCAGATCTAAGTCGTATGTGAGGGAGAGTCCATCCGTGTGAGGGAGGGCTACTAGCTTCGGGTCAAAGGGAGGAGGAAGAGGAAAGGTCAAGGGGAGCTCATTGTGATACACGGCGGGGCTAGAACCGACACACGGCGGGGCTAGAACCGACACTAGGGTCGTCGGTGGTGGTGAAACCCGTGTGAAACCCATTTATAGGTTGTGTGCGTGTGTGCAATGAAGAGGGAGAGGGAGGTTCGTGGTTGGGTCTGCGAGAGGTGGTCGCCAGTGTGAGGTGGTGGAGATGTGGTGGCCTGGGTAGCCGTGTACTGCAGTGCTAGGAGCTGCGTGCAATGAACCCGTGCGTAAGGGGTTGCGTGCGTGCGACGGAGAAGGTGGATGCGAGATGGAGGCTCGGTGGCGGGAGCTCACTGGTATGAGAGGACGCCGATGGTGGTGGCGGTGAGGTCGGGCGACGCATGGCGGCGCCGGGTGATTGAGTTGAATTATTGCATATGTTATACATTTAGAACCAATATATTTTATTTATTTCATTACATTATTATTGGTTTTAGATGAAAAATTTGTTAAAATTAATAAATCCGAGTTGTGATTTAAATTAGTTAATAGCATGATTTATGCTTAATTTTATAACTTATGATTTAATTGGACAATGTTCATTCACATGCACAATATATTTTTGATATTCTATTATTCTTATTTTATTTTTTTTCTAATTTCAAATTCAAAGGTCAACAAGTGTAGGATTCTTCAAATAAGGATAATGATGGGATTTGAGAGTAATTCGGATCAGAGTCCAAAATGCGTTAGGAGACAGAATGGACACACTTTAGTATTGTAATCATAACTTTCTGCTCAAATATCGGATTGATACGATTCTTAATGCGTTGGAAATATATCTTAAAGAAATACAAAGTTGTCTCTAATAAGAATTTCTAAATTTGAACTCCTGAAGTGCATAAATGGCTGACAAATTGAGTTCTAAAATTTAAGCGATTTTATGTGCGGAAATATGAAGACATTTGGGTTTCTTTCCTACCCTATTTAAGCATATCATTAGCATGAAATTGGGGACTTTGGAGAGCAGCGCCACACATTTGAAGAACTCTTCCAAGGTCCAATTGCCGCTCCAGCCGCCTCCTCCATTGCCTACCACCTCCATCTCCATTCATTTGGCTTGCTCTTTTCACTCTTTACTATTTATTTAATTTTAGTTTAAAGTTTGTGATTTATTTTTGAAATATCTAGCTTAGACTTTTGGGCATTTTATTTACTGTTTATTTACTTCGTGTTATTTATTTTTCTCGCTTCTTTAAGCTTTTATTTAACAATGATTACAATTGCTATTGATTAATTTTGAGAATTTGTGATTTGAATACAAGGATGAACCCCAAAATCTTGATTTTGGGACTTTTCAATTTTCAGTTCATATTTTTTCAATTACTTTCTAATCTAGTTTAATTCTTAGATTAGTTTTATTAATCTCTCAGTTCTATTGCATATTAGATCAATTAAAACTTAATTAGGACTTAAATAATTTCTGTTTTATTGTTTAATTTTCAGATTAATTAAGATTGTTTAGTTTAGTTGATTTTTTTTATTGTTAATTTCAATTTGTTAGTTTTTTTACATTTCATTTCGAGACTCAAAAATCCAAAAATATGAATCTAGTCCATGACTAGTGCCCTTTTCATTCTTGTTGCACTCTTCCATCCATCGCACATACCATCATTTTTATTTTCTCTTTGTGAATATTTTCACCATTTTAAACGAGTTTGATTTTAAGTAACTTTTCCTGAATAGACGATTTAGGAATTTATTCCTAATTATTACGCGACATCCTCCTGCACTTGTGATAGCCTTTGTGCTGCTCATTTTTTAGTGAGTCACCAGGCTGGGCTGAGGGAGAATCATGTGAGAGGGAGGAGAGCTTGAGAGTGAGGGAGAGAGAAGGGAAAAGTGAGGGAGAAAGGGAGAGGGCATGGGCATTTAATCCAAACCCTTCATCTTGGGATCCTCAAAACGATCTAACGGTAAGAGATTAAACATCGATTTAACTTAAAAACGCTGGGAGGAATTAAGATAGAATATTATTTAAACTAAACTTTAGTTTATAAAATAATATTCCTTCATCATTAATAAAATGATGAAATCTTATCTAATATCTTTAAGGAAATAAAACCATTTAATTAATTAGAGTTTTCAATATAATTTAAATCTTATAATATTTTAAATAGCTGAAATCATTTTAATAAATGATATTAAAATGATTTCCTACAATTATAATATTTTTGGAGCTCTTCTAAAAATATTATAATTGTCTTATTTAAAATCAAGCTTAATTCAATAACACTGAAAATACCCCATATAAATATTTTCAGTGCATTAAAACACTGGATGTACTTTAGAAATCACATAATATCTTCAGAAACATGCCATCGAGGTTTGACACACATAACGAGACTTACAGCCGAATTTGTTTACACCAAAAAGAATGAGTGAGTTGTTACACCAAGAAAGTGATTGGCTCTCCAACACCAACACCAGGCCATTGCAAAACACAATTTTGGAAGGTGGATCAAGAGTTGGAAGTGACAAAAATAAAGAATATAATTACAAGATGGGGAGGAGAAGGAAATGAAATGATAGAATGTGCATATGCTAATGAAGACCAGAGTCAACAGTGGTCATTGAGATTTGTAAGAAAGGATATTTCCTGTTGATAGCGGAGGATATCCATAATGAGCACAAAAACAGAAAGGGGACAAAGGGGATAACAAGCAAAGGGGAAGTGGTTGTCTTAGGCTCAGGTAATCAGAGCTAGGGATGTAATCGGTTCGATTTGGCCCAATTCAGTCCATGAATATTTTTTTTTTCTCTTTTCTCTCTTTGGAAAATATATTAATATAAAAACTTAATTAAATTAGTAAAATAAAAACTAAGTGAGCTATTTAATATGGATTATGTGCCTAACTCATTAAAAAAATAATAATCATATTTATGATATTAATAGTTACTAACTTTGTGCTTTAGTATTCATAATGGCCTATATCAAAATTCTAATATTTTATATGTGGTTAATTAATATTAAATAATGTCATTGTCAATAGATTAGTCATGTTTACTTGCAACTTAGGTATTTTAAAAAAAATTACCTAATCACTTTAATTAGGTATAAATAGTTGACTATGTATCTACATATAATAACATGTATTATCATATGATTTATCAAATGATATATTAGTTAATTGATAGCATATATTTTTTTACATTTTAGAATCAATGGTGATAAATTAGATGAAAATTACATAATTAACTTATACAACTACTATATAAAATAATATATTATATATGTAAAATATTTAAAAAATTTATATATAAGTGATTCGGTCGGTTTCGGTCCAGTCCGATCCAATAAAACCATACCCCGGGATCGGACACCGATTACTAATTTTTGCAAGGGGAAAGGACCGAAACTAATCAAACCCCTTATCGGTCCACTCAGATTTTTCGATCCAGAACGAATCACTTACACCCATATTAGGGACCTATTAAGAGGCCCAATTTTGATTCAAATTAGGGACTTAACATTACCAAGGCCTGTAAATGGGAGCTTTTATGAGAACAATGATGAAAGATGTAACACCCAAACCCAATCAAGTTCAATTTTTATTTATTTATTTTTAGTTCATTTTATTTTATTTTATTTTTCTTCACACGTTTATTTTTCCCACATGTTTTATTTTGTTTTCTTTTCTTTCCATCTATCTTTTCTTTTCTTTTCCCCCCAGGTCTTCCCTTCGTTCACGACATGCATGCACACACACGACTCAGCTTTCATCCGCACACACGTCTCTCTTATCTCTAGGGTTTTTTTTTTTATCGCCAATATATATATATATATATATATATATATACGCACGTACTGCATGTTGGTTTACCAAGCCTAGCTGCCGCAAAACTCCCACGGTATTCTCCACCCAAGCACGCACAGAATCTCCATCCACAAACCATCGTCTGTTTCAATCTCGTCCCTCCTTCCCTCATCTGCCAGTGTTGCACGTCGCATGAAACCCAGCAGCCGCATCTCTTTTTGTCAACCACGGGAGCACCATGGAACTACCACCAGCAACCTCCATGCCCAGCCCATACGAGATCGACGCAACCCATGCTTACAGGAAGCCCTCATCGTGCATTGCCACGCCACCCTAGCACCTCTACATAGTTGTCGTCCAGTTCATCCACCCCTCGTAAGCATCCGCCAAGACCAACCACAAGAACCACATGCCAAAGCCACGGGAAACAGCAACCCACCGCTTACACCAAGTCAAAATCCTCTGTTTTATCTCCCAAAAACAGAGCACTTTGTTTCGGCCACCGTGAGTTCGTCTTTACCACCCAGTCGCCGACGTTGCCACTGTCCAACTCCCAGCTCCTTGCACAACTCCTTCCCACACATTCGACGCCGCCGGGAGAGCCATCTTCATCTCCGCACCTAACGCAGCTCCTCCTTCGTGGTGAGTTTCCGTTCCATTGTTCTCCATCTCTCCCTCACTATCCGTTTCCCTCACCGTATTGCTCTCTCTCTCGCTTCTAGTGCTCCGCCGTGATCACCGCCGTCTGCCTAGCCCTTCGGTACATCGTACGCTGCCGCGTGTTTTCTCCTTGGGTAAGCCCTGCCATGCACGTTTTGTTTCCTTCATGGTTTTTGCCGTGTGGTTGGTTTTCAAAGAAGGGAGAAATTACATTACAAGCCTTCTAGGGACAGTCGAGAGATGCAATCGAGGGGGAGTCGTCTAATATATTATGCCACATCAGCCGAGTTATTATAAAAATTAAAAAAAAAAAAGACAACCAAAATAGAAATAAAAGAGAACGCGGAGCAGAGGTTGTCTTCTCCGTTGTCTTCGTTGGTGGGTGTCTTCGTTTCCTCGTCGGTAGCAGCAAGATCAACTCTAGGTGGTTGATATCCCCAAGAAGAAGATCTAGGCTAAAACCAAAATACAGAGAAATTTTTCTGAAGAAAACTGTGCAAATCTGGGCAAGCGACATTGATAAATTTACAGAGGAAGAGATAGTGGAAATATGGACAGTCTTCAAATCTTCTGCTAAGGAAGAACTAGAAACCGATTTTGGCTATTTTTCTTCCTTAAGATCTCACGTTTTTGTTATTTGATGATCTGTTGATTCACTTTGAAAGGACCCGAAAATCACTTCAAGCTTGAGAGTTTCATGTCTTAGATCTGCTACTTGGTCAGTCAAATCTTTGAGCAAATCGTGATTTGAAGCAAAACCGGTTTCTTGAAAATAGAATTTGCAGATCCGATGAAAGAGGTTCCAAAAAAACAACCAAAGATTGTTGTGCTTCCTTGAGAACTTTCTGATGAAAGAGGTTCCAATCCAGAATAATTGTTGTGAAACTTGGTTGAATGAAATACATAATGAACTATCAAATTATCATTACGGTTGCAAAAATAAAAAGAAGGAAAGGGAGGGGAGATGGGGGAATCGAAGTCTCTGTAATCTGCTGGGGAGAAGGGGATGGGGAAATCAAAGACGAAGAGAATGGGGATGAGAACTGAAGATGGGTGAAGGAAGAAGAGGAAAATCAAACTAATAAAACGGTGCGTACGCAATTTTGAATGAAACAAACCATTTCATTTAATGCCACGTTCGCACCGACTACGCGGCTGCTCCCCAAGCCGTTTGCACATAGCATTTTTCATTACATTAATACTTTTACTACATATTATTTAGATATGGAATTACAGTTTTACCCTTATTATTAGATGGTTTCAATTTGAAATTTTGTTTATATTAAATCTGTTTTTACATGGTTTATGCGGAAAGTATAAGAAATTTATAGAAAATAAATAGGGTTTTCAAATTGTACTAATGGTAGGATATTATTTTTACAGTAAGTGTGAAATTTTATTTTGAATATTTTAATTACGACTACAGAAAATCACTTAAGTATTTCAACATGTTATTTAAGTAAAGATTTATTTTAAGAGTAAACAATATTAGAGTAATGTTGTTTTTACACTTTAGATATGATTTAGTCTATCTAAAAATAGTTATGGTTTATTTTAAAATATTTTGGGATAATTATATTATCTAGTATTAAACTTTATAATTGGTTTTCAATAATAAATAGGTCTGACTTTTAAATGTCTTTATCATAGTTATTAAATCAACATTGATGATTTTAGAAAGTGATTATTTGAAATTTTAGGTTTTAAGGAATTTAATAGGTCATTTTAGAAGCGTAGGATTAAAGATTGAAATATGAGATTAATTAGAAATTTACGAGAATTATGTGATTATTTTATAGGTGACGATTAATTATTATTTTATTAGGACTACTCTAGTAAGAGCCCAACTTGTTTAATTCATTTAAATGACATATTTTATTAGTTTAGAATATTTAGATTTATTATGAGAAAGACTTAAGGGAGGCACCTATTCAGGGGCAAGTTGGGAAAGTTATTATTTTTTATGAACTAGGGTTTTTGGGAAGACCTTGTATTTTGGCCAAGAGCTTATTTGGAAAGTTATTTTTTAGGAACTAGAGTTTCAAGAGGTTACTGTAGCCCCGGCACTATTCACTCAGGGGTATTTTTGGAACATAGGGTATTATTTTGGCTAGGGTTTTAATTAGGTTTTAGTTTAAATACTCTTTGTTGCCTCATGTTAAGAAGTTTATGAAATTTGATGAATTTATTCATTATGAGTTGAGTTTATCTCCTCTTGTTCTTGATTGAACTTTTGAACTTATCAAAGGTAAATCATAACCTTTGTGGCGTTCCTCCTTTATAATCTGGGTTCTTGAGACGGGTTATTCAACAGGTCTAGATTTTAATATAATCTAGGTTCTTGAAACGAGTTCTCATCGGGTCTAAATTCTCCATCTATTGACTTGATTTTGGCTTTCTTGGATGAGTTTTCAAATTGACTTTGGGTTCAAGGGAGTCCGTTCCTGCGGGTTCATATCAAAGATCCTTATTAAATCAGTTCTCCAATGTGACGCCCCCAGATTTCGTTTGGGATCGACCAGACATCCGAACCGTCGGGACATACAATACAAAGTTACATGGCCCCATTCATGACATATAAGATGCAATGTTCCTAACATGCATTTAGCTTTATGCAATATTCACAGAGGATAATTTTTTTTTTAGCAATATTATGCACCAAACTTATAATATCCCAAATAGTTAAAACATAACCCACGTATACTTAACGAAATAAACATCCACAATTACAGCACGGGTCTTAGAAGACTGTAATCTCAAAACAACGGAGACCTGGCTTCATAATTACGTTGCCAAAATGCAATATTGGGCTAGTTCGTTGAGTAACTCGCGTAACTTGCCGGAATACTATCCATAGACTTAACTATGGAGGCTGCAAGTTCCGCGTTGCGTCTACGGCGTCTAGACAACCTCCTACAATCTGCCAGTGTCTGTTCTTTGCTCTGATCCTGACACATCACCTACCATTCGAGAGGAATGGTAGTTGGGACTAACACGCTAAAATTTGATTACAAATCTCAGCAAGTTGACAGAAAACTTCCACACAGGTTAATGATGCATGCATAGCAGTAAAAGTATGAATGCATAATCAAAGTCATAAGTAAGGATAGCATAACTTGACATATAGCATGGCATAAATGACATAACTTGAACTGAAACTGAAACTTAGCTTGACGTGACATGACATGTATGTGAACTTAAAACATAGCATGGACTAGCAACATAGCATGAACGTGAACTTGAAATATAACGTGGACTAGGAACATAGCATGAACTTGAACATACATAATTTGAACATGAACTTGAACATAACATGAACCTGAGTATAACAAAACATAAACGTGAACTTGAAACATAACGTGAACATGAACATGACATAACATGAACGTAAACATAACTTGACATGAACGTGAGCATACGTAACATGAACGTGAACTTGAACATAACATAACGTGAAACATGACTTGAACGTGAAATACATAAACTTGAAATCTTATTCAATAGACCTAATTAATAAAAGTGACCATACGGGTGTTACACGGGTCTCCTTGAGCCGTGTGTCCCTGCCAATTACCGCATCACAACACAAGTGTCTATACCGGCTGTGAGTGCGTTAATACGTACTCTACAGTTGTTGTGGCCTCACGTATTTTACGTGTCACAATCACTATGTCTCACATAGTGTATGCTCCATAATTGTTATGGCCTCATGAATTGTTTGTGTCACACTTGTTGTGGACACACGTAACATAAAGTGTGGCTGCATCAGTGTTAGTGCCTGACGCGCTCCGGCGACTAGCTAGTTAGATCTCATTCGCAACCTATTGATTGTGCTTCGTCAACCGAGGGAATTTCAAACCTATTTAGACACTTCAGCGTGAACAAAAGAGTTCTACTAGAATATTACCCTATCATAGCGTTTAGGGTCGTGATTGACATGAATAACTTAACTAGTATACATGAAATTTTGTAATGCGACGTGACATAAAAGACAGAAGTCCTGACGTAGCGTAACGTGACATGAATGTAAAACGACAGACATGACATATTTTGAGACAAAAAATGTAATAGAGAACATTCCATAACATGGCAAACATGTAACATACAATATTTCGTAATATGGCATATCATGTAGCAGACAATATTTCGTAACATGGAGTAACATGTGACAGTGAATATTACGTGACATGACATATATGTAATAGATAGCATACGTAATGTGACATACTTGCAACAAATAGTAACATGAAACAAAGTATATTGTGTAACAAATAAGATTTTCATGACAGAATAATTCGTATAATAGATAAACATGTGATGACATGATATGGCATGGCGTATATAACAACATACGAACATAAACTATAGTTCCCTTACCCATAACACATACACAATAAATTGATAGTAAGTTAAGAGCTAACTTACTTCGATCGTCGCGTTCTACGAGAATAAAGTGCAAAACACGAGGAACTGTAAAAGGGTATTCTCAAAGTTAGAAATTTAATTACTAACAATTAAAAATGTGAAAAGAGTTAATTTATAGTAAAATTACCATTTTACCCTCTACATGTGAGAAAATTATCATTTTACCCCTAACTTAAGGATTTCACATCTTAATTCCAAAATTTACATTTCTCATGTAGATTTTGTCCTAGACTCAAATATCAACTCAGAAAAATTTAAAATCATTCACAACTATGGAAAACTCACTATGACCGAAACATTCATAGGCCAGAAGAAAGAGGAGCAAGAACGGCCTACAACAGCTGTGAGGTAAGGAGTTTGATAGAGGGTGGATCTCTCCTTCACATCAAGGAACTATTGGGTGTAGCCAATGGCAGTGAATGGTCTGCCATGTGGGGGAGGAAACCAAGTTTCTTGTGTTTCAATTGAATTCCAACCATTTAGGATTTCGCTAGAATTGAAACCCTATTTGGTCTGGCATAATTTGGTTGATCAGATGAAACAAAATTTTGTTTGGATGACATGATCTCACACATTGACTTCATTCACAAATCCATCTAATGGTTCCTTATGGTGTCAAATGTCTAATACTATTCACTATGTATGGCTAAGATCTTGTCAAGTGTCCAAATAAAACTTCTCTAACCTAATTTGGACATTCCACACTGTTGTTTTGAAAATAGTGCACTTGGTGCGCTTATCGAGATTACTATTCACTACAAAAAATACATAATAAGCTTAGTACTGAAAAATTCTAAATATTCATATTAATCTATAGTGAAAATTGTTTACTAAAATTCAACCTCGAAGTGCCCCTAAAAATAATTTCACAATTTCGAATAGTCGTTTCGTCCGAAATTATGAAAATAGGCCATTGCGCCATAAAATTCTAAATAATCAACTGAATCTAATGGCATAGACCAAAACATATTCTGACACTTTTAACTACCTTAATAATTAAACTCATATTCTAGTACCAGAGTGAGTGATAACACTAACTATGTTGACAGACTAAAACCTGTGCGATTGGTCGATTCGTAAAAACATATGAGCTTTTACGAGGTTCCAAAAGTTAATAAAAATTACACTAGTGAATTTCTAGCGGGCTGTTACATCCTCCCCTCCTAAAAAAAGATTTCATCCTCAAAATTGACGCAAGTACAAACATAAAATATGCTCAAAAGAAGAAGTTGTATACCAACCTACTGTCCATCACCGGATGCCTCATCATGCTCCATGGGGAGGTATCGATCTTCCTGAGGTAATGTCTTCCTCTCGTAGTCAACACTATTCTTATCTATAACCTTCACATGGTTACACAAAATAACTACCAATATAACATAAGGCTATAACACTCCCAAAGGTTACTGCCTAAACTTAATGACTTCTAGGCTGACCTTCTTGAATACTGAATCCTTGCTTAAATGAAATCACTACTCTCCTTACTATTTAAAGAATTAACCACAACGTATATATATCTACCATTCTTAACTCTCTCTCTCTCAAATCATATCAATTTGTACTGGAATCCTTCCACAAAGTAGGTCAAGTCATACCAGCATACTCTCTAAGTCTAAAACTTCAAGTATTCACGCAGTTCAATTTGGAAGAATTTAATCCATACACAACTAAATTCACTTTCTCTATTTTCCCAAGGAATTCTATCTGCCTAGGATTAGCTTACTCCTTCATAATCATAATGAATCGTTCCTCCTCCTAGGTGGTACCTCGATAAACAATCAGCTATTAACCTCAACTCAAGACTTTCTCTCTTGTGATTGCCATAGCTCTTCTATCCATCATGTGCCGTCTCTTATTCTAACTCTAATCAAAAAAATAAGTTCCTACTGTTCACGTAAATCCTCAAGACCAAGATTTACTACCCATATAAAAAGTCTCCAATATAACGGCGATCTACGTTTTCCACAAACACGATGATTTGCCAAAAACACTTAATGGCAGCTGGAAAAACTACCATCATATGCGAATCCTACTATGGCCAAAGCCTCTCCCAAACACTTTACTCTTCCTAACACAAATTCATTTGAATCCTCAAAATCAAAACAACTCTAAATATGCGGAATAGTAATTTATCAACTTTCAATATCCTTCCTCCAACTGCTAAAGTGGTATTCTACATCTACACTGATATGAACAATAATACTCTTAATGAGAATTGTTACGCTTACCACCAGGGTAACAATTCGGCTTCTGAACAAAACTCTCGTGTAATATCACAATCACTAAAGACAAGGACTCACTTGAATCAATAGCTTACAACATTCCCCAAAAAATTAATATTGCAACAATACAATCAATTGCAATCAAATCAACTTTACATAAGCTTAACAATACTAAGGTCTTAGGGAAAAAAAATACCAGTGACGGTGCCAGCTTCTTTAGTTCCTTGGGCGTCAGCATCTGTGTCTCCCTAAGTGATAGCATACACTCTCGTGGGCACATGCTGCCTCGGCTTTGGTTTGTAGACGCTATTGAGAGAAACCCCCTTTCTTTCATTCCTCAAAGCAACACTAGGGTAGTCTTTAATCATATGACCTAGCTGCCCACACCTGAAACAAGTTCCCAACGCGATTCTGCACTTGCCTCCATGGTGTTTACCGCACTCTCCACAATGTGGAAATGTGATCGGCATTGAGCTCCCAATCTCAATGCCTTTTCCTTTATCTGATCCAGTAAACATCTTCTTCATTTCTGAACTTTCTTCAGTAGCGTACAGAGAAGTTCTATTTCGTTCAGCATTGATTTGGATCACCAGACCTCTCTGCTCTGCCTCTGCTATCGCGGCCACGTTTACCAACTCTTGGTCATTCTCTATTCTTAGGCAAGCTACTTGGCTACGAGTCCTTAGTTGAAGTCCTACTTGAAACTTATGCGCCTGCATCCTTTGAGTAGAAATAAAGTGTGGTGCAAACCTTCCTAATGCCATAAACTTAGCGGCGTACTATTCTACGGTCAAACTGCCTAAGTTAAAGTTGCGAACTCCTATACCTTCAGTTGTTTGATAGAATCTGGGAAGAATTTGTAGTCGAATTCTTCCTTGAACCTCTCTCATGTCAAAGCAGCGAGGGTTCCTAGTTCCCATATCAGAAGCTGCCTTCGGGTATCCCACCATATTCCAGCTTCTCCTTGGAATAGGTATCCAGCGTATAGAACCTTCTGGTCCTCAGTGCATCCATAGATCTCGTAGGTCCTTGCGAGATCTATAATCCATTTCTCAGCTCTTAGTGGCCCTTCATTACCAGAAAAATTCGGATAACGATGAATCAAAAACTTCTCATACGTACAACCCTTGACTTCATGTCGGGGTACATGTGCTTGTTGTTGTTGTTGTTGTCTAAGCATGCAAATTAGCAGACGTACAGCTTCAGCTAATCCTCCATCCATCGGGAAATTTTGATTTTCGAGGTATCCTACCGTGAGTCATGTGTCACTTCCAGAAACACACGAGTACACATATTACAGCCACATACTATCTCTCATACTTCAAAAAAATTCAAACCTAATGAAGACTAAAATTTTAAACCTAAAATTTGGTGCATTTCTTAAGGACATGTAGATTTAAACCCAGACACATATTGCTCTGATACCACCCTGTCACACCCCTAGATTCCGCTTGGGACATCCAAAATGTCAGGATATGCAACATAAGGTTACCTGCCCCCGTTCATAACATATAAGATGCCATGTACCTAACATGCGTTTAGCTTTATGCAATATTCGCAGTGGATAATTTTTTTTTAGCAATACTATGTACCAAACTTATAATATCTCAAATAGTTAAAACATAACCCATGCATACTTAATGAAATAAACATCCACGATTACAAAACGTGTCTCAGAAGACTGTAATCTCAAAACAACGAAGACTTGCCTCCATAATTACATTGCCAAAATGCACTATTGGGCTATTTCATTAAGTAACTCGCGTAACTCGACTAACAATGCCGAAATACTATCCAAAGACTTAACTATGGAGGCTGCAAGTTCCGCGTTGTGTCTACGGCATCTAGACAACCTCCTCCAGTCTGCCAGTGTCTGTTCTTTGCTCTGATCCTGACACATCGCCTACCATTCGAGGGGAATGGTAGTTGGGACTAACACGGTGAATTTTGATTACAAATTTTAACAAGTTGACAGAAAACTTACACACATGTTAATGATGCATGCATAGCAGTAAAAGTATGAATGCATAATCGAAGTCATAAGTAAGCATAGCATAACTCGACATATAGCATAGCATAAATAACTTGAACAGAAACTGAAACTTAGCTTGACATGACATGACATGTATGTGAACTTAAAACATAACATGGACTAGCAACATAGCATGAACGTGAACTTGAAACATAATATGGACTTAAAACATAGCATGAACTTGAACATACATAATTTGAATATGAACTTGAACATAACATGAACCTAAAATAACATAACATAAACGTGAACTTGAACTTGAAACATAACGTGAATGCGAACATGACATAACATGAACGTGAACATAACCTAACATGAATGTGAACTCGAAACATGATATGGACTTGAAACATAACATGAACGTGAGTATACGTAATATGAACGTGAACTTGAACATAACATAACGTGAAACATGACTTGAACATGAAATACATGAACTTGGAATCTTGTTCAATAGACTTAATTAATCAAAGTTACCATACGGGTGCTACACGGGTCCTCTTGAGCCGTGTGTCCTTGACGATTACCGCATCACAATACAAGTGTCTATACTAGATGTGAGTGCGTTAATATGTACTCCACAGTTGTTGTGACCCTTCGTATTCTACGTGTCACAATCGATATGTCTCACGTAGTGTATACTCTACAGTTGTTGTGGCCCCATACTTCATGCTCAACAATTTTTGTGGCCCATGAATTGTTTGTGCCACACTTGCTGTGGACACACGTAACATAAAGTGTGGCTTTATCGGCGTTAGTGTCTGGCGCGCTCCGGTGACCAGCTAGTTAACCCCATTCGCAACCTATTGATTGTACTTCGTCAACCCAGGAAATTTCATACCTATTTAGACACTCCAGCGTGAACAAATGAGTTCTATTAGGATATTACCCTAACCTAGCGCTTAGGGTCGTGATTGAGATGAATAACTTAACTGGCATACATGACATTTTGTAACGTTATGTGACACGAACGTGACATAAAAGACAGAAGTCCTGATATAGCATAATGTGAGATGAACGTAAGATGACAGACATGACATACTTTGAGACATAAATGTAACAGACAACATTTCATAAGTTGGCATACATGTAACATGGCATTACATATAACAGTGAATATTACGTGACATGACATACTTGTAATAGATGGCATACGTAATGTGACATACTTACAACAGATAGTAATATGAGACAAAATATATTATGTAACAGATAAGATTTTGTGAAAGAATAATTCGTGTAATAGATAAACATGTGATGACACAGCATAGCATGACATATATAACAACATACGAACATAAACTGTAAATTCCTTACCCATCACACATACAAAGTAAATTAATAGTAAGTTAAGAGCTAACTTACTTCGATCATCGCGTTCTACAAGAATAAAAGATGAAATATGAGGAACTATAAAAGGGTATTCTAAAAATTAGAAATTTAATTACTAAAAATTAAAAATGTGGAAAGAGAAAACTTAGAATAAAATTACCATTTTACCCTCTACATGTGAAAAAATTATTATTTTACCCCTAACTTAAGGATTTCACATCCTAACTCCAAAAATTACCAAAATTTATATTTCTCATGTAAATTTTGTCCTAAACTCAAATATCAACTCAGAAAAATTTAAAATCATTCACAACTATGAAAAACTCACTATGGCCGAAACATTCATAGGTCATTTCTCTTGATTTTGGTTGCAACTTCTTCCATCTTCAAAACCCATGATTAAACCAAACTTTTATAACAAAGATCTTCCTATCCTAAATTTAAAAGCATACTTAAAATATCCATTAAGAAAAAGCTAATCATCAATACCAAACTTTTTGTAAAATGACCCAAACTTTTTAACAAAAAAGTAGACTCTTAAATCACAAGATTTCACCTTAATAAAAACATCTCTAATGATTCCAAACAAAATCAAGTCTTACTTCTAACATATCCATATCATCATCCTAAGATCAACCATGCTTTAAATCATCAAATAAAAGTCATCAAAATCACAAAACAACACTTGGAGTTTTTTGATTTTACACTTAGTCCAAAAACAGAAACTTTTATCTCAACTAATTTTGATCAATCTCTTGATCCATGGCTTAAAGACATGTGATCTTCAAACTAAAACATCACATGATTTAAAAAATTTTCCTAAAGAACATCCAAGCATCAAACTTAAAATCACATGGATAAAACTCAATAAAAACATGGATATAATTCAAAAACATCAAAATCTTAAGCCTAACCGAAAGCCTCTTGCATAGAAAAATCATATCTTCAAAACTAATACTAAATATCTTCTAAATAACATTCTAACATGTATATAAGAGGCTTAGGATCATCACATGAAAATATCAAAGCCTTTGGAATAAGATTAAACCACAAAATATTCAAACTTTCACAAAACAAAAACTGTTTTTCCACTTCCAGTTTTCAAGTTTCTAGATCTAAGGAAATCTATCATCTAAAACTTTATTCATGCAACAAAACCTCAATGAACATTCATAAACACATGCTAACAACACTCCATGAAAGTTTCGGACCCTTCCTTGATACCTACACAGGTTTTAGAAACCAATATTTCAATAACACTAATTTTCTGAAGGCCACACTTGGGAGTTATCCATCCCTGATTTGGAGAAATGTGTGGTCTGCTATTGGATTGCTCAAAAAAGGCTTAAAGTGGAGGATTGCAATGGAAACAACATCAAAACTTGGGCCACAAATGATTATCATTCCCCTCATCTTTTTGTATTCAATCTCCTATAAAGATTCTCAATGGGGAGACCAAAGTTAACAAGCGTATTAGTACCCAAGCCAGAGAATGGTATGAAGGACTTGTCCAAGCCATATTTTTGGAAGAAGAAGCTGAGCTTATCTGCAATATCCCTATTGGCAAGTTGGGAGTGAGGATAAATTAATCTGGGGGTACACCAAAGATAGCCTTTTCACAGTTAGGAGTAATTACTATGTGGACCTAAATAGAAAAAGAAGATTAGAGAAACTTTTGAGTAGAATTCAAGAGAGGGAAGCTGGAAGAACATGTGGGAGCTAAATGTTCTTGGAGTGGTGAAAATGTTTCTTATGCAAAGCAGGGAATAACATTTTGCTTACAAGGAAAAATCTCTTCAGCAAGAAAATTGTTGATAGCCCTTTATGCCCAATATGTCAAAGAAATGAGGAGAATGTGATGCATGCATTAGAGCATCCACATTGGCTTCTTCAAATAATATTTCATCTTTAAATTTAAATAATTTTATCAATAGTTGGCCCACATTGAATTAGCCAAACATTTTTCATCCTAAATATCAGCTATAGTAAATTCATCTTTTTCTTCAAATATGAAAAGTACTATTTCACCTCCAAATACATTGTTTATTAATATTGGCTCTCTCTCTCCCGCGTCTCCTTTCTCTTTCTTCTTCCCTCTTCCTCTCCCGAGTATTGAAGATCGATGGAATTGTTTTGATAATATTGATATCGATTTTGTTTATTGGATTGTGAAAATGAAAATGAATATGATTGTTAGAAAGTATAGGTGATTATAGGAGGTTATGAAAATAGAATTAATTATAAAATAAAAATTAATTATAAAATATAAAAATAAAAAATAATAATATTTTATTATTATAGAAAGTGTGATGACTAATCCAATGTAGACTTTAAGTTTTGAATGATTAGTTAAAAGTGAAAAAGTTACATATTAGTCAAAATTTAAAGAGTAAAATAGCCAATCCAATGCCAATGCTCCTATGGAGTTGCCCAGCTGCCAGTGATCTGTGGGCAAAAGACTCAAGTCCAATTCAGAAATGGGCTATAATTGAAGAGCATTTCCTTGAGATTGGGAGAAACTGATGAGGAAGCTAAAAAATGCAAAGATGGGATGGATTGCAACAACCATGCGCAGGATATGGCTAAGAAGAAATGATTTCAAGAAAGATGATTCATATGGCCAATGAAGGTATGGTAGACTACCAGTCTGCTCAAGTTTTTCTAAAAGGGAGGCATACAAGAGCTGGCACAGGGAGAGTAATCAACCATTGGAGAAAAGAAAATTTTGATTCTATAAAGACAAATTGGGATTATGTCTTAGATCCAAAAAGCAGGAAAATGGGGTTGGGGGTCATTATAAAGGATGCAAATGGGGAAATCTTGGCATTTTTCTGTGCACACGAAAGAGATGTAACTCAACTTGATTTGGCTGAAAGTTATGCACTTTGGAGGGCCAAAAGTTTGTAATAATCTAGCTTTTAGGAATATGACTTTTGAGGGTGATGCGCAAGCCATCATCAATGTTGTGAACAAAGCCAAGGAAGACTCTTCATGGAAGGTAAATATGTTCCAAGAGATGGAAATATAGGGGCACACTTGCTTGCTAAGTATGCTCTATCTTTAAAGGGTGAAAAAGTCTGGATTGAGGAAGGACCTATTGTTATTTCTAGTTTTGTTACGAGGGACAAAAGATGTAATGTCTAAATCTTTTTGATAACAAGATTAGCTTGTATTGATTTAAAAAAAAAAAAATATTCTATTTAGCTTACCAATGGTATCAATTGGGTGGTAAGGTGCCCCTCCCTCTTAATAATTAGTTATTTCAAAAGTAAAAAATAATATATCCACAAATACATCTCACAAACTAATATGGTTTCATATTATGTGTCAAATTGTAAATTTCTTTTGCTGTAAAGAAAATCTAACGTATCATATCATCAAAACACATCAATTTGTGAGATTTCTTCATAAATCTAACACTTTTGAAAAAAAATGAAACAAGATACTACAGTTTTAGCCTTCAAGGAGGTTTTTTTTTATTTAGTTTTCTTTTTTCAAAACCCAGTGTGTAACGTCCCGTTCCCAGAAGTCCAGAGAGTTAGGTCCTATCACTTAAGAACATCTCCAATAATCAATAATAAATAAATAGAAACTCCACAAAATACTTAACTTATTTGTTAGATCCAAAAATCCATGTCCCTCCACAGAAATACTAAACAAAAACCTCAATAAAATAAAATAACATCTCCACAAAAACTCAAATTATTCATAACTTAATGTACCAAAACAACCGCAAAAGATGAAACTACTAAATATGATCCTCCAAAATACTTGTACCCTTAGCACTCATTCATCTATGATCATCAGACTTTTCCAATACTTCCTACTCTTGATCTCCAGCTGAATCATAAAAATATCTGAAAAATGTTATGGAAATAAGGGGTGAGTTATCAACAACTCAGTAAGTAGAGAACATATGCAAGTATGTAAACATGAGCATTTTCACAAAATTCAAAATGCAGAAACAAAATATTTCAGTTTCAATATGCAAATCTAAAAAATACATATTATCAGAAAATCAGAGCGACATTTCAAACATTTCATATTCAGAAACCAATTTTTCATATTCAAAGACTCCTTTGGCACAATATAACTGAACATCTTCATCTTATCATATCATAACAGAGCATCATATCATAACAGAGACCATGTTTAACCCTCGTGGTAGGGTTGTGCATTCTGCAGAAAGCCAAGCAGAACATAAATCACCATGTTATCAAAGCAATTGCACTTAGAGCAGAGATCACTATTATATCTCATGGTAGGGCCAGAGGTAACTATTGTATCCCATGACAAGACCAAAGGTAACTATTGTATCACGTGACAGGGCCAGATGTTACTATTGTATTCCATAACAAGGCCAGAGGTCACTATTGTATCCCGTGACAAGGTCAAATGTCACTATTATATACCGTGACAATGCCACATATCAAAGCAAAATAGAATCAGAATCACCATATCAGAATCATAATCAAAGTCAAAACAGAAACAGAAAGTCATGCCAAAGACTTTTCATATGCCACATCATATCAAAACAGAGTACTGAAATTCAGATCATTTCACATTTTTCAAAACAAATTCAGAACATCTTCACGTAACATGCAAAGTTTATCAAATTTTCATATTCACTCATTTTTCTCAGTTCAATAATAGAATGTCAAAGATAAGCTCATGTCTACACCAGTCATGCCAGAAAATACTTTATTCTTATACAGAATTTCATGAGTAATGCAGAATAAATAACTGAGATCGTTTCAAAATTTCTTTTCATAACAAAGCATGCATATTTTTCAAAAATCAACCTTAGTCCATTTTATTTTTATGCAAAGTCTAGCATAGGAATCCCGCTTACCTGAACTTCTTAGTTTATCATAAATTCTCCACAACAGTATTGAATGACAATCAATCGCCACTTATAAAATTGTCATGTAACTCCCATAAATTTCAATCGAACAAGTATTTCAATTCCTAAACCTAAAATACTAAAATAACCTATTTTTCCTAAATGTCTAAAATTCTCTTAATCCTAAAAATACCATCACTTCCCAAATTCATCAATAATCACTTAATTTCTCCGATACAATATTAAATCCTAACTTATTTACTATTAAAAATAAACTATAAAGTTTAATACTAGATAATATAATTATATCAGGATAATTTAAATTAAACAACAAATTTATTTAATGAAAATAAACTAGATCATATAAGTGTTTAAAATAACAATACATAGTTACCGCTTACTTATGAAATTAAATTTTTAAAAAATCTTTACTTAATAACAATTTAAAATCACTAGAATAAATTTGGTAAATAAAACATAAAAGTTTCAAGACCCTTATGAAATAAACTAGAACCCACTTGAAAAAGATATTAAACCTAATCCCATTAACAAAACCCCATCCTAAAAGGAATCCAGTATGTAAACAGCCCATGATTTAAGATAAAACCAGCCCAGATAATTTTTACAAAGCAACGTTTTTGGAGGAAGAATAAAACCAGAGAAGTGCTTGATGTCGAAAGGAAAAATATTTTTACCGAGAGAGAAGATGGTGGCGTAACACTTTACGTGCAAGGGACCTTCTGTGGTGATCTTCGGCGTGTGAGGTTGCACAGGGTGGATGGGATGTGGCTAGCCGGTCGCTTACAGTGGCTCTCCAGATCTTTGGCAGACTCTTGTGCGAGATGCGGCTCTAAATAGGGTGGTCGAATCAAGCTTTGGCCCTTACACGTTGTTGCTCTATTTTTTACTAGGAAAAACAAAGGTTGAAGCAATGTCTTCGTGCAGTCTTGGTAGCTTTGGTTGGTGGTGCAGGGTAGTGCTGCGGTGGCTAAGCAGTGGGCTACGATGCAAGAGATTGCATGCAGGATCTTGGCACTTAGCAGGGAGCTCTCATTTGAGGTAGTGGCTAGCGACAATCTCGCTTTACAGTGACTTGTAAGTTTCTGTACGTGGAGTTGCAATGACTACTTGAAGATGGTGCGGCGGTAGTTTCCATGGTGAAGATGGGGTAAGGTTGATTGCTGGACGTGGACTCATCAAGTGGTGTGGCGTGGATTTTCGTGGGGCTGAGCTGCATCGGTAGTTTGGGGTGGATGAGGTTCTATACGATGGAGGATGAGGGAAGGAGACGGTAACCCTATTCTTGGGTTTTCTTCACGCACGAAGAGTTAGGTACGTATATATAGGCGAATGAAGAACAAAATTAACAAACCCTAGAGGGACGAGGGAGACGTGTATGTGCATTTGTGAGTAATTCAAAAACAAAACTTTTATAAAACGGCTTGTTGCTGGACCCGGGTGTTACACAGTGACATAGTTGTTGCAATTGTGAGTAATTCTACATATATCTGTAAAGTTCATAAATGTCATGTAATTACTTTGAAAAAGAATGAGGTCCATTATTAAAAAATTAATTTTTTTCATGTAGGTCTCATATTTTAGTCACTTTTTTCAAAAAGATTACACGGCGGTTGCATAATTCACGGTTGCGAATATATTTTCTCCTTTTTTATTTTTTTGGGTGTAACCAAATATGAAGGCACTACTTAGCAATAGCAACGGCAGAATTAGCACTTTTTGGGTAACCAACCATCACATTCTGTGATGGGCTACTATGACATTTTGGTGAATTTTTTGCCAAAAAAAAAAAATCGTGACAATTATCCATTTGTGATCACAAAAACCACTATATGTTGTAGAGCATCTAGTGCCTAAATCAGAATAATCACTTCTACCGAAGTCTCTCTACAAACCTTGTTTTTTTCTTTTTCATTGTCGGATAATTGTTCTTTAACAAGGGCAAATGGATTAGAGGAGAACTAATTTCAAAATCATCACGAGTTTAAATTTTAGGTTATCAATAGTAATTAGTCTAGTTCAAGTAATATTTGGTGTTACAAAGTACATATCAAGTTATGTCAATTTGTAAGATTATTTTTATTTAATCTTTTTGTAGTTAAAATATTTCTCCTTATAAATGCTGATCATGTAGGAACTTAATTTCATGACATGAGGATTGATTGCTAAAGAAAAAGAAAATTGATACATTAAAAAACACCTAGACTACAACTTAGAATGGATGGCCACAAAAGTTAAAAAAGTGCTCCTACATACATTTGTACGCGCAAAAACCCCCCCTCATGGCCTCCACCACATGGCTCATCTTCTCATGACCGATCCGGGCCTTTTAACTTATCAATTGATGGCCAATGAATTAGTTTGTCACCTTCCCTTGCATCTTCCCTTCCCACGTGTGAATTTAATTTGCTGCCATGGCTCTGACACGTGCAATGTCTGGCTAGGATTCACATGACTTTTCTTCAACGCAAGCTGGTTTCAGCAAGATCAGCCTATCAGAGACAACGTCATCCCAGATCTCCTTGAAAGCTTTGAAGATAACGTCATGGTGGCAAGGAGAATTCAGCTTAAGAAACCAATTAAGAAGCTCTTGGAGATCTTCTTTCGAGTATATCTCTTTCTGCAGGATCATCTGCAGCATGGAATGCCGGAAATCTTGATAAGGGTCGCTGGAATCCTTCTCGACGGCGATGCTGTTGATGATTTTTTGGCACGGTTTGGGATTCTTTGAACTCCTGATCAGATCGGTTTCGGCTTCAGAAATTGAGGTGGAAGTGAAATCTTCTTCGTCCATTGAAAGGCTGCCATTTCTGTCGCAGGAACTCGACGAGGAAATGCAAGGCTTTGGGTTTTCGGCAGGACTGATGGTGGTTTTTGGCTTCTGGGTTGGCTCATGTATATCTGAGGCTTTTGGCCTGCCACAGCCACACCCTGCATTGGATCTAAATATGGTTCTGAGAAGCTTTAATTTCTTGTTGGAAGACATCACAGAGAGAGAGAGAGAGAACCCTTCTGCACTATACCCTCCTAAAGGCTTCGAGATCAGAGAGAGAGAGATAGAGAGATAAACGGTGCAGTTGTTAGGAGTCGTTTTCAGTACTAATGGCTTGTGGTTATAGGGAAGTGAAGATAATAAAGGGTGTGTTTTTGGGTTGGAGTCCACTTCTCTCTAAATGTTGTTTGTTGAGAGTTTTACGGGCGCATTTGCAAAGATTACATATTAATATTTTAACTTTGTTGGAATCATCGCGTACTGTATGTATGCATGTGACGATCCTCGACATCATGGGACCCTCACGATAATTAAGATTCTTTATTTATTTATTTATTTTGGATTTATGTTTATCTCATGACTTGAATAAACAATAATAATAATAATAATATATTAATTAAAGAGGTCTATTTTAAATTAATCTTTACTAATAATAAAATCCCATTCGATTGCATATATATATATATATGGGAATTGTTTCGAAAACAATAAAAGAAATTAAGGCAAGATATATATATGTTTGTTATGATCTCAAATTTGAATTTTCAAAAAAGCAAGCTGTTTCGATGGTTGGGGAAGGTATTAAGTGATGATGATGATGAAGGCTAGCTTGGAATTAATATTAAAATGGAGAAGGATTTCATGAATAAATAGTTATTCAAGAAAGGATAATGATACACTTATACCTTTTTTATTACTGTTTTACTACTCGATTTTTTTTTTCTTTTTGTTATTTGAATCTAGAATAAAAATTTAAAAACATGACTTTTCTTGCATAATCTAGAAACTATTTGAGTCAATTTTTATAAAATTGAATTGAATTTTAATTAAATTACATGATTACGTTAGTTGATTGAATTTTTTTTTTTAGATTATGCAAGAAGATCATTTTATGAGATTTTTTTAATCTAAATTCAAAGAGCAAAAAGAAAAAAATAATTGGATAGTAAAATAGTGGTAAAGAAAATGTAAGGCTATCATTACCCTTCAAGAAAATTGTTTTTATTTGTTTAAATGACACGCAAATATTACTTCAATTAGAGTCAATTAATTATAACGTGATCAACAAATTTATTTAATTTAGGGAATTAATCATGAGGTCAGTTCGTAGATCAATCATTCAAAGATTGCTTAATTCAGATGCATTTTATTTTAAAAAAATTATAAAAACTTGGAGTGAAGTTATATTAAAAGGCCTTCCACTAATTAGATCATTATAATTTTTTTTTTTCACTTCCTCTAAAAGTGACCATATATATATAGATCATTAGAAGAAATATTAAACAACGGCTAATATATATCTCTTCTCTTGTTTGACAATTTAATTAAGACCATTATGAAATTTAAACAATAAAAAAATGGAAAAAAAATTGAGGTTTAGAGTGAGAAAGAGATAAACCCATGAAGCCGGCTCTGTATTATTTATTTAATATAACTAGGATATTGAAAAAAATCAATTGGGTTTAGATCTTAATTAGGTCATGAGTTGATGAATCAAAAATATTAAGGAATCCAAATCTGATTAGGATACATCTAATATTCAAATTCTGAATCTCAAGCTCCAAATTAAAAGAAAAAAGAAAAGAGTTTCAACAAGAACTTTCATGCATGGCTGACCGAGTTTGGGCGATCAGAACCATATATATCAAATTAGAAGAAGAACAAGAACAAGAACAAGAAAAAGAAGAATAAATAAACGTGTTTTTTTCTTTTTACTCGATGACCAACACCCAAAATTTTAAGGCTTTGGGAGAAAAAACTAGAATCTAAACCTAGCAAAAGATTCGATAATGTAGCTTTCAAGAAAAAGAAAAGATTGGATAGCCACAATCAAGAACAAACAAGCTGTATTGCATGCATGCATGCTAGCTAGAAAATGTCTCATAAATGCATGCTAGTTAGAACATTCTGATCAGTGCATATCTGCATGATCATGTCCTCCACCTCCCACATCATGAATAACTCCGAATACCCTATCCAAAGCCTGTGTTATTGCCGTCATAACCTTCCTGTTGAAGAATCTAATACAAGCATTCACCGGAGGCCTTAACTCCTCCCAAACACGGGAAAAAATGCATCGATAGCCGCAGCTCGATGATGTTCCCGATACTGGTGTTGGCTGCAAATATGCCCAGGCAGCCCTCTGAACAAGAAAATTGCTAATAGGAATCTCATGAACAGATTGCATGCTCAAACCCCGTGTTGGCGGCCGCCGCGGCAGCAGATCTTTCAGTGAAGTATATGCCAATGGTGGCGACTCTATGATCAGCTCCGAATTGGCAGCTACAAA
Organism: Juglans regia; assembly: GCF_001411555.2. NCBI lineage: Eukaryota > Viridiplantae > Streptophyta > Magnoliopsida > Fagales > Juglandaceae > Juglans > Juglans regia. The sequence continues at coordinate 20,353,635 of NC_049914.1, read as the reverse complement.
GGCTGTGTCCTCCAACACCGTTCTTGGAAAGCTTCGGCATTGGAACAGCTTTCTAATGATGAGAGCCATAGAGCATGTCTTCTTCAGGAGTTCTTCCAACTGAGTGATAGGGTATTGTTATGGGATTGAGGTGTTTATTTTTTAATTGTTGGGGAGTTGGGAAATTTGAAGGGTTTTCAGATTCTGAATCCTCTTGAGAATATCTCTTCTAATTTGAGAAAGCAAGTCAACGTTTTGAATTCTGTTTTGTGCTTAGAATTGTAGCACTACAAGTAGATAGATGACTGATTAGAAGTTACCAATGACTCTCAAATTCCGATTTTATTGTATATTCTGCGTATAAAAAGCACTAGAATCTCTCTGCTTTTTCTTTTGGTATCAGTGTTTCAGTTGAATTCCGTATATTTCTGAGATATATATATATATATACACACACATATTATATATGGGTAGTGCTAGGGCCACCGATAGTGGATCCCAACACTGCCCACCAATAAGCCAATTTCTCCTCCTCTTCTTCTTCTTTTATTTATTTTTTTAGTTTTCCTAAATATTTAAAAAAAAAATCACATTTTTTAAAACACTTACTTAATCACTAAATAAATAAATCGGTAAATTCTATTGGGAGAATCTGTCGATGACTTTAACATTTTTCATTTGTGTGGTTGTGGGGTTGTTAAAATCACTAACTAATTATTTGAACTCTTTCAAATGTCGCCTAATTTATGGTCAAAGATTTTGTTACTGAATGTTAAAAAGAAGGATACTGCTAGCGGGCCGCAAGCAGTTACCATTGGCGTGCCCGCAAGTGTATTTAAAACTTTTCTTTTTCTTCTATTTTTTTTAATATTTTTTTAATATTCTTAGTTATTAAGAAAAATAAATAAAAAAAAGTATACAACTTCACTAATAATCACTTTCTTAATCATTAAGTAAAAAAAAATTAAAATAATCAAGTGGTAAGTTTAAGAGACTCCATGTATTTTCCTAAAAAGAAATAGTCTAAGAGTTTGTAAGTCCCGCAGACTCCCTTTCAAAATAATAGAGATCAAGGATCTACATGAAAAAATAATTTTTCCACAATTGACCCCACCTTTTTCAAAGATAGTGCACTCACTAGGATTGTACCTAACATTAGGAGCGGCACTTCGTGTTTGCGGATCGTATTCATCTTTTGTAAGTCGTGAGTATTAGACTATATGGGTGATCAACCCGTTTAATTAAATGAGTCCGACCCTAAAATCCTAATATGACTCATATAAATAACAAATAATACGACTTACAAGTCCCGTAGACTTCCTTTGAAAATAATAGAGATCAGGGATCCACATAAAAAAATAAATTTTCCACGATTGACCCCACCTTTTTCAAAGATAGTGCACTCCCTAGGTCTATACCTAACATTAGGAGCGGCATTTTGTGTTTGCAGATCGTATTCATCTTTTGTCAAGTTGTCATGAGTATTAGATTATATGGGTGATCAACCCGTTTAATTAAATGAGTCTGACCCTAAAATCTTAATACAACTGATCATATAAATAACAAATGATACAACATGATCCGATTAACCCATTTAATAATTAATTTTTACTGAGTTAACATGGACATGACTCATTTAGCTTGTTTCAACCCGCTTCAATTTGTTTCATATAAATGGATTGACCTGTCTCAAATATTTATTTTTTAACTCAATTAATATAATTTCATTACAATACAATGATAACTATATAAATCATTTATAGTTACAACTGGATTCATGATAAAATAATTTATTACCAATAGCCAAATCAATAACATATGAAAAAATTAATATTTTTATAAAATAAAATTACATATTAACAAAAAAATGTTTAATAGTTTAAAATATCACGCAGTGAAATACTAATATTAATGTTACATCCCAACAAGAAAAAAAGTCCTATAAAACTAGACATTTATAAAATCTAAAAATAGAATTTATTCGTATTATACATGTTGATTGTGGGTTTCGCGAGTTGAGTTGTAGTAGACCTATTTATTAATTGTGTCTTATCAAATCAACTCGTTTTAGTCCGAATTCATTTATATCAAACTCAAAAATGCTTATTTTGTATTGTGTTCGTGTCAAGTTCACGAGTCGTGCTATATGTTTCCACCCCTATTTAACATTATTGAAAATTAAAACAAGACAAGATGTCTTATTATTGTGTGTAGTGACCTTCTAAGGATTAATGGGTAAATTTTTGCTCTAAGTTGTGAGATTGATAATCGACACAAGGTTTAAGCGAATTGAACTACAACATATCGGGACTAGCTCAAAACTCATCGCAAATAGAGGCTAGCTCAAAACCCCTTGGGCACCAAATTTAACTGTGCCGGCCCTGAAACAAACCTCGTTTAAAACACTTCTCCAGTCCCATACAAATTTTTGTGTGATTATTAATATTGGACTAGTCAAAACCTAGCTAAATTTAAATTTTGATTTAATTTTCTCATAATCAGCTACACTGGATTAGTCAAATCACTTCAAGTCAAATTATGAGCTACAAGAAATGAAAAACAAAAGTCATATTTGGAGAGTTACTATTACCAACCAAAAGAATATTTTATTAAAAAGTATTCTCTTTATCTTCCTTTCTTTATCATGTTAAATAATTTATTTGGACAGTAAAAATTAAATTATTAATTAATATATGTAATGTATTTATAAAATATAAAAAAAATAAAATAAAATTATTAAAATAAATAATATTATATTATTATTTTAATTTTAAAATAACTAGTTCAACGTAGATTAATCTCTTTAAAAATTTTGATTTTAGTCAAAATCTCAAGTTATAGTCAAAATTTAGACTTGACGATGGGTACTGCTAATGCTCTAAGAACTAGCAAAGCACCTTCTCTCCTCGAATTGGAAGCATTCTCAACTTTGCCCCTTCTATTCTCCCCTTGTTTCCACAATGGAAAGAATCGGAATCCCCCTGCTTTACACTTGTGTACAGGGATGAATTAATATTTTTTTATTAATTTAATCTAAAGTTATGTAAAAATAAAAATAAAAGAGTATTAGATGTGAATTTCTTTAATACTACATATGTTTTATTCTCCATAAATCATATATATGCTTACTGATTCATCATGTAAATTCAAAACTTTTAATTTGATTTATTATGTTGTATATATGTAATTAAATTAGTTTTGAATATCGTAATATGACTTTTCATTCACTATAAGAAAAACGGACTTTTGTGACCAATTCATTACAATCAAAAGACTATTCGTAACTAATTTTAGTTTCAAATAGTTATTTTGATAGAATTAACTGGTCGTAAATAAGTAATTTTCTTGTAGTGATTGGTCTTTTCTTTTCTTTTTTTCTTTTTTTTTTTTTGCCTTTTATTTTAAAAACTTAAGTTGAAAAACATGGATAAGCCAAAAACTTTAAATCATAAACAATATTGTTAAAACTAGTTTTCGAAATAAAAATAAATTGAACGAACTTTTTGAGTTTTTAATATTGTTGAGATTATAAGGTTTCGAAACAAAATAAATGAGGTGTTTCTTATAAATTATTTGCTAGTCTATATTGAAAAGAAATATGATAATTAGTAATCTTTATTTGTTGAAATTAAGAACATTAAAATCAATTGGCATGTTAAATATTTTTATTTTTTATTTTACATTCAAACTTGAAACTCCCTATATACTTATGCAGTACGCTTTTAAGTAATCTTTTAATTTTTGTTATATACAATTTTCAAGAGAGTTTGAGAAGAGATCATGATCAAATTAATCTTGATTTTCCCTAAAAGGTGAGTATAGAAATGATGATCTGGACATCCTGAGCTGTTCATATAATTTCCTTCCAAGTTCATCCAACTTTAATATTGGTACAATTTGTCTTAAAACTACAATTAGAATGGCAGTTTAATGTAGAAAAATACAATGTGCTACACTATATCTTATTCTTATCCTATAATATTGATCGATGATGTGACGTTATCCATCGTTTATATTATTAGTTATTTTTAAAGAAACGAGTTAATCTAATAGCTGATGAATAATATCTCATAATGAGATGAGATAAAATATAGAAAAATATTAATGATATGGTTACTACCCTACTACTATCTATCTAATACTATTTCTATATTTGATTTTTTTTTTAAAAAAAATTATTTTACTTAATGATTAAGGAAGTGAATATTAATAAATTTATATTTTTTTTTAATTTTTCTTAGTGAATATTTAAAAGAAAATAAAAAAAATAAAAAAATAAAAATAAAAGTTGAAATGCACTTTAGTAATAGATGGATAGTAATAAAATAGTAATCCTATCACTACCCATAGAAAAATACTATACTACATTATATCTCATTTCGATCCTATAATGATGACCATTTTTTATTTTAAAAACAAGTAACACATGTCCATTTATTTAGCTAGTCATCGAGGTGCAATAACAATGTTGTCAATACACTTTGAAAACACCCACTTTGATCCACGGGTGTTTTCAAAGTCTTGCATATATATATATATAGTCCATAAAGCCAGAGCCCCGGCCCTTGATCAGATAAAGTTGCCTGCCCGATGTCCTTTTGGGAGAGCATCACCCCTGCCGCCATGACTTCTTTGATTTTACGGTCAGAGCCTCCCATAGCGGCCTCGTTATATCTCATTATATTTAAAAGTATCTATTGTTCAATAAATAAAATGAGCAGTATTCTTATTTTACGTTTTCCTTCTTCGTTCATCTCTACATCCTCATAGTACTTTCTTCACAAAATCATCATAACATATCACAAAATCACTATAAAAATACCACAACAAATCACAAAATCACCACAAAAATATCACAAAATCACCACAACAAATCACAAAATCACCGCAACAGAGCATAGGGTAGTCGCCGGAGGAAGGGGAGGTCGATGGTGGTGGTGCGGTGGTGTGGGGACAACGTACGGCAGCGGTATGGTGAAGAAACCGTGTGAGACCCATTCGAGAGAGGGAGTTGCGGGGAGACGAGGGCTGCCATGGGGGCTTCAACGGTGGCTTGGGTCCATGGGGGTGGTTGCCGAAGGAAGAGGAAGTCGATGGTGGTGGTGTGGTGGCATAGGGATGGCGTACAATGGCGCTATGGTGGAGAAAACCTGTGAGACCCATTCGGCAAAAGGAGTTGCGGGGAGAATAGGGCTGCCGTGGGGGCTTCGACGGTGGCTTGAGTCTATGGGTGTGGTCGCCGGCATGAGGGGAGCTGCTGGTGGCTAGGTTGCTTGGAGAGGGAGAATTGGCTAAAGGGGGGGCTGCACACGACTAAGAAAGGGAAAAGGGAGAGAAAGAAAGGGAAAGAGAGAGAGAGGGAGAGGGAAAGAGACACAGGTGGACAAATAGATATGAAGCACATCTATGGGATAACAGCTGCAGTAGGGGTACTACCCGCCTCCTACGGGGCGAGGTGCGGGGCGAATTCCCAATCTGCTCTGCCTCTTTTCACTTAAAAAAAACACTACTTTTATTTGATTTAAAAATTATTTATAAGTGTAAAAGTAATTAAAAATACATTTTTAGATCAAAATTATAAATTTAAATTTTGTAAATATGACTATAATTTAAAAACAATGTAATTTTTAAATTTGCTAGTGCATATTTTGTGTAAATTGTAGTGTATTAGTTTTTAAGCTATATAGTTTTTAAATTTGTTAATGCATATTTTGTGTAAATTGTAGTGGATTAATTTTTAAATTATGTAGTTTTTAAATTTGTCAATGCATATTTTGTGAACAAGTCTAACAAATTGTAATATATATTTATATATACACAATTTTTAAAATATAAATATATATTTAATAATATATATATATAAAAATTGGGGGTGGGGTTGGGCCCTCCCCGCCACCCGCCCCCGCTAGGGGCCCTAGATGCGGGGCGAGGGACCCCGCCCCCTCATGGGCGAAGCGAGGTTGCCCGCCCCGCCATGCAGGGGGCGGGGCAGAAGCGCCGCCCCCGCTGCCCACCCCTAAGCTGTAGGAGAGAGGGTCAGGCTAGAAAATGGCATCAAGGTCCTCTCTCTCTCTCTTCTTTCTCTCTCTATTTATTACAGAAACAAAAAAAAAATATCTGCCTTTGAAAAGCCCCCTATGTCGTTTCATGGACCAAGCTTTAGTTAGAAAGTAGAGTGTGTTATTGCTTTCAATTAGCATATCTTATACACAAATAGCCAAAGAAAGCAAATGAGTGCTTGACTATGCAAATAAGAAGGAATTATTTTATTACACAACATAAAAATAGAGAAAATTTGTTCATCTGATTCAAGTACTGGGAGACTGGGAGTGAAAAATTGTGAATGAAACAACAATAAGCATGCTGGTTTTGCAATGAAGCAATGAAAATGTGCCTATGGCATATTAAAAATGAGTTATTATAGGTTGCTACCCAACAATGACTATTGAGCGTGCCGCCTAACACAAATTTATATTTAAATTTTTTTCTTCTTTTTCTTTTCATATTTTTTTAATATATATTTAAATATTTTTTAAAAAAATAGAAAAAAAATACATCAATACATTAAAAGCCACTTCTTCAATCATAGTAAAAAAAAAAATTTAAATACATGAGCAGTCAAAATGAGGGGGCAAACTCAGGCAGCATACTAGCATTTTCTATTAAAAATACATGTAGTACACCATGTAACTGTAGGTTGCAACTTCAATGAACTATATTATTCTCATTTACCTGAGTGTTTTTATTGTACACTAGATGTTTATATTTTTGAATAATTTATTTTATAGTAATACAGGGCAAACGTGCCTCTCACATAGCTCTACCGCTAGTATGTATATACACCTAAAGAAAGGGGGATGTATAACCAAGCTTATGGTTATTATGATTATTATCATATTTTTATTTCTATTATTATCATTATAAGATCATCAACTACGTGTCTCACAACTTCATACAGTTAAAATATAATAATATAGGTTTTCATTCATGCACTCATCATTCCATACATACTATACGTACATGCATGCGTGCGTTCGTTAGTTTGAAAATATCACTAGACGGGATTTTTCTTTAAAAATGGGTTTTCTCTTCGTAAAACGTTTCTCTCATCATTGCCTTCATTTCTTAAAGAATACGATGCATTCATATATTCATACATTCTTTCTTATCACTTTCATTGGCCGGTACACACTGTTACTCCACGTGTGTTGGGTTAGCGGTCTTCTTTTGGACCCAGACTCCGCTCGTGGCCACGGGTTGAGAATCCCTTTTTCAGTCAGGAGGCAGCACTGGGTGCATTACCAATACTACTTACCCGGCATTACAATCTGTCCATTCATTTGATACCCTTTTCATTCATTCATGTGGTTGTTACGTATTTTCAGGCATTAAACGTTCAATCTTTTATTTCAGTTCAGTTCTTTCAGTCAGTTCATTTCAGCTCTATCTTTCATTTAACAGTTTGTTCATGGAAAACGTCATTTAAAAGCATGGACTTAAACATCGTCTTTCATGGCATCATTTAAAACATCAGTTCATAGGGACCTTTTAAAACAACATACTTTCTTCGCGTCATTTAAAGCATCAGACATCAGCCTCAACGTTTTTTTTCTTGAAAAATATATACAATAGATATAGTGTATAGTCATCCATTCACATGCGTACAATTAATACTTTGATTGCGTAAAAAGGGGCTGCCAAGGAGGGTCGTACATACGTATACATTTGAACACTTATGCATGTTTTTCGTAAAACATTTTTCGTGTCGTTTAGTAAGGCATCGTAAGGGAAAAGTATTTCGTTTTCGTTTCTTGTATGTTGGAAAACTCTAGAAGAGTATGAACGTAATACTTACCTGGACTCTATGCTACTCTTATATCATGCAGTCCATTCATGTGCGTGTTAGATGGTAACCTACATGCATACACATAACCTTGACGTCATTCTTTATCTAATACATAAAGCAACTAAACTCAAAAGACATAAACTACAATTCACTTGGAACATTCTCCTTCTATCCCGTGCTCTTACGTACTTTTTACTATGTTAAAACCTTTGAGATCCACTTACGGTCACGACATCTTCCAAACTCAAGGTCTTACCTCGAGTGTCCATCCACTAAAGTGAACCCATGATTCACCTTAGGATTAAAACACTAAGACATTCATCTTACTCTTCCTATTGACCACATTCCGACGCATGATTCCGACCGACGGAGTCACGCATCTCAATCCTAGGCAATACACCCGTCACTACCTCCATGCACCTTAGCTCACACTAAATTTTCATTCACATCCATACACACCACACGACTCTAAGCCGACTCTTAAGTACCATGTGCCTGTGCTTAGAACAGATTACCCATTACATATGATGAATCCGTTCAACATATGTGTCTCAACAAATTACACATGTACATTACCCCTTCATCACCTAAAACCAACATACAACACGTTGATCACATGCTCATAGGGACAAGCGCCATACTTCGATACCAATATTCTTTTAACCCGGCTAGCATGACTCTTCATGCTACCCATCCCTTTTGACAGTTCATCCCAACACTTAACACGACAAGACTTCATTCACAACTACGCCTTACGTCATGTCATATAGCTCGAGACTACTCCCAAGTTACACCGTGACCGTCACACATCACCTGACATCCTGTTACGTCATTTTTATGCCAACTCCTAACTCATCACAAGTACGGTCCCTCACGTACTCCTGCCACATCATGACATATCGTCACGTTCCTGCTACGTCATTCCTATATTAACTCCTTATCCATCACAAGCACGACTGCCAGTAACCATGTCACTTCATGACATTCTCCAATCATGTTTCCGCTGCGCACTCTTACACTTGTTATGCCACTTCATACATACTCCCAGCCATAAGTCAATCACAGTGACACTTGTCACCTTAGACTACAGGCCACATCACAGCTACTTTGGGACACTGTTCAACAGTTCTCGACACTACTCACCACGCTCTACGCCCATCAACCACATAACCATTCTTATTTTTGCGACACGCCACACGGTGAATCACTGCACCTCATGGAGTACGCTCCACGTGTACTCCCTCCATACACTCTACGACCCATCACCACTACGGCACACCCGCCATATGGTGCATCACTCCACCACATGGAGTATACTCATGTGTACTCCCTTCACACACGCTACGCCTCACAAAGTACACTTCACGTGTACTCTTCCCATTTCACCTTACGCTAGGAGGGTATATTTTACATATACTCTCCTTATCCCACACTACGCCACAAGAGTATACTTTTATATGTACTCTCTTCCCAGTCCACACGATGCCACATTATCACTACAACACATACTTCACAACCACACTTCACAGCACAGTCCACAACACTACAAATTATACAAAACAAATACACCCAACACTTCACTACACGACACATCACAATTATTAATAGCACAGTCCACAACCTAACCAACCAACTAATATAAATAACGAGGGACAGAGGGCTATACCATCGTCGGGGTTAACCCGTGCGTTGTTCGCTGACCATCACGATTGAAGATGTTGGAAGGGTTGTACATGGCGGTTAGCCACGCACAGTGGTTGTCCATCACGTAAAGTGGCAGTTTGGACTTAGGGCTAGCCTAAGGGAGGCCAAGGGAGGCTGAGGGTGGTCCTCATGGTGGCTGGGGTGGCAGAGCACAGCGGATTTGGCCGTGTACAGTGCACCTGAAAGGGTGAGGGTTTGTGTGAAGTTAGGGGCGGCTGGGAACTACGGCTAGCCATGGAAGGGCTTAGGAGGTGCCGTGGAGGGGCATGGTGGTGATGGAGTGGCGGCACGGTGGCTGGAGGCGTCGAATCTAGCTAGGGATGGAGGAACGGCCCGTGAGAGAGTGAGAGAGAGTGGGGGAGCTACGTGCCTCGACTGGACATGGGGGTGGCTAGGGGAAGTCGTCGGTGGCCAGAGGAGGCTTCGGTGGTGGTGCGGTGGAAAGGAGAGAAACCTGTGGGTTTCGTGCATGGCCTAGGGGAGGAGCTACGGCAGTTGGGTCGAGGGGAGAAGGAAGGGGGAGGGAAGGGAAAGCTCATGGTGGTGCTCGGTGGCCGCGTACAGCAGTGGAAAGGGCTGCGCACGGTGAAATCGTGCGTAGGTTGCTACGGGCGTGCGATAGGGAAGTTGGCTGTGAGGTGGAGGATGGGTTCGGTGGTGGGGGCTCGCCGGCATGAGAGGAGGCCGTTGGTGGTGGAGGTGAGACCAAGTGGCACATGGCGATGCCGGGCTAAGCAGAGGAAGAATCCGGTGAGAGGGAAAGGGAGAGGGGCGTGTGGCGTACGCGGAGAGAGAGAGAGAGAGAGAGAGAGAGAGAGAGAGAGAGAGAGAGAGAGAGAGAGAGAGAGAGAGAGAGAGAGAGAGAGAGAGAGAGATTTTAATCCTAACCCTTTATCTTGGGATCTTCAAAATGATCTAACAGTAGAGGATTAAAACACTGATTTAAAAATATGTAAACATTAACTTAATTAAAAGCACTGATAGGAATTAGGGTAGAATATTATTTAAACTAAACTTTAGTTTATAAAATAATATTCATTCATCATTAATAAAATGATGAAATCTTATTTAATATCTTTAAAAGAATAAAATCATTTAATTAATTAGAGTTTTCAACATAATTCAAATCCCGTAATATTTTAAATAACTGAAATAATTTTAATAATTGATATTAAAATGATTTCTGAAAATTATAATATTTTTGAAACTCTTCAAAAATATTATAATTGTCTTATTTAAAATCAAGTTTAGTTCAATAATACTGGAAATACCTCATATAAATATTTCTAATATATTTAAAACACTTGGCGTACTTTAGAATTCTCATAATCTCTTTAGAACACGCCATCGAGGTTCGGCACATATAACGAGGCTTGCAATTAAATTTGCTTACATCAGAAAGAAGGAGCAGAGTGTTACACACTATCACAAATCAAATTCTCTAACTTATATATCTTCTTTGAAGATAAATAAGATAAAAGGTGGTGTTATATCCTAAGGTATGGAATTTATGGATATATATATAAATATATATATATATATATATATCTACTTATATATAAAGTGCGAATCGCTTATGAACAGTATTTCGTCTAACATTTTTTTTTCCATTTTGCCCTTGCTTTTATTTCTAAGTTTCTGTTTTGCCCCTGGACTTCTTCCCATTTTGCCCCTCCTTCTATCCTCAATTTTTCGTTTTGCCCCTCTTCCCCCCTCCCCCGTCAGTTTCTTCGTTTCCTGCAGTGCGCCGCCGCACGCCGGCATGGCAAACACCACCCCGGTCATTATCTTCCCCTCCGGTCGGTGTCCCTCCCCATCCAATCTCAGCCCCTGTCGTGCCACCGTTAACCGCCACGAGGAAATCCAAGGCGCGGCCCGTCCGATTCTTCGTCCCCTCTAGTGCGCCGCCGCATGCCGTCGTGGCCAACATCACCCCAGTCATTATCTTCCCCTCCGACTGGCGTCCCTCCCCATCCAATCTCAACCCTTGTCGTGCCGCCATTAACCGCCACGAGGAAATCCAAGGCACGGCCCGTCCTTTTCTTTGTCCCCTCCAGTGTGCCGCCATACGCCTGCGTGGCCAACACCACCTGGCCCATTCTCTTCCCCTCCGTCTGGCGTCCCTCCCCTTCCAATCTCAGCCCCTCTCGTCCCGCCGTTAACCACCGTGAGCGAATCAAAGTGTCGGCTGTGCGAGTAGGGCATAAACAGTGTTTTCGTCCAATAAATTTTTCCTATTTTGCCCCTGATTTTATCACGAACATAGCTTATGTTTTGTCTTCTTTCTTGCTTCTGCCGACCTTTGGTTTATGTCTTTTTACAGTAATTTTCATTGAGCTTATCTCTTTGTATTGTATTTATTTCATCCCAACTTCTTACAAATATTTTCTTTGCTTTTTTTTCATTTTCTCATTTAGGTCCCGTTTAAATATAGAAATATTATCCTCTCATCTCATTATTATAACAAAATATTTTTAATGATATTGTAATTTTTTTAATATTTAAGGGTATAAAAAATTGAATAAAAAAATTAAAAAAAAAAATTGTCCTTATCAGAACCCATCTCGGAAGATGTAGCACTGCTCTTAGGCTTTAGATGTGAAAAATGAGTAATGTTACAAATCGGTTTGAACATTACAATTGGACTATAGTATTTTTATTTTTTTTCCAAATTGATACCAACTCTTCATAAAATTTTAATAAAAAACCAAAATGTTGAAAATTAAACTTTAATGTTGTGCAGCATTTTATTACCTTTAATTTTGAATTATGTAAATATCGAATTGAATTGTTACATTTTGGTATAAATCTAATTTTTTCCTTTTATTAATGATTTTTGTTTAATGATTTATTAAGAAATAAACTTAAATATTTTTTTTCATTTCTGGATAAATTGAATAGTTTATTAATTAACCTGAAATTAATTACACTATTTGAGGTAGATCTACAATTTCTAATGTACTATAGTTTGTTTAATGTTTTTAAAATATAAAGGATGAGACTTTATAAAATATGTGATTAAATTATTTAATATTTACCACTGTAGTTTTGAATTTGAAATTGACACATTATATATTTATTTTGGAAATAAAAAGTATACAACATGCGCATCCAACTATAACTATTAAGAGTAATAATAGTAGGTTGGTTAGTATAATTACAAATTTTCATAAAGAAATAAATTATAACTTCTTAATAATTAAAAAATATAATATGTCATTATTACTATTATATTTAGCCAAGTGTGAAAATGTTAAATAAATTAATGTTTTTCATTGTTATTATTTCTTATAGTGCTTATGTTTTTGTAATATTAAAAGGGTTATGAAAACTTTTGAAGTAAATTAAAATGATCTGGTTTATATTCTTAAATTAAGAGTTAAACTGCCTATGAACTAATGCAATGATTTAACATTATTTGTAGTGCTGAATAATATGGTCTAGAATATGTTAATATATATTAGAACATTTTTAATTTTTTCCTTCTCTGAAAATTTATATAATGTTGGAGAGAGTTAGATGAGATAAAATTTTATAAAAAATAATTGAAAGAGAGAAAGAGTTAAATAAAAAATATAATAAAATTAAAATATTATCAGACACTTAGATTATAATTTTATAATATTTTTTTTGTTTTGAAATTTAAAAAAATAAATTATTCGAAATTTGAAATTTTGAAAAAGTTATAATGATTATTTTAAAATTTTTTATTTCAGTTATGTTTAAAAAGGAGATGGGATATGATATGAAAATTTTGGAATAAAATCTATTTTCAAATAGACCTTTATTTGAAAATAAGTAAGGGATGAACAGTGTTCTCATCAATCTCTCTCTCTCTCTCTCTCTCTCTCTCTCTCTCTCTCTCTCTTTCCTGTTTTTCTCAACAACCTCGGTTCTTTATGTTTTTGCCTTTTGCTCATTTGTGAGTTTGGATACCGAGGTTTTTTTTTTTTTTTTTTGATAGGTTAGATCCTAATTGAGATGAGATTATTTCATCTGTTAGTTAGAATATTTTTTCTAATGTTTTTTTTTTTATTACAGATTAGCTGCTTTTGCTCTTACTTTATTGTTCGTCAATCCGGTTGTTATCAATTTCCTCTATTTGCACTGTTCTTTTGTTTGTCATCTACTTTCTGGTATGTTCTCTTCTATCACACCTGAAAAATATTATTCAATTTTTTTATATTTATATAAATGCACATGTAGTCAAGATAAATTGTTGATATTATATGTTTGTTGTATGAATATTTCATTTCCTCATGATGTTGATTTCTTTTAATAGATTTATTCTATTCTAAGATCTAATATTTCATTTGGTTCACTTAATATGATTTGTATAAAATTATTTCGAATTAATTATTTTCTTTTTTTGCTTTTACTATAAATGCTTATAATATTTGTTATGCATATATGTTTCCATATATACATATTTACCCACATCTTTGATATGTTTTCAAATGTGTTTTAGATTACGCTCTGAAATCAACACAGAATTTCTAATCTTCCTTAACTTTATGCCGACTGGTAAAACGACATTATTAAATGCAAAAATATATTAAAACATTATTAACACCAATTCTTTTCAATTTTATCTAACATCTTCTATGAATAAACCTTGAAAAGCGTGAAAAACATTTGGCAATAAGAAATTAGTATGGTGCTCAATTAGATGAGAAAAAATAAGAGATCCACCGGAAAAAAGAGAAAGATATGCTGAGTTGAAAAAATTTTCAAGTAATCTAATGCGAAGGCAAATAGAGTCTCAGCATGCTCTCTTTTTATTCAAATAACAATGAAGCCATTTATATAAGAGAGATTGAATCGTCTTCGAGTATCAATTATTCTAAAACTAACGTCCATAACAATACCTCTACTTCAATGTTGAGCGATCATGTTTATTCATAACTATTTCTTATTTAAAAAAATTTCCTTCAAGTTTTTTCTCATTCTATTCAATAAATATTAAAAAAAAAAATCTTCTATAGGTTAATTATCTGAATGCTTTAAATATCTCTTTCCAAACTTATCGCTCTTGTAATATATACTTTGAAAATATATGTACATAGTTGTGACTTGATTCTTGTAAGTCGTTGTATTATTGTTATAAATATTCTACAAATTGTGTGTATAATGTGTTGTAAACAGAAAAAAAAAAAGTTTTAAAAATATAGATAAAATTATGTCCAATTTATAGTTAAAATTTTGAAAAATAACAAAAATAATCAACTGGGCCAGAGCACGTTGCCCTTACTAGTATATATATATATATATATATATATATATATGAATTTAGTCAGTATGTAAAAAAAAAAAAATTGGACACAAATCTTACTTAAAATTAATATTTCTTTTATCTTCCTCTCATAAGTCTTACTTAATATCAATAAATCTTTGTCAAATTAAAATCTCTCGAGTTTCTAGCAAAAATTTATTAGAGAAAAAACATAAGGGCTTATTTGGATAGTCAGTTGAAATAAGATGATTTTAGATAAATTGAATAAAATATTTTTAGAATATTATTTTTTAATATTATTATATATTATTTTAAAATTTGAAAAAGTTGAATTATTTATTATATTTTGTGTAAAAATTTAAAAAAATCATAATGATATGATAAGATAAGATGAGATGAAACTATTTCCGAATCCAAATAAGGCCTAAGAGTTCACTTTTATAAAATCTTTTTATAGACATAATACTTCTTTTTTATCGAGTCTCAAGATTTTACAGCATCAAAATTCATCACTTTAAAATGAATTAATTATCCTAAAATACTAAGATAGTAAATATTGATAAATAAATGAGTTGGGCCGGCAATGCAACCAAGCCCATAACTAGCACCCACCGATTGCAAATGAGTGACCCTCTGCAGCTCTGTTCAGTGCTCCCTTTGGTTTGCTTGGTTCACTCTTCTCTCCGTCTTTGGTTTTATCACTTCTATGAGATATTTTTTCTCCCTCTTTCATCGGAACAAATTGGTCATGTTTGAATAGATAGAAAAGAAAATCTTTGGTTGGCTAAAAATGGCAACGGCTCTGCCAGCAGTAGCTTCTCTCTCCCATGCTTCTTTCTTCAGCAAAGGGCACCCAAGAATCTGCTATCACGCTTCAATTCCACTCTCCCAAGCCAAGTTGAAGCGGTTCACGGTCAGAGCTCTCAAAGAGAAAACAGAGGAGACTAAAAGCCCATCTTCATCTCCATCACCTTCTTCTGCTTCATCAGCTGAGGAAATCACAAAGAAGTATGGCCTAGAGGCTGGTCTCTGGAAGGTGTTCATTCCTTCTCTCTCTCCATTTTATTTCTGTCTTGCTTGCTTGTGGGCCTCTAAAGTGATGGGTTATCATCATCATCATCATCCACGGGTGGTGCTCCTAATGCGGTTTGTTTCCCAGTTCTGTTATTTTTTTTTTTTTTTGCTAATTAGATGGGAAAAGGTGTCTTCAAATTGAGAGATGGGTATGGGGAGTGGGATGTGGAGCTAAATAGACATGAAATTTCAATATATATAAACATGGGTACCCCAGGTTGCAGAGTAATTTAAGGAATAACAGAATGAAAGAGACAATATTATTACAAAACTCTGGGTTTTGACACCTGCAAATCGATGGGAAGGAGTTTCTAATTTGTTCGATGGATGGATACCTTTCACCGACAACCTGAAGGCGATTTTCGTCTCATGCAATGCGGACTTTCATAGATAGGAATTAACTGATATTACTGATACAATACATGCTACTTCACTCAACAAATAGTTCATTAATCTGGGGATATTAGAAGCCAAAGAAATGTTTGAGAAAAAGAACTTTTCTGTGGTTATTTCATTCCAAACTCAAATCCCATCAATTTACATGGTTCTCTTTGTTTGGCTAGTTAGTTGAAAAGGCATGGCGTGACTGTTGATGCTAATACATTACATCCTTGATGAGAGTGTTTGGTCTGAATTCCTTAAAAGAATGTTATGGATGGATGGCTGCAGATATTTAGCTCAAAAGAGGAAGGAAAGGAAGGTGATGGGGAGGAGAAGAAATCAAAAGGGAATCAAGCAAAGGAGCTGCTAGCACAGTATGGAGGAGCATACTTGGCAACCTCCATTACTCTCTCTTTGATCTCTTTCTCAATCTGCTATGTACTAATTAGCGCTGGGGTTGATGTCCAAGCTTTGCTGCAAAAGGTAAAAAAAAAGAAAATAAGCCTTTGTTTGTATGATGAACTGCAAGTCGTCTCAAGTTTTCATTGTATCATACATACTATATTTTGGCAGGTGGGGATCTCAACTAATGAGACCGGGGAGAAGGTTGGCACATTTGCTTTGGCATATGCTGCACACAAGGCCGCATCTCCAATCAGATTTCCTCCCACGGTAGCCCTGACTCCAATTGTTGCCGGTTGGATTGGAAAGAAAGTTGAGAAAGAAAAATAGCCTTTTTCTTTTTCTTTTTCCTTTCTATATATATAGTTTCTTCAGGTCACAAACCCCATGTTTTACTTCTTGTCATACTACATTTTTTCCTCCCTGTAACTAACTTTGGATTCAATGATTAGATAAATTAAAATTAAAAATTAAATAAAATATTATTAGAATATATTTTTTTAATATCATTTTTATTTTAAAATTTTAAAAAATTGAATTGTTTATTTTATTATATAAAAAATTGAGAAAATTGTAATTATTAAATAAGATAAATTGAAATGAATTATAAAAATAACGAGACCTTAGTTCAAGCCCATTGGGGTTAGAAAATGGTTTGGGGTTTTCTTTTTCCCTCAAACAAAAACAACACATCGCTATTGCCCTTTTCCAAAGTCCCTTCAAAATCTAAAATTAAAGGGGTCCTTTCAATTAGCGGTGAATTGTTTATCGGTCATTCCAAAACAGAGCAAACCAAGAATACTATTAACTTGGGATGGTGAGAATGTGTAACGACTGACCTTCAATTTATGGCTGCATCTCATGGATCACATGAACAAGCTTACAAATATTAAAGGCTTAAAAATAAAGACTTGCTTTTATGTTGAGGGTAATGACTCGTGATCAAATGCCTTAGATATTTGAGCACTCATTATTAAGAAGTTGTAAGTCCCAAAAAGATGTCAACCAGTAGTTAATGTGATAATGAATGGAGAGAGAGAGAGAGAGGTAACCGTCTCACCACTTCCCACAACTGAAAGAAGGGCTTCATGCAAATCACTAACCAGAGGCAGAGCATGGGTTACGGCACTACTACATCTATAAGAAAATTATTGGGTTAAAAATTAAAAAGCAAACAGGATGATATGATATGATATTGATAGATCCTCTCTTCCCTCCCTTTATTCTTTCAATTTCTGAACATATGAATACCTCTCCTGTCGTTCCTACTTGTCAAGTTAACCTAGAGGTCAAGCTAGTTAGTACAATACTAGAGCCAAGAATGTAAATAATATACATGGTTGTACAAGCAACATTGGTTTTCTTTCTTCTTTTTTTTGTTTTTTTTTTTGGTCGTTTTCTTCTCTACAATGTGACATACTTACCTATACAACGAACCTGCTACTTCCATCTTCCATCCAGTAGTTTCTTGTAATTTTTTCTTTTCTGGGAACATCCTGCAGCATCAGCTGGGGAATCTCTTCAATCCCACCTCCAGGGAATTACACAACAGCGAATGGTTGAACATCATAAGTCCTGAACAAAATTAAGTCTTGCATCCACATACACTTTCCAGGGTCTCAACTCTTGGTAGGGTTAGCAGCAGGAGGCCCTTCGGTAGCACCAGACGGTGGAGTTTGGGGCTGTGGTGTGCTTATGTTAGCCATGGTATAATCATCCTGAAATGTACTGAAGTCGTTCCATTCTGCCCCAAATATAGTCGAGAATCAAGGAATTCAGTACTCACTGCCAAGTTATTAACACATGGCAATTTCTGAATAAAAAAGAGAGCACATGGAAAATGAAAAATAAATTGAAAAAAAAAAGGCGGTATCTTTGTTGTCAGGATACGTTCTGTTCTCCATATGTCTGTGATGCTGACATCAGCATCTGATAAAAGCCAGTAATCTGCATCACTCTGAATAGTAAAACAGAAAGAAAAAAACTGTTGCTCATTAGTCATTAGTCATTAGTCATTAGCCCTTCCATCAAAAGAACAGAAACAAATTTCAGGATGATTGGAACAATTACTTGTTGATGAAGTCTAACTTGTCGTTAACTATTAAATTTTTTTGTGATAATAAGCTTGCAAAAGAACAAAAATGAAAGAATTACAAGTAGAATTATTAGGCCATTCTGAATCCGATCCATTCGGTCACTTGATTTTATATCATTTCAGAATATTTGAAATTCAGAACATGTTGCTTCAGCTCTAAAAAAAAAAAATTGGATCTCCAGTGGACAAGAGAAAATGTTTGCAATAAATTGTATCTTTCAAAAAGTTAATATATCCATACAAATCAAGAACCACACTTACATCGACTTCAGACGGCACAATCTTCATGATTCCACTCACAAAGTCATTAGAGGCATTAAGATCCGAGCACATTCTATGAGCATCTTGTCCATGCATTTCAATTTCCTTTCCTCTGCACTCCTCAGTGACCATTGTGTTTGCCAGGTTCTCATCAAACCCTGAGCTTGATGGTAAGTTTGGAGGTACCTCAACATCATTAATCTCCTCGAACTTTTCTTCAAATTGACTAAAATCATGGGCAGTGAGAGAAAGCAAGTCAGATTATAAGAATACTTGGATATTTCATCGTCATTATCTCCTACAGAGTAGTGATTTTATCTTGCTAGAAAGTTGTGACTTTATCTTACTAGTGCAGGGAGTAGAGTAATGACTCCAGAAATGATCTTATATTCAACTAAAGTCAACATTACCTGACAAGATAAACATCTATGGGACCCATTGTGCTTCTTAGGACTATCCTGTACCTCCTCTGGGGATAGTCAACAGCCTGGTACACATCAGAAATGATACACTGAGAATCATGCAGGTAAATTCTCAATATGAACTTGTTTCATCAATCTTGTCCATCTTAAATTTACCTCATCAGGATCAGGAACTTCCAGAGTTGTACCATGAGGAGCTTTAATTGCTATCAATGTTTCATTCTGGAAGAACCAGTTAGTATATGTATTTAGTTGACAGTTAATACAATAAATTCATTCTAGGAAATGCAAGGTGGCCAAAACAACCAAGCATATATGATAACATTTAGGGGGGGTAAACCTGGAAACAGGGTAAGCCCTTGATATCTTCCTCAGTGACAAAAAGCCACCTAACACGGCACAAAGGTTGATACCAATTATGACGTTACAAAAGTGAATCAATCTTTCTAGAGTTAAATGGAAAAGAACATACTTTTGGTTGTTCTCATCTTCACTGAGGTCCCTCAATCGGTCTTGCATTTCTCTGCAACAGATTAGAGCCTCAGCACATTAATGGTTGAAAAACAAACCAGTGTAATAGAGCAGCACTAAGAAAGGCATAACTATTAACCTTATTTGTTCATCTAATTTGCGCTCTTGAAGGGAAAGGTTTTCAACTTCTGCCTACAGATTAAAAGATGAAAAAAATTGAGGCCAAATCCTTCACCTTCAGAAATATGCAAACACTATATATGTTCAAGAGTGGTGCTACTCTGCTGCCTGAGTAGCACCGCTCGTTTGTACCACTAGTTACTTTTTGTGTTTTTTTTTTTTCCATAAAATAAAAAAAAATACAGCAATACACTTAAAATTACTTCCTTAATCACCAAGTAAGAAAAAAATGTCAGAGCAGTATACTGTAGCGGTCAAGTATGGGCGGCATACAAGCTTTTCTCATATGTTCAAAATATACACATGAGAGAAAAGATGCCATATTTGATCCATCACCCTCTGAATGATGTACATGGTGATTCAGATATAATAAGCTCAACAGAAAGCCTTATCTAATTATCAACAATGAAGACCAATTTCTCCATTCTGCTCACTCTAGGCATAATGCTGCCTTTGTAATCAACCTATCAGGTTGAAAATCCACCTCAAAGGAAATGATCATACTAAAAAGCAAGAACAGACAAACAAACACTCTTCAAAGAGTTATGCAGAACCTCAGCATCCATGCATACATGCCAAGAAACAATTTCTCTATTCTGCATACCTGTAAACTGGAATAGTTCTCATCAACCTCCCCTGGCCTTGAGACATCAAGTCCTCTAATCAAATAATCCATCAAACAAAGTAAATTCTCACATGCAGCCGATAATCAGTCCTCACAGTTTAGATAACAAATATAACATAGAACTTTGAAAAGAGAAGAAAACATTCCCTTACTTCCACTGAATTCTGTTTTTGAGCTTCTTTTCTATGAGACCAATTCCTTCAAGCACATTTGTTATATCATATATCCTCCTCTTTTGCACCTGCAGCAGAAATCTTCAAACTAACAGCACATTAAAAATAATTGATATGTTGAACAAGAAAGAATAACAGTCACCTCCAAAGTTTCAGCAGCTTTATTTAGATCAAGAATACCATCTTCAGCATGTTTGATTAGATTGATAAACTTCTTTGTCAAGAGACCTGTATAAGAATCATATGACATTGATGTCACTCTTAAACAAGAAGTTGCTAAATTCCACAAATAGCCTCTAACGAAATGAACCATGCTTATTTTTAAAATAATGAGATATAACATAACCAATATATGCATAAACAGTAATTTGTTACCCAGGGAGCTGTCATAACGACAAGGACCAGCTGAAGTGAGATTATTGCCGGAAGGAGAACCTGCCAAATTTTGCAGAAATTTTTAGTATCTCATGATTTCCACTGGGGCCACCAGAGACAGACAAGTATCTATGCAAGTGAGAATTTTAACAGAATCTACGCATCCTGTGGTTTACATTGACCAATACTGACATTGATACATAGTAGGAATACAGATATTTTTTTTGATAGGTTAGTAGGAATACAGATATTGGAAAATACTCAACAAGTTTTGTACTCACCAACATTTGAGACTGGAGTATGAGGTCCAGATTTACTGCACTTCGAAAGCCGTGATGTTTTGTTTGCCTTTCCCCCTTTTACTGACGCAGGTGTCTGAAGGGGACTGTTAACTACTTCAGTGAACCCAGGACCAGCCATTCTATCAACAGAATCAGCTTCATAATCTGTTGTGTCACTCTTCCGCTTTAATTGCTGATAAACATCATTTGATTTTTTTTTTCAAAATAAAATTATCAATATGTGCAAATACACTTAAATTAAACGCAAGAATTCAAGCCCCCATTCAAGACAATAGAATGCTAACTGAACGTACAAATATACATGCGGAAAAACCATCACCAAATTGACAACCAATCTAATTTTCAGGAGGCTGGACAATGCAATTTTACAGAATGGCTGTTAGCAACTCATCAACTGCTAAAATTCACAGAACAAATATCAATTAAAACTTGTAAGATGTCTTGGAAACAACCTGAAACAAAAAATAGCCAGAATAGCAAAGATTTGTCACCAGAAAGATCATTTTTTTCTGGGCCACCAGAAAGATCATTGAATTGTAAGTATCTCATCACTCTCAAAAGCAAATTTACATTAAACATCTGAATTTTTTCTATAGCTGAGGTTTCTCAAAGGTAAACTCATGAAAACTCTTAATTTTCCAACTACCACACTTATATTACAAAATAATTGAAACAACAGAACAGAGGAATGTGATAGATATGAACAATTACTTGACAGACACCATTATCGTTTTTCTACATAGAATGACTTGGATACATCATGTAAACTTTGAAAAATGATTCTCCCAACCAACAAGACGTCTAAACTCCACAAAAATACGTGTCTATTCAGCAGTAAAGCCATGCTTTCAAGGCAATACACTAGCATTAGTATGGAATCTTTTACTTGCTGTTTTCAAATTCAACTACAGCGAGAATGAGAATCGTCACAATTGGATTCAAACCAACCACAACCAAAATTGTAAATGCATCAAACTCCACAAGCATCAGCTTCTGTACCTCAAATTGCATTATACATACACCTAGGGCATTAATATTAAGGAAAAGTTTCAAAAGGCAAAATATCATGCCACATTATGAGCCCCCCATATCTACTATTTCCAATCTGCATATATGCATAAACTGTTTCGAAAAAATCCTTTTTTTTTTTATAAGTATTTCGAAAAAATCCTTTAACCTTGAAGAGCAAAATCATACAATTTTTTAGAGGACAGTAGTAATTTGATTGTAAACCTGCATCTCCCACCCCAATGTCCTATTACACCCACACCCAATCCCCTCTCTAGAGTCTAAACCAGATATATCCACTATTTTTATCCAGATCATGTGTCATTTGGTGTGACTGAAAGAAAGTATTGAAAAGAAAGTATTTTTTCTGTTGAGTGTGTGTAATCAATGACGAAAACCAAAAGGGTAACAGTTTTCATGAGAGGCAAGCACTAAGATTCGCATTTTCCTTAATATTTTGCATGTTATATGCAAGAGGCTTAAGGGCAATAATATGACGTGAACCTCATGTAATGAGCTTATAAGCCAAGAACACAAAGAGGCTTAGGCTTGTTTGGGGAGTGAGATGAGATGAGAATTCTATGAATAGCAGTAAGATAGTTTGTGAATAGTATTGAAATAGTTTGAGTTGAGTATTTTTTGAGTTTTGGAAAATGAGAGAAAAAGTTGAATAAAAAATCTTATAAAGTTAAAATATTGTAATAATATAGTTTTATAATATTATTTTTGTTTGGACATTTGAAAAGGTTGGAATTGTTTTTTATTTTTCATTTGAAAGTTTGAAAAAGTTGTAATGATTAGTTTGAAAATTTTGTATTTGAATTATGTTTGGGAATAAGATGGGATGAGATCAGATCATATCATATGAGAATTTTGTGTCTCATCTAAGGCCCCAAACCTGCCCAATCAAAAGACCAAGGCTTTCAAGCCAATTTGAGAAGAGCAGCATCAAATTAAAAACAATCACAAGGCATAACTGCAACAACCCAAAATATATTGGCCACGTGAAGTAAAAATAGATTTTTATTAAATACTAGAAGCAAGCATAGCCCGAGTACACAAGATATATGCAAGAGAACACCTAGCTAGGAGCTAGAGATAAATACAAGAAACTCAGAAAAATTATACCATAGAAGTCTAAAGCATTGGCCCAAACAAATAGTGTATTTAAAAAGAAACTTTTAAGATCATCGAAAGTGTGTTCCCAATTCTCAAAGCTTCGATCATTCCTTTCCAACCATAAGCACCACAAAAGGAAAATGGGAGTCATTTTCCAGATTTCTGAAATTTGGGGATTACCATGGATACCTCTCCAGCTTGCAAGAAGACCAACACTCTCCCAGGCATAGCCTATGCTGTCCCGATTCTTCTAAAAAAATCATTCCATAAGTTTTTGGCTACCTGAAATTGAAAAAGCAAGTGATCCACTGTTTCTCCACTTTATTTGCATATGCAGCACCAATCAGCAACAACAATCTGGCATTCTCTTATGTTGTCCATAGTCATGATCGTCCCCAAAGACGCTATCCAAACAAAAGAGGCACCTTACTCTTGGATGCTCTTCCTAGGAAAATAAGTGTTCTCCTAACTAGTGATGGCCTCGTAGGATATTTTGACTAACTTCTGTTAAACCAAGATATTCCTGACCTTTGCTTTCAGTAGCTTTCTTCCTAGGACAATAAGTTTAGCCATTCTTATCTCAAATATCTCCGGTAGGATTATTCTTCTTCAAACAAAGGAAGAAACTCTTCTCTATGATCCAACACCCCTTCAAAATGGTCTTGAGCCGCCCTATCACCACCTTTCTCATATGCAACAATTTCCCTAGCATCTTGAGGCTTTATCTTACATGCACCCCCTCTCGTACTCCTCCACCCATAGTGATAATTTCCCTTTCCTAGATGGGATCCACAGAATCTTGTCTACCTCTTCATTACTTGCTCCTGTTGAGTTTAGCAAATTGAATAATTCTGTGAAAGCACCAATTTCCCAATCATTTGCCACACTAAGGAAACTGACGTTCCAATATGGTGCACCATTAGAAACTTCCATTATCTCAGCCACTAAAACCTCCTATTCACTTGCAACCTGATAGACTGTAAGACAGGCGTCCTTGAGTGCCCTATCTCCACATCATGTCATACAAAAAAATTGATCCCGACGCCATTACCCACCACGAATCTAGTGTATCTAGAAAATGGCCCCCATCCTCTTCTAATATATTTCCACAAACCCACTCCGTATGAACCTTGTGCCACATAACCTATGCTCGATATTGAGAAGATCTTCTCAATCACCCACTATGCTTGATCTTCTCAATCACAACATCCCAAATAGACTTAGCCTTGAAGGAAGCTCCTAAGGGAAGACCAAGATACTTCATACACAATGAGGAAACCTTGCATCCTAATATGCAAGCTAGACTCTGTCTGTCTCAGGCATTTCCAACCAAGACCATTTCTCACTTTGCAAGGTTCACTTTTAAACCTAAAACAGGCTCACAACATAGGAGAGCACATAAGGATTAGATAAAGTCCCGATCCGCCTCAAAATATCAACATATCTTTTGCAAATAGTAAATGAGATATATTAATTGTGCCAAGGTTAGTATCCCCCGTAGAACATCCTAAGAGAACACCACCCCCAACAACTACAAGTCTGCAAACAACATTAAACTAAGAGCTTCCAGAAATGCATTGTGCAAGGTTTAGTTATCTCATAGTCATCTTTCTTTTCCTTGCAAATGCATTTGGAGGAGTAAGATGCCTTCCAAAATTTTTTTTTTTCTATTTGGACTGCCTCTCTTGGGAAAACCTTGACCATGGACAATTTAAGAAAGCGTGGATTTATTGTTACGGATTGCTGCTATGTGTAAGAAGAATGGTGAATCCTTGGATCATCTATTGTTACATTGTGAGGTGGCAAGGGTATTATAGGATGAGATATTTAGGAGGACCGGACTTGCATGGTGATTCCTAGGAAGGTGGTGGATCTTCTAGCTTGTTGGAAAGGTCTTCATGGAAGTTCTCATGTGGCTGCTGTTTGGAGAATGATTCCTCCATGTCTTTTTTTTTTTTTTTATAGCCATAAACGACAATATTAATAATAATAGGCAAAGCCCAAGTATACAAGAAGTTATACTAGAGGTAAGACCTATCTAAGTAGCTATAAAAGAAACAAGAAAATCATGTAAATTTAGGC
This sequence comes from Juglans regia, assembly GCF_001411555.2. NCBI lineage: Eukaryota > Viridiplantae > Streptophyta > Magnoliopsida > Fagales > Juglandaceae > Juglans > Juglans regia. Next base: position 20,327,903 of record NC_049914.1, on the reverse strand, counting down.
CATTAAAATCTACAGCTATAGCCCAAAGAAGTAAGGTGAGGAAAAATAAAGCACGAAGCTCCTCTAAGGTCCGCTCCTTTTCTTCGAATGTCCGCTCATTACGCTCTTGCCAAATACACCACATAATGCAACCCAACTAGCCAATAATTCCACCACTGTAGCAGGCATCACCCAGTTTAACCCTATACGACTGAACACTTCACTCCACACGGCTCTAGTTGTCTCATAATGTAGCAGAAGATGATCCACTGTCTCCCCAACTTTCTTGCACATACAACACCAATCAAGAATAATTGCCCTACACTTTCGTAGATTGTCAATAGTCAAAATCTTACCCAGGTCCAAGTGAAGAATAGTGCCTTGGGAGGTGTCTTATTCCTCCATAGTTTTCTCCAAGGGAAATGAGTATTTGGAAGTAAGGTAAGGGACTTATAGAAGGAACGCACCGAGAAGATACCCTTACCTGCTGGTGTCCACCATAGCTTATCACCACACCTTCCATTCATCTTTGTAGTATACACTAAACTGATAAAAGCCTCGAAACTGTCTAGTTCCCAATCTTGGGCTGCTCTATTAAAGAAAATATTCCATTGGATTTGGTCCCCTAAACGCACCATGAGATTTGCTACCGAAACTTCTTGGTCACGTGCCACTCAGAAAACCAAAGGGAACAAGTCCATGAGTGCCTCTTCCCCACACCAAATGTCCCTCCAAAATTTTATACGAGTACCCTCCCTCACCATAAATTTAGTATATCGAAAAACACCCCCCACCCTCATCTTATGTATTTCCAAACCCCCACTCCATAAGACCCATTCCCTTCACTAGAACACCAACCCCCCCATACCCTGCCATATTTGCAATCAACCACAAGTTTCCAGAGAGCTTCTGGTTCCATATTGTACCTCCATAGCCATTTCCCAAGAAGTGCCCTATTAAATGTCCTCAAATTCTTTAATCCCAACCCACCTGAGGAAATTGGTTTGCACACCTTATCCCAACTGACTAGATGGAACTTGAATTCATCTCCCAATCCACTCCATAGAAAATCATGATATAGTTTTTCAATCCTCGCCGCCACACAAGCTGGAATTGGAAATAAAGACAGAAAATACGTTGGTAAGTTAGAAAGAGTGCTCTTGATAAGGGTCACCCAGCCTCCTTTCGACAAATACAGTCTCTTCCACCCTACCAATCTTCGTTCTATTTTCTCAATAATTGTATCCCAAATAGCTGAAGCCCGTGGTTTAGCCCCCAACAGTAGCCCCAAATATGTAGGCAGAGAAGCAACCTTACACCCAAGTGTGTTAGCCAACTGCCAAGAATTACTAACATTCCCAACTGCCACAACTCTGATTTATCAAAATTTACTCTCAGCCCTGACGCTACTTCTAAACAGAAGAGAAGTGCCTTCAAAACCCGAAGTTGGACTTACTCTGCTTCGCAGAAGATTAGTGTGTCATCTGCAAATAATAGATGTGAAACCGAGATCAAGCCCCTATTCGGATCACCCATTGAGAATCCGGACAAAAGCCCATGACTGACCACCGCCGATAACATCCTACTCAGAGCCTCCATGATGATAACAAATAAAAGAGGGGACAGGGGATCTCCCTGTCTTAGACCTCGTGAGCTGTTGAAAAAGTCATATGGGTTGCCATTGATTAAAACTGAAAATTTTGCCGTTGAAATGCACCATTTAATCCACCTACACCATTTCTCCCCAAAGCCACATCTCTTCAATAAATACAAGAGAAAGTCCCAGTTTACATGATCATATGCCTTCTCCATATCTAGTTTACAGATAATCCCTGCAATACCAGACTTTAACCTACTATCCAGGCATTCCTTTATGTCTTATGTGGTGTATTTAGCATGAAAGCAATGATAGGAGTTTTGAAGATAGGGAGCGCTCTTTGGATGAACTTATAAATTTCTTTTTGCACACGTTTTGTCTTTGTTTTCTGCTTTTGTACTCAATGGAACTAGCATTCATGACTTCATTGTATCATTTTCTAGTTCCTAGACTATAACTGTGTTTACTTTTGTATATACTATTACTCCATGTGTACTTGGGCAACACCTATTTACATGTTTCAATAAAATTTATTTTACCTATCACGCTAAGGCATTGCTCTACTTGCTCTTGTATATGCCTCATATACTTGGGCTCTTGCCTATTCTTATGATCAATAAAATTTTGTTTACTAATCAAAAAAATAAAATTTATTTACCTATCAAAAAAAGCCACAAAATTTAAACATATTTTGTATGATTATCTTGTACTTTACAAAATATACACATCTATGATATTTGACAGGCATAATCAAAATCAAAGGAGATGACTCGATAAAAATATGCCGAAAAGGCCATGACTAAAAAAGTTCAATTAATATAGCTATTGACTTCTATGCCAACATAAGCAATCATATATCAATCCATCTACAAGGCCAACTTGGACAATTACATCGGGTTCAACACACATCCATCCCTTGTGACAAGATGTAGTACCATGGTACATAAAGGATCTTCAATCTCAACTAAATACTTTTTCTTTATTGGCACCGGGTGTCCAGGAACAGAGTCAATCTCAACTAAATACTTAAAAAATATTTGATTACATCATTTTCTGGGTTTTGAGCTGATTTTATATTTTTTTCCTAAAAAAAGGACACAAAAGCGCACTTTTCTGTGCTTTAAGCTCACACAAAAAGTGCAAAAAGAAAACGCTTTTGTAAATGCACTTCACTTTTGGTGTGTGAAGCACTTCGACCTTGGCACTTTGCGCTCAAGCACGCTTACACCAACATTGGGATCTAGATTATATGACTGCTTGAGATGGCAGAGATAGCTCTCTCAATTTGAAATACCTATTAATGGAATAACTACTTGGAACATAAAGGTATTAATATATGCAATAATCTAAAGCCCTAGATGCAACCATGTTGAGAAAGTTCTATAGTTGGCAACCCTGTGGAAAAAGGCTGTTTATCAATCCCTCATGATACCATACGGTATGGAGCACCAATGCCAATACACATCATTGTCCTATTCCATTATTGTTTTCCAATTTGATGACAAAAATAATGTAGAATAATACTTTGATCAATGCTGTTTTCAAATACAATCATGTTTTAACCATGTATGAGCATGTACAAAATTCCAGCTATCAAGTTGATGATCCATGACTCTGACAGCCTTTATCAGTACCAGCACCAGTACCACCGACAATGTTGATGACTCCCTCCCCCAACTTCCCAGAAACATTTTCAAATATAATAGGTCCTCATGTGATGATATAAACATATTTATCTGAACATACTTAAGACCTTTGAGTCTGAAGAATTAATTTACTCTCAGATGTGCATCCAATATGTCACTTTATTTCTTTCAAGAAGACCTACGCATGGCTGAAGTTGAACTCATAGTTCATATCAAAAACCAAAGAAGAGTGTGGAGCATAAAATGATAAACTTGTTAATCAACTAGCAAAAAATCAAGATACAGAGCATTGGATGACTGACAGTTGTTAATCACAATCAGAATAATAGTTTCACGTGCAAAACCAACAAGAGACACAAAAATCACCAAATGCACATGGTCAACCACAGAATTAACTCAATTCCCCAACAAAAACTTTTGATTTAATCCAGGTCCAGTAAACGGTACAAATAATTTTGTTATAAATACCAACCCGAAGAACTCACTCCGATCACATATTCTAACAAATCCAAACCCCTACAATTTATTCCACTCACTTGCTAAGCAGATCCGTAGACGACTCTCCAATCACATACACTAAAAATAAAATGCATAAGTTTTATCACTAATAAAAGAAAAACGAAAAGTTGAAAAACTCACGGGAGACTTTACAACGATGGCCTCTGCCTCGTGATCAGTGGCTCCACGGGGAGGATCAGCGAAGCGGTGATAGTCTGCTGGAGTACCGAACGGCGGTTTGAAGGACGAGAAAGGGAGCTGCCGCCTAAGCGGCTGCTGTTGTTGAATGATCTGCTCGGGCGGCGAAGGCCGCGACGGGGTGGGAGTTCGCGAGCCAGACATGGAGCCAAAAACAGAGATCGAGACGAGTGGGCTTCGGGGTTTGGGGGGTTTAGAGAGAGAAAGAAAGAGGAGAAAGATACAAAGTAATTAAGTTGCGAGGAAATTGAGGGGGAAATGGACGGAGGAATAGGAGGTAAAATGGGAAGTGGGGGAAGAGGGGGCAGGGAGAGAGGTGGGATCTGGGTTGGGGGTGTTTGGGAAGAAGGAAAATGAAAAAGCGGGAGAGAGAAAGAGAGCAGAAAACGAGGGAAACAAAGGAGGGAATTCGGTTCGGATATAGATGTGGAGGGAAGCCACTTCTTCCTTTTACTGACCTGAAAACAAAATAATAATAAAAATAATTTAGAAAATTTACTATATTTAAATAAATAAATAAAATTGAGCTGGATTAAGGCGTTGGGTTTAATTCAAAGGAAAAATATATATTATATAAAATATTAATGTCTTGTTCGTGTCATTCAAAAATTTTAGGCGTACGATTCCTCTGTTTAAATTTAAAAAGTATTTCATTTTATTATTATAATTGTTTTAAATTTTTATATAAAATATAATAAATAATTTAATTTTTTTAAATTCTAATTTAATTTTTTAAATTTTAAAATAATAAAAATATTAAAAAATAATATTCTAACAATATTTTTTTAATTTTTATTTTTTATCTAAAATTATCTCATCTCTAAATTTAATTGACACTAAATATTTTAAGATATACATATTATATATATTTTTACCAAAATAAAATCATTCAATTTAAAAAAAAAAAAAGATTTTGAATAAACATCTATAATCAAAACACTTGTCTTTACAATTTTCTTTTTGGACAAATATCTTTTCAATATTATTGATAGCTTTATTTATTTTTCCGTTGTGCATAAAAAATTATACATTTTTAAATTGGAGATAAATTAGAAATTTTTCTTTGGATAAATTTAAAATTTTCTTTTTCAATACTTTATTACATTGATCAATTATAATTGATTTTAAATAGTATATATTTTCATAAGAGAAATTTTATTTACAATCTCTATTTAGAGATTGTATGTGCAAGCCTTTCATTAAATAAAAAAAATTAAAGATAAAATTAACAAGGTTTATAATGCAGTCTCCATTTGGAGACTGTACGTAGCATTGCTCTTTTTATAAATTTCTTATATTGCTAAATTAGCACTATATTTCATGTATTTAGATCCTTGCCTATTTTTTTATGAATAAAATTTTATTTATTAACATTTTTTTCAACGTCCTTTTTATTTTTTTGACATAGCATTAAATTATTGATCTATAAATAAAATATAATAAATAATTTTTAATTATTTAATACTATATTATGAGATGATAAAAAATATATAATAGGTTGTATTACTCTAAGGTGCAGTTTGGATAGTAAGATGAAATGATATGATTTTAGTTGAAAGTTGAATAAAATATTATTAGAATATTAATTTTTTAATATTATTATTATTTAAAAATTAAAAAAATGAATTATTTATTATATTTTAAATATAAATTTAATAAAATTATAATAATAAAATGAGATAAAATAAAATATTCTTTAATCTAAACCGCACTAAAGAAAAATAAAGGGAAAGAAGATTGGATAGGGAGATGAGTGAGTTGATGCCAAAGAGAAATGCGCTCGGTCTCTTCTGAGAGCCTTTGGCATTGTTGAGCGTTGAAGAGAGGGGACAAACAAAGGCTAATTAAGGAGGTTCGAATCGGCCGATGCGCGCCTTTTTGTTGATGGCAATAATTATTAAAAGTTCACAAAATTTAAAGTGGTTGGATTTTGTCAACAATTATTTCTCAATTATTGCTACTTTCTTTGTTTTTCTTTTTCTTTTTTTTTTTTTTGTCTTTTTCACCAACCAAACTCAATTGCAAGCTTTGGATTCCAAAATTTTTCAAAAACAAAAAATTTACTCAGTTCAAACATCTTATAAACATCAAAAAAATTTATATCTGTCCATTTGCTATAAAAAAAATTGCGTCCAAATGTTTCGTTCTCTTTCATAAAAATTTTTATCTCATCTCATATAATTATTATTATTTTTTTAAATTTTCACACAAAATAAAATAAATAATTCAACTTTTTCAAATCTAAAAATAAAAATAATATTAAAAAAATATATTCTAATAATATTTTATTCAACTTTTAACTTTGATCTAATTTCATCTCATCTACAAAAACAAACGAGGCCTTAAAAAGTTAGGTAAATAAGTTACATTTATTGCAACTCTATAAAATTGTATATAAAACTCTACCTCATACGACTTCTTGTTTAATTTTTTTAAAATTGTACTTAGATCATTTTTCTTGTTGGAGAATCTCTTATCTTCTTTCACTCTGCCCCGAAAGATAACCAAGACCAAGATTTAATACAAAGATTTTTTATCCAAGCAAATCCTCATTCTACTTATCTACTTTTACCAGGCATTTTTAACTTTTTTTTCTCAAGAATTCTCAAAATCTACAAAAATTTTCACTCACCTAACATGCTTAGTACCCTAATTTCTTATTTATTTTCATAACTAATTCCTTTAATACATACAATCATTTCATCTTTTATGTATCGGATAATTATTTGATCAAGTCAAATTTTGGGATTCTAAGGAATTACTATACAATTGAGATTTCGAGCTCTTGCTATGCAATATGTGAGTCGGATGCTTATCAAAATTTCCTACTCTCATCTCTCAATTAGTTAGGTGCCACTTTCTTAAGACACTACTTGGAAGTGATATCATAGGATGGAGTTCTTTTTTAGTATTATGGGCACATGGGACCGACTTCTTAATGTTGGAAAATGCGTTATGTCACTTCTTCTATTTTCCTCTCCTGACATTATTTTCTCATACCTCCTGACACTCACAAACCTTAGTCACTTCTTATCCCCCACTCCATCTCTCATATTGTGTCTTTTAGTGAGTCTCATCTCTATTGGTTGGGCTTAGTAAATTCCATGGGTCAGAAAAAATCCCCTCACACATACTATTCTTTTTTATATCATTATATCTCTTTTTAAAGTAATTTTGTGCTAAAAATGCTAAAAATGAAGAAATCAAAATCTTGCAATCCAGTGACAAGTCTTCCAAGTTACTTAGGAGACTCAAACCCAAATATTTAGTTCTTTAAAAAAAAAATTGTTACATTGTTCAATATGTGATGATGTCGACTAACTAATAGATAAGTTATAGTAAATTAAATCAGTTAAATGATAGCTCAAGATAATTATATCCAACATGAGTTTCTATCCCATCTTTCAGTGTTATTAATATGGCCTTCCACTGAGTATGTAACTATTGTTATGTTCTTTGTGCTTATCAACACTATTAGTAACTAAGGTGGTTGACTGTTGATATGACATTGAATCACTGATGAGGACTATAGTTGTGATGTTATGCTAGCATCCCCATCAAGCTGAAGGACAATTCAATGACATGAAACTTAGATCTGAGCTTTGTAAATATGTCAGCCGGCTATGCATGAGTGGAGATCAATTTGAATTGAATATCTTTTTTAATTATATTCTTAATCAACCTCCCTATGCTTGGTTCTATTGTGGAAGATAGGGTTAGCTGCTAGAGCCAAGGCTACTAAGTTGTCGCAAATAATGGGACATTCGTAACCTGAATGTGAAGTTCCTTAAGGAGCATACGAGTCCAAAACAACTCAGATGTGGCAAAGGTCATTGCCCTATACTCAAATTTTGTGTTAAAACTTTGACACAATGGACTGTTTTTTGGCATACCATGAGACAAAACATGGACTAAGAAAGATACTGTAACATGGTGTAGATCTATCGTCATCAATAAAACAAGCCCAACCTAAGTGACAAAATGCATTTAAGTTCATAGAACTCTTGCCAAAGTATAGGTCATGATGAAGAGTACCTTTGAGATAGCAAAGCAATCTCTTTGCAGCTAACCAATGAGCCTTGTTTGGGGGAGTGAAGAAATTGACACAATTGATTCATTGTAAAGGCTATTTCTGGTTGAGTAAGAACACAATACTATAAGGAGCCTACAATCTGTCTATATGTGGGGGTTATCTAAAAGATCACCACTCAAGCGAGATAACTTAGAAGTAGAAGATAGATGTGTTGGGTAAGGTTTGGCTCCTGCCATTTTGGCCTTGTGAAGAACATTACAAAGTACTTAGACTAAGAAAGATGTAAGTCGTTGTTATCTCAATGCACTTTGATTCCTAAGAAGTGTAAGGGGTCCAAGATCCTTTAAAGCAAAGTCCTTTCTCAACTGAGCAATGAGAATATGGGACCAAAGAAAGTTGAGACCTTGTGACTATTATATCATATGTATGCACCAAGACCAAAAGATGGATATTGGAGTGGTGAAAAGAAACCAGAAAATAATAAACCCGAGATTCCCCAAAAACCAAGGGCAATATGAGCTTGCTCAATCTGTGAGAACATGCTCGTGGGACCTATTTGAGGTTATAAACTACATTGTGAAGCATGCAAACATGATGAGATGAGGATACTGAGGATCTATAAAACTAGGTGCCTCCATGTAACACCTCCTTCTTGTAGATTAGGGATGTCACGTGCTCACGTAAATATAGCTAGGCAAGAGGCTTGAATAATTAAACAAAAATATAATCATAGTTTTCCAAACCAACTAAAATGAAAAAGACAGTCATAGAATAGAATTCACTAAAGTTCACTAGTCTGCTCCTTCTAAGCATGGTTTATCTACTCGTAATCATCGTCATCCTCACCTAGGTGGTTAAAAACATAAAATAAAACTAAAATGAGACAAAAACTCAGTAAGAAACCCATCACAACGTAAACATAATAAACGTAAAGATTTTCAAAAAAAATTTCATGCGTGAGAGAACAAAATCATGATTGTTCATGCTTATGCTATGCATAACTTGTCTTGATTTATCTGACTGATATGATTCATCTGACTGGCCAACACACTTAACCATGTATGTAAGGTTGTGCATCGGTCTCACATCATGTGCCTACAAGGGGAACTCCTGAGTAGTATTATGGCATACTACAGTAGACCATGCTTGAATTTGTGGTTTGCACATCCGCCTTGAATATGCATTAGTGTCATGCTTCTGAATGATCATCTGATTAAACTGATCTAATCTTATCTTGCACTTGAACTTAAGAAACCTTATGTATCTTATGCGACGTGAAATGCATGACATACATAATAACAAAAATTACTGTAAAATGTTGAATTTGAACATGATGCAAAAAAGTAACATGATCGTGTGCTATAATAAATTATATGTTTGCATGTATCATGACATGTGAGGATACATAAAAAGTGACTTCCAAGAATTAGCTTTAATAATTATCTATTTAACTAATGGGCTAATTCTAATTTATGATCAAACTACTTACCTCGTTGCTCTACTTCTTGAATCTACTCTGTGGCTCGTTACTTATACGAAGTACTAAACATTACTAACATTTCTAAAAAAAGGTGTTGTAATATTCTACTTAACTAAATACAATATCATGGAATTTAATCTAAGAAAATATTTAGTTATATACTAAAATTAGTAACTTCTAATGTCATATAATTATTTCAACCCTAATATCATATCTAATCTTTCAAATATAGTTTAGTAAGGAATATATTTATCTAATCTATAAAATAACAGTGGAATATTAACTTAATAAAATACACTTAATAATACTCGACATCAAAATCCTTATAAACGATTACCATAAGATAATCATAATTTAATACTTAGTAATATATTTTAAATCTCTTAAATATTTTATATAAAATATATCTATGGGCTAAAATATTTATTCAATTAAAATCAAGGCCATACAAAGCATAATATAATAGTTTTCTGAAAATATAACCCAGCCCAATGTTAAATACATGTCCTCACTTAATAATCCTTAAACATAAAAGCCAACTCAAACGCAAGTCCAATTAACATCCATCCCAGCCCACTTAAAGAGAGTAAACTGACTTAGGAATAAGACCCACCAAAAAAGAAAGCCCACGTGCAATAGCCTAAGGCCCAAAGGCCCATCTTTAATTTAAAGGAACAAAAGATTCTTTGGAGAAATCAAGAGTCATATGACAAAGGGGATTTTGGGGCTCACCGTGTGGGAGAAGGCAGGGGCAACGTGGGTAGCTGAATTGAGATTGAATATTGTTTCCATTAAGCACAATAGCTGAAAACCAAGACATTAACGTGTGTATAAAAAACTTTTGAAGCTCTACTGATATGCGCTCTCTATTCTCAAAACATCGTTCATTTCTTTCCAACCAAATACACCACATAATACACAGCGGGATCATCTTCCACACTGCCACCACTTGAGTACAACCTTGAATCTCCTTCCAACAAGCCAGTAGATCTATCACCCTCAATGGCATTACCCAAGCGACATCAACTCTTTTAAAGATCTCCTTCCACAGTACCCTTGCCACCTCACAATGCAATAATAAATGATTCACTGATTCTCCCTTTTTTTACACAAGTAACACTAATCCATCACTATGAGCCTCCTCTTTCTCAAATTGTCCATGGTCAGAATCCTCCCATGAGCAGCAGTCCATATGAAGAAAGCTACTTTAGAAGGCACCTGGACCTCCAAATATTCTTCCAAGGGAATGGAACACTACCTTGTGAAGCCAAGAGTGGTGGTATTCATGGGGGTCGGAGGTATTTTAAGTTTGAAAACATGTGGTTAGGAGTTGATGGTTTTGTTGATAAGATTAGGAGCTGGTGGTATTCTTATCAATTCAACGGTACTCCCAGTTTCATTCTTGTTGGTAAGCTCAGAGCATTGAAGTGCGACTTAAAGAAGTGAAATGCAGAAGTTTTTAGGAATATTAATGATCAAAAAAATTCTCTTATGGAGGAGTTATAGTTTTGGAGTCTAAGGAGGAGCATGGGGTTCTTTATGGCGAGGTCCTTTTGAGAAAAAAATCAGTGGTGGCTGAGAGGGTGTTGTTGATGGAGGAAATCTCTTGGTGGCAAAAATCAAGGGCTCTTTGGTTGAAAGAGGGAGGGGGTAAATGGAGGAAGCTTTTCATAGAACAACCAACTCACACCGGAGGAACAATGCTATCGAGATGCTTCACTCCGATGGTCGTGTGATTTCATCTCCACCTGATATTCAGGATCTTATAGTGCATTATTATGAGACTTTCTTTTCTACATGCTTGGGAGAGATGCGGTTTTGGGAAAAGTTGGTGTTTATGGATTTAGGCATTTTGCTTTTGTTGCCTAATTCTCAGTGTTGGTTAATGGTAACCCTGTTGGTTTTTTCCATAGCTCACGTGGTTTGAGAAAGGGGGACCCTTTGTCCCATTTACCTTTTGTCATTATTATGGAGGCATTGGGTCGGATGGTGGAGGCTGCTGTTGGGGGGGGGGGGGTTCTTTCAGGTTTCTTGGTTGGTAAAGTTATTAATGGGTCTATTACACTTTTGCATCTTCTTTTTGGCGGATGACACTCATTTTTTATGATGCCGATCATGGTCAAATTCAGGCTTTAAGGGCTGTGTTATTATGTTTTGAAGTTGTATCGGGCTGCAAGGTGAATCTTGGAAAGTCGGAAATGGTTCCTGTGGGGGTGATACGTAACATCAATAGTTTGGCTAGTTTGTTGGGCTGTAAAATTCAGTATTTTTGGTATCGTACCGTACCGACCGGTACGGCCGATATATGCCGTACCGGTCGCTCGGCCGGTACCGGAAATATATATGTTCCGTTTCGCTCAAAATACCGAGTGTACTGGCCGGTATTTGATGTTTCGGTCGAAACACTTATTTCGGCCGGTACGAAATTCTGCAACCTAGTTGAATGGCATTTTCGAAATTCTAATAAACTTTCAGGGGCAATTTTGGACTTTCACCTATTAGGGTTTTGACTTTTCTCTCTTCTCTCTTTTAGTTTCACGCAAACAAAAGCCAAATTTGTTTTCTCTTTCAGCCTCAACCGACCAACCCTCAAGCAGCAATCTCTCAAACAAAATTTCAAATTTTTCTTTTAGCTAGCGGCAGCAGCAGCAGAGGTGCAGCTCCAATTTCTCGCAGTCGCCGTTCGCCATCGTCTTTGCCGATCTACCCTCTGTCATTTTCAAAATTAATTGAATTTTTTTGTTAGTTTTTTTTTTTATAAATAAATCAGAATTGTATTTTTAAATTTTATAGATGTTTTAGATTATATTTTTTTAGTGTTTGTTTGTTTTTAGAATCTTAGATTCTACATTATATCTATGACTTTATAACTTTGGGTGATTGTTACTTATCAAAAAAAAAAACTTTGGGTGATTGTCTATTCTACTCGAAATTTGGTGTTTTATACTTTTATTATCTCCAATTGCAATTCGGTATTAGCTAAAATATTCAGTATTAGCTTTGGTGTTATTATCTACAGTTGCAATTCGGTATTAACTTGGTGATTGTTTATTGTCTATTGCCTATGCACTATGCAGATGCTTTATTATATATATATATATATATATATATAAGGTATTTTGTTTTTTGTGACTTATAAGCAAAATCTGTGATAAAAAAATATATATATCCTTATTCAAGTATTTGCTAAAATTCAGTGCGTGTTTGCATTGTTTGGTACTTTTTTATGATGAATTTGGTGTTTTGTTAAAGCTAATCATGTTTGGATTTGATATTTTGATGAATTTTTTCTTTTTTTAATTTTGCTTACTTATAAGTGTTAATTTTTTATACTTTAATAGTTAAAAATGTCTAGTTGTCAATCAACCGGTGGTATGACTTCAACTCCAACACTTGCTCCTGTAAGATCAGAAGATCCAGCATGGGCCCATGCACGTGCTGTGTCAGGGGCAAGAAATAATACTGAATGTTTATATTGTAATAAAGTAATTAGAGGTGGCGGGATCACTCGGTTGAAGCATCACCTAGCTGGAATTCTAGGCGATGTAGAAGCATGTAAAAAAGTGTCTGAAGATGTAAAATGGCAAATGAAGGAGTTGCTTAATGAAATGAAAAAAAACAAAGAGAAGAGAAGGAGAATAAGGTCAGAGATTGGAGATGATATAGATTTAACATCTGATGATATTGATGATTGTAATAGTATGGAGGGACGGTCTCAACTTTCAAAAGGTAAGGGGAAGTCGAAAGAATCTCGAACTGGAGAGTCAGTGGGGGGATTGAGTAGATTTTTTGCTCCAAGAACAACTCTTGGGGCCCAACCTTCAATTAAGAATTCTATGTGTTCAAATAAGATGATTGTAAAAGCAAAGATGGTTGTAGCATGCTGGTGGTATGATGCTAATCTGCCTTTCAATGCTGCTCAATCTAAGTTTTATCAACCAGCTATCGATGACATGGCTGCCATCGGGCCAGGATTCAAAGACCCATCTTTATATGAGTTGAGAGGAAATTTATTAAAGATGGTTGTGGATAAGGTTCAAGATTATTTGTAACAAATTAAGAAGGTTTGGAATGAGACCGGTTGTTCACTATTGGCAGATGGTTGGACAAACCAGAAGCAACAATCAATAATCAACTTTCTAGTTTATTGTCCGAAAGGTACAATATTTTTGAAATCTGTTGATACATCTGACCTTAGAAAAGATACTGAAACATTGTTTAATATCTTTGATGAGGTTGTTCAAGAAATTGAAGCTGAGAATCTTGTGCAGTTCATAACGGACAACGATGCAAGTTATAAAGCTGCAGGAAAAAAGTTACAACAGAAGTATGGCTCTTTCTACTGGTCCCCATATGCAGCTCATTGCATAGACTTAATGTTAGAGAATTTTTCTGATCCAAGATATTTTCTCCTTATTTATGATACCATAAAAAAGGCAAAAAAGATAACAAAGTTCATCTATAACCATGGTTGTGTTTTGACATTGATGAGAAAAGACTTTACTAAAAGTCATGATTTGTGTCGTCCTGCAGTTACAAGGTTTGCAACAAATTTTTTAAGTATCCAATGTTTGCTCTTGTTTAAGAAAGAACTCGGACAAATGTTTACTTGTGATAAATGGATTGCATCAAGTTATTCTAAGAGTAGCATAGGGAAGGAGATAGCTGAGATCGTTTTAGAAGATAAAGAGTTTTGGGCTTAATGTCAATTTATTGTTAAAGTTAGTGAACCTTTGGTTCGTGTTCTACGACTTGTTGACGGGGATGAGAAGCCTGCAATGGGATACTTGTATGATGCAATGGAAAGAGTCAAAGAGAACATAAAAGCAAGATGCAATAACAAAGTCAGTTTATTCAGTCCATTCACCAGGATCATTAATTTTAAATGGGATAGGCAGCTTCACAGTCCATTACATGCGGCGGGTTGTTTTCTTAACCCTGGAATTTACTATAGCCCTAATTTTAAAAATAAAAATGATGTTATAAGAGGCTTCAACAGTTGTGTTATGAAAATGGAACTTGATCCCGATAATCAAGATAAGATCATTGCAGAACTTGACTTGTATAAGAATGCAGTAGGTGAGTTTGGACATTCTTTAGTAATCCGCCAGCGTGATAAGATTAATCCAGGTATTATCATTTATCAATATCATTTGTTAAATAGTGTGACCTTGTACTTTAAACTTTATCTTATTTTATTTTTAATCGTATTTAATTAATAATTTATAATTGCATTATTGTTATAGTTGCATGGTGGACCCAATTTGGTTGCGAGGTTCCAACGCTTCAAATGTTTGTTGTTCAAGTACCAAGTCAATGTTGTAGTGCAACTAGATGTGAGAGAAACTGGAGCACATTTGATTTTATTCATTCGAAAAAGAGAAATAGATTAATGCATAAACGTTTGAATGACTTAGTATTTGTTCGTTATAATTTGAAGCTGAGAGAGAGGTAAATTTTTTTAATACAATACTAATGTTTTCACTATTGAAAAATATATAACATTTTCACTTATGTTTGATTTTATTTTGACATGAGCATAAAAAAAAGGAAGAAATGCTTTAGATCCAATCAATCTTGAAAACATTGATTTGATGGAAGAATGGGTAGATGAATAATCTAAGCTTTTTGATGGAGAAGATTTGGATTGAGCAAGTATTGAGGAGCCATTAGCCTCACTAAATGAGGAATACAATGATAATATTGGTGTTGATGTTGATGACGGTGATGACGTTGATGAAAATATTTTGATTAACATGTCGAATCATGATCCTTATTGTCTTTTTGATGATGATGAATATCTTTGATGACGTAGTGAAGTTAATGATTTTATCATGATAATATTGGTGTTTATAACTTTATGTTAGTTGTAACTTAAAACTTAACACTTGTATTGAGAATATTGAGTTTGACTTATTTTGTTGTTATTTTGGAATACAGTTAATACTTGTATATATATAATTTATCCAGGTTTAAATTATTCCAAAACGGTACCGGTACGGTACGGTACGGTACGGTACTGGTACCAAAACGGTATCATGACCGAAATATTATTCCAGAACGGTACACGAAACGGTATCGGTACCGAAATATTTCGTTCCAGTGTCTTGACCGGTACGGCTTCCCGTATGGTATTCAAAACTTTGGTAAAATTGCTTCTTTACCCCTAAAACATTAGGGTCTTCCATTGGGAGTGCCTTTTTAAGGCTAGTGCTATTTGGGATGGGGTTGTAGAGAAAGTTGAGACAAGGTTGGCTAGTTGAAAGCGGCTATATCTATCTAAAGGTTGGAAGCCTAATCCATGAACACCCCACCTTTCCCCAAAACCGCCTCTCCCAATCATGTATAAAAGAAAGTCTTAATTCACATGATCAAACCCCTTATCCATATCAAGCTTACAAAGAATACCAGGAACACCCTCCCTCGTACGTCTAGGCATTCATTAGCAATAAATACTGAATCAAGAATTTGTCTTCCCCAAACAAAGGCATTTTGGGCGTTGGAAATAATTTGCTTCATCACCTTGCTCATACGATTAGCAAGAACCTTTGATATTATCTTATCTTGTAGACCCCACTCTTTTGACACAGCTCTGGATAATGAACTTCTAGGGTCCAATCTAGGGCTGATTTTTTTATGCTTGCCATATCTAAGTTTTCAAAATCTTAAGCTTTCGACTATGGAAGGGGTGGCAAATTGGGTTGATACCTGGGATAGTGCTTCTTGGAGTAGGATTCTGGGGCTTCTTCTGCTGTCAATATGTGAAGTGTATTTCTAATTTAAGAAGGATACTACACTTGACAGCTTCTATCTGTTACTATACCAGTATAAAATTTTCCAGCCTAGCCCTAAGATTTAGGGGCTCAGGTGTGACAATAAGCCCCTTCTATAGTGAACATCTTCACTTGGATAGCGGCTTTAGGGAAGATTCTTACCAGTGAGACATTGCAATGATTAGTCCGTGTTGCATGTCAAGAAGAACGGGGAATTATTGGATCACCTTCTATTGCCTTGAGTGGATGGAATGCGCTTTTTGGACTCTTTGGGATAGGTTGAGTTGCGCTTTCTTGAGTAGTGGATCTTCTAGCATGATAGAAATGGCAGTTTGATGGCCATCAGTATGGATTATTGTGGAGGGTGACGCCACCTTGATCCTACATCAAAAGGGTATTAGAGTGCACTACAATCGTCCTTCATGAAACCTGTATCAAAGCAAGATTTATAATCATATATGGGCATTTGCAAAGATTGTTTGGAAGGGAGTTTCACCTACATCAGGCTGATGTACTCAACTTCTTGTTATGGTATGTTGTGTGAAGGTCGATATTTCAGTTTTGAGGGAAAGGCTGAGCCTGTGGTTTGCCAGTTGGCCTTCTTCATTTGAGAATTTTTTATGAGATGGGTGATCATTGAGGTGTGAGCTTTGCATAGATGAAACTAATAGTTGGGCCCTGGAATGTTGATATTATGTTGGAAAAGATGAAAGAAGTTGAGAAATACCTCTGCTAAGCACATGGCAAGATATGAAGACTAGGCTTCTTGAGAGGTATATGTATGCAAAGTGTTACCCATGAAGAAAATGTATGCAAAGTGTTATTTTAGGTTGATCAAGAAAGTTTTTAATAAAAAGCAGGGCAGAATGTCAATTTTCAAGCAAAATTTGATGAATTTAAGATTTGATGTGAAAGAAGTGGAAGATGTCTGCCAAGTGCTTTCCATATCTGTGTTTGGTGTAAGGTTTGGTATAAGGCGAGAGTTGCTTAGTCAGCCACTATGGAGCATTCATTCCCATGTACTTGACATGGAAAAGCTCTCTCAAACAACAGGCCTGGGTAAGAGCAGCTGGCATAAAAGCCTAACAAACGTGCCAAGCTACAACAGGAAACTGGGATGGTGGAGCAGTATGTGAATGAATCAGAAAAGCATGCAGGAAAGCCTAAAAGAAGAACTGCCAGTCACAGAGGTTAAACAGCTATCTGAATTGTGTAAACCACATACAGAAGAGCCTGTACTGCTCGATAGAGAAAATCAGAAGGTTTTAATTGTGGACACTAAAACTAATATACCCTAAGAGAGTTCAAGAATTCTTCTACAAGCATAACAGGTCGATAAAGGCAGACACTCTGCTGAATGAAAAGTAAAAAGATAACACAATCCTTTATTGTCGTGGTCACCAATAAGCCTGCAAGTCGGCGTGGCACAATCGGGTTTGTGCCCGACCTGGCCCGGCCCACTCCATTTAAAGAGCCAATCCGATCTGAATAAAATCGGGTTGAACCCGTATGAACCGACATGGTTTTTTTTTTTAAAATTTTTATAAGTGAAAGTCCTGCACTCTTTTTTCTTCAAACAAAAGCGTGTCAAGATTTTTAAAAAAACTTCATAAAATTCTTCAAATGTTCTCAAGATTTTCATTACTAACCTTGTGAAGAACATTAACGAAACTCTCAACTTTTCTATTTCCTCCTCTGCACAAGGCTGGTTGCACGGCCATACACACAAACACTTGGTCTATGTTGGTGCGTGCGGCTATGCACACACTTTGGGAGAAACTGAGCTCTCAGCGATGCAGGAGTCCGAGCATGAGAGAGTTAAACTTTGTCAGTTTAGGCCGTGCGAGATAGGGAGACAGTGGGAGTTTACTTCCGGCAGAAAGAATTGAGCGAGAGGCAGAGAGGAGACGAGCTAGCTTTTAGGTGTAGGGATGGCGTGAGAGACGAAGTTGATCTTCGGCAGTGGTGCAAAGACAGTGAGAGAGAGCGTTAAGGAGAAAGCCAAGCGATAGAGAAAATGGGTACTTTGCTTTGGTTGAGCTCTTCCATCTTGTTAACGTAGATATTAGATATTATTCGTATAGATGCTAATAGTTATTATTACCATATATACTCAATAGTTATTCTTACCATGTATAGATGCTAATAGTTAGGAGCTATATGTTAGCTATTATAACG
The DNA here is from genome assembly GCF_001411555.2 of Juglans regia. Lineage (NCBI taxonomy): Eukaryota > Viridiplantae > Streptophyta > Magnoliopsida > Fagales > Juglandaceae > Juglans > Juglans regia. Next base: position 20,309,521 of record NC_049914.1, on the reverse strand, counting down.
TATAGTTCTTACCTTGTAAAGAATGGCATTTTGGCCTACTAAATGAGAAGAAGCTGCGCACATGGCAGACAAGTTTTCCAAACAAAAGTTCTCAGTTTCTCTTGGTTTCCCAGTGTTTTGACACATTTGAGAAGGAAATGATGAGCACAAAGAAAACGATGGATACGAGACATATGAGAGAGAGGCCAGGGTTTGATGAGAATAGATGGATGCTGGTTCTTTCCTCGGGAATGATCGATTTCGACCGATATTAGATGAAATGAACTCGGTATTGGGTTTGACCCGTTGAACCCGACTTTAGTCGGGTGGGCCCATGTCGGGCCTTTCGGTTTGATCGGGCCAAGCCCTTTTATGCACAGGCCTAGTCACCAAGATCTCTCTCAAGAAGAAGTGAGAGTGGAGCATGGAAACAATGAAAATAAGAAAGATGGAGAAGACCATTTCAACACTTTGACCTGCAACCAAGGAAGTGTTTTTTTATGATGATTCCCAGTATTGGTTTTGTAATTCCAGCGTCATGGTTTCTACTAGCAAAGAAAGGAAAAATCAATCTCCAGCTTTTAATCCCATGTCAAGGTATACCTTAGGAAGCGAAGGATTTTATTATCCTGTTAGTTTTAGAGGTTTCCTATGGTTGAATAGTTTTTTTCTTCAGAAAAGGATTGTAAATAGCCTTGATAAAGGCTTTTATGTAACCCATCAAATTTGAATTTAATTAAGTTCTAGCAGCTTTCTTAAAGCTTTGAGGTTGCAATCGTCATCTTTTCTTAGGTGTAATTGCTCAGACTGGAGTCCTTGTCATCCAGTTCTTTCACTGCAATCTGGTTGGACATTTTCTTTGTTCTTTTTTGTTTTTCTTCCCTTCGAGATCGTGGTTTCAAATTTTGTGAGATCAAGACCCGAGTTTTGATCTGGTTCAAATCAAACATTCATAAATTTTCAAAAGCATATTTTCATTTTTTCCGTAAAAATATACGCCTTTTTCTGAAGCTCTTTAAATCCATACCGAGCATTTATTACTGCAATGTTGTTTTGAAGGTTACAATGAAGAATGACTTGAGCGATTTTTACTTTAACCTTGGAAAAAATGTTAGCTTTTGGTGCAAATGATGTTGAGTTGATGAAACCAGAGAAGCCGGTTGACTCAAGGAAGGCAGAGAGACAGACTGATTTACTGGAGCTAGAGAAACTTGAAGAAAAAAGCTCTGCCGTTACATCAGACAAAGTTCGGCCATTGGAGAATTTAAATTCAGGTTTGGAAATTGCAGTTGTTGAAGAAAAGCATCAAGGGGAAACTTCCACTCTGGCTGAGAGACAGATCTTGTCCTCGGATGTAATTCCAGTTACGATCGCTTCAGTTCAAGGAACAACTTCACAAGAACAACAATCAGCAGAAGATCGAAAGAGTGACCATCATAAGAGGAACGGAGATGCCGTAGCTGCAGCTAAAGAACGCTTTTTGGTCAACCCGTTTTTGGGGCGAATTCCGTCATTTTTATGAGTGATTTGATCTCAAGTATCTCTGGCTTAGCAATGAAGCAGCGGAAAGAAGAACACGTGAAAAGCCAAGATCTTGGTATCTGATGTTAATGGCGAAACGGGGTTGTATTCATTTGGAGCCAATGAATACGAGTATGAGTCAGTTTATTCAGAGTCGGTGGGAATATCTGAATTTCTGGTCCTGCGATTTTGTATGCTATAAGTTATAACCATTGAGATGGCGAACTGAATAACGGCAGCAAAAGTGGGAGACATGATTGCATCGCACCTCTTTCTGGCGCCTGATCTATAGCCACCAGATTCTCGACGTTATTAGGTTTTGTATTCATACAACAAATTCATAAAGGTAATTTTAAATTCTCACAATCAAATTACAGATTCAGATTGTTCAACTTTGGAACATAAAATGAGAGAAATAAATTAATAAAGTGGGTCTCAGGTTTTATATCACTTATTTTTTTCTCTGGTGGTTTTATATCACTTGTTATTATGTTTAAATTTCTCTATCATGCTCAATAAATATGATAGCATAAATCTTTTCTTTTTTTTTCTTCGCAAAAAGGGGGGGCGGGGGTAGGGATGACAATATGTGATACGAATCGTTAACACAATACGAACACGACACGATAAAAGTAGGTTATGGTTTAGCTTTAACGAGTTCGGGTCAAAGCAAGTTGACCTGTTAAGACACGATTGCTTAACAGGTCACCAACGGATCAACCCGTTATGACCCATTAAGAAAATTAAATTTACCTTTATACCCTTGATCTAAAATTAAAAAAAAATCTTAAACATGTTACCTAACCCATGCCGCCCCCCTCACTTTTCTAACTTTTTCAGTTTTCTAATTTTTCTTTTTCTTGCGCCACGCCCCCTTCTTCGTCTTTAACCCATGGCCCCGCAGCGACTCCCTCTCCCCTCATTTCTCATCTCACGCCGCCCCTCATCAGTTCTAACTCTTAAGTCTTAAGTTTCTAACTTCTCACACCGCCTCCTCTTTGACTTCAACCTAGTACCTCGTTGCCCATAGCTCCGCTATGCTCACGACGCCACTCTTGGCTTCTTCAACTCGCCCGTCGCCCACGTAGACTTGGAGTTCGTCACCCATCCAGTTATCTTCAAGCCATCCATCGCCCAAGCAGACTCAGAGTCACGGACTCACGCCGCCTGTCGCCCACGCTGCATTGCTATCTTTAAGTCAATCCAGCCGAGATTACTACTCTTACCTTTACCTAGTGTTTGGTTGTCGAGAAAAAAGAAAAAAAGATGGGATCCTCATGTGATTTCTTCTCTGGTTGTGTAAATTAGTTTGTTTGTGTTAAAGTACCCTAATCTTCTTCTCCATTTATTTTTTTTTCGCAAAAAATTTAACAGGTCTTCATAGATAAGGGTGTAACCGGTCCAGTCCAGTCCGGTTTTGGACAAAATCTAGGACCGAACCGGTATGTACCGGTTTTTCATTTTTCAAAACCAATTACGCTCTAGTTACCCTCCTAAACCGGTACATCCAGTTTTACCGGTTTCTAGTCCGGTCTGGTCCGGTTTTCTAATTTTTTTAAAATGTAAAAAACATATAATAAAATGTTACTTCTTATGATAAAATATTATTAATAATTTAATATATATATATTATGTTTAAAACATATGATCAATTAAATTTTCATTTTTAAGATTAAACTTTTATTTTATAAATTATAATAACATTATCTTATATATAATTATATTAATAACATATGATCAAACAAATTATAAATGTTTATATTTAATATTAACATTTTATGTTATAATTTATAAATTATAATATGAAATTATTTCATATATGATATCTAATTATATATTATATATAAAAATTTAATATATTATTATATATTATATATAAAACTTATATATATAAATATTTTGTATAATATATAAAATTAACTTTTATATATATATTTTTCCAACCGGTCTGGTTCGGTCCAATCCGGTTCAGGAAACTATGGAACCGAAACCGGACCGGTTCCGGCCGGTTTTCATAATATAGGAACTAGTTCCAGACCAGACCGGTTCAAAACCGGACCAACCGGTCCGGTTTGGTTTGGTCCAGTCCGATTTTTCGGTTTAAATTTACCCCATTATTCATAGATTATGCGAAGAGTTGTAGACAGTTGACTATAGATTTGAGAAATTTTTGTTTCGAATATGTTGTATTGTATATTTGGAATTTTTTTCAGATCTATTTCTTTTTTTGTTTATATTCTAAACGTGGTAGATGTAGACATTTCGTTTTAGATCAGCTTACTTTAGCTTCAGATGCAGCCTTTTTTGTTGCTTATCTTTATAAACTTTGACATATGTGGACATTTTGTTATAGGTTTAAGAAATTTTGATTCACATGTGTTATTGTATAAAGTTTGATTCTTTTCTAATTTTTTTGTTGTGCAGATCAGAATTTAAATTGTACGAGTTAACCGAAAATGTAATAGAGTTGGAGAACAACATGGGCAAGGAGGAAGCTCCACTTCCTTATTCAAGTTTTAAATTTTTTTAGATCTGTGTTTTTATTATATTTGGGATTGTAACATTAATATATTTACAATGTGTGTTTTGTTTATTATATTTGGGATGTAATTTTAATATATTATTACAATGTGTGTGGATCAAATTTGTTTGGATTGTAATTTTAGACTTGTAGTTAATTTTTTATTTTTTATAGATATTATTTATATTTATATAAAATCAATCAGGTCAAACGGGTCGGGTCGTGTCGTACTGTGTTTGTTCAACCCATTAACATAAACGGATTGAAACGGTCGTATCGTATTGTGTCAATTTATTTTGTAATTTGAGTTAACGTGTCATAACGAGTCGTATCATGTCAACCAATGTAATGTACATACTCTGACACGACATGAACACGACACGTTAACACGATTTGACACCTCTAGGCAGGGGCGACTAGTGTAACAATACTCTTTGGCCTTGACCATAGTAGCCCCTCTCCGTTGTGGAATGTTCGGTTTGCGACGTAGCTATTGTCCCAAAGGGAAACTTGTCACCACAACACCCCTAAAGTATCCTGCTAGTCTAAAATCCATCACATGGCCCAAAGATCAGGCTTTACTATCACCAAGGTGATAGTCAGTTAGTGCGAACTATTATTTCATGACTTCGAGGTCTGGAGTTGAGTTAAGACATAAGTTGAAAAATATGTCTATCACTTTACTAGTCTCTACAAATTGTAATGAGTAATAACAATGGCACGAATCATTTTTTACAATTATTGTATAACTCTTATAAATTGAGGACATTTTTCTTTTATAAATAGAGTTATAATACAGATAACTTTTTTGTTTTATATAGATTTTTTTAATAATTTTAAATATTTTAAAAAAATAAAAAATTTATTAAATTATTGAAAAACACTTTTTTAATCATGAAGTAAAATATTAAAATATTTTTTATTTTACTTCGTGATTAAGAAAGTATTTTTTAATATTTTTTTTTACTTTTTGATTAAGAAAGTATTTTTTAATGATGTTTTAAATTTATTTTATTTTTTTAAAATATTTAAAAGTATTAAAAACATCTATATAAAAAATAATTTAAAAAAACACATGAAAAAACACTATGTTAGAGCCAGCGGGAGCTTCTAGCGGTGGTTCTAGCATCATCCTTTATAAAAAAATTCATAATATTATTAAACAATGCTATCTTAATCACGAAGTAAAATAAAAAATATTTTTTATAATTTTTATTTTATTTCGTAATTAAGGAAGTATTTTTTAATAATTTTATTTTTACTTTTTGATTAAGAAAGTATTTTTAATGATATTTTAAATTTATTTTATATTTTAAAAATATTAAAAAATATTAAAAATATCTATATAAAAAATAATTTTAAAAAAAATACATATAAATAATAAATACATGCTGCAGCCCCAGCGAAAACTCTCAACGGGAGCTGTAGTACTATCCAAAATAATTATATGTATATTTTCTTTTGTTAAAAAAAAAAAAATCGTAATAATGAATTGTTTCATCACTCCCTGACAAAGCCGAAAGAAGGCCATTGTTATGAGCATTTTTTTTTTTTTTAAAGTGAAAAGGGCCATGGTGAGAGCGTAGGCTCTTATTTTCCCATCAATGATCTTCATTCATTTGTATCTTTGTTATGTTAATCAGCTTTTCTTTTCTATAACTCTTTATTACTTGAGTAGTGCTTAAAACATTCTTAAGGTCTGTAAGTTTAAAAAAAATGTAAAATCTATTATTAAAAAAATAATTTTTTTACGTAGATATCATATTTATTCACTTTCTTTAAGGAAAGGATGTGAAACTTACAAATTTTAAAACTGTAATTATTATTTCTCTTATTATTTTATAATTTTACAACCAATTAATATAATTATCTCGCAATGTTAAAAATATTTTCAAACTTACGCACTCTGTGATTTGGAATAGCATTGTAAAATAATAATAAAAGAATGGTAAGTTAATAGAATTTTTACGAGCAAAAGAAAGTGATGAAGAGGACCTAATTTTATAAGGGAAGTGGAGCACCCTCAATGGATTCTTCGTCTTATCTTTTAAAATAAATTATTAAAATTTATTTTTTCTATTTTATATACTGACTTTTATAATATACCATACATCAACGTATTTATTTTTTCTTCATATCATTTAAATATTATATTTTTTATTCATTTCAAATACTTTCTTTAACTATCAATGATATTTTCATATATTTTGATATTTATAATATCTCCTTATATACAATATCATATAATTATGTTCTATTTTAAAATTTTAAAATAATCCAAATTTATAAGCTAAATCTAAATATAAATTAATTTAAAAAATAAAAAGAAGATATTTTGTCAGTTCACTTGAAGATACGAAATTGTTATTTGAAAGGAACCGAGAAACTAAAAATTATTATTTGAGCAAAATTCAGTGCCTAGAGTTGTTATTTGAGAGATGTAGACTCTTTGATGCTAAGTAAAGATGAAAGCGTGGGAAAGAGAGAGATGAGTGGTTGAAGGAGAGAGAAATGAATTAAAAATATTTTACATGGATGAATAGCTTCTTTTAGATGTAGCGGGATCACTGTAGTAAAATAGAAAATGAAGATGAAATGCAACATCCATTGTAGGTTATTTTTGAACAAAATTCTTCATATTTTAAAGAAAATTGTATTATAGAACATTCATTGAGAGTGCTCTTACAGTTAAAAAAACATTTCATCAAAGTAAACTTATAAACTGACGCGATTTTATATAATACGTTAGATTCACTTTATAATAAAAGTAATTTACAATCTAACGTACCACATTAAGCCATTTTCAATTTATTGATTTATTTTTATAAAATCTATTTGTGACTAAAGTCTTGTTTAATTGGTTACACATATGAGATGAGAAATCTGTAAATAATAGTGAGATAATTTGTGAATAATAGTGAATGATTTGAGTTAAGATTTTTATAGGGTTTGGGAAAAGGAGAGGAAACAAGTTGAATAAAAAAAACTAGAAAGTTAAAGAAAATATAATTTTTTAATATAATTTTTGCTTTGAGATTTAAAAAAATTAGATTATTTTTTGTGTTTTGTATAGAAGTTTGAAAAGTTGTAATTATTAGGTAATATAATTAAATGAAAAATTTAAAAATTTAAAAATTAAAAATTAATTTTTTTTTATTTTTTTATTTATGTTTGAATGTGGAGATGGGATGAGATTGTTCGAAACCAAGACAACCTAAAGTATTTCTTATCTTACAATTATTTTACAAGGGACCCATTTTATAAAAAAAAATTATACTTATTATCCCTTATACCACACACCATCATGTTATTTATTATTTGTATTATTTTATTTAAATATATACATATTAATAAATAAAATATATATTTAAATAGAAGAATAAAAATAATACATCACATATTAATGTTTAGTAAAAAAATGATAAATAATATTTATCTTTTATAAAACTTAGTTACAAAAGTCGTTATTTTATAAAAATGCCATCCATTTGGGAAAAAAAAAAAAAAAACTGCAAATTAAAATACAGAAAGGATGTGTCTGCTCATGCTCGTGATCGAATTTATCTCATAAAGCTCTGCCCTCCTGTCAAGCTGCTTTCGCCTTTCGAGACTCTCCAAAACACATGCTAGAGGGGCAGTTGTATTTATTAAAAGGGCGTTGCTAACTTGCTACGTCCATTCTCTACCACTTCAAATTTAATTTTTATTTTTTTTATTTTTATTTTCATTATTTTTTAAAACTATTTTGATATTTTTTTAAAATAAAAAAATCATATATTTATTTAATCATTAAATAAAAAAAATTAAAAAAAATTTCGGTAACAACTTTATGTAAGAAAAACATTTCGAAAAATACTTGAAGCCCACTGAAAGCAGCCACCGATTCCTTTTTTTTATTTTTAATCTTTTTATTTAATAATTAAAAAAATGTTTATAAGTAATATTGTAATTTGTTTTAAAAAATATTTAAAATATAAAAAATATATATAAATAAAAAATAAAAAATACATTTATATCTTCGGTGGCCTACAAACGTAGCAGCGTCCTTCTTGAGAAAACATCACAGTTTACAGTTACACATTTATTACCTGTACCAAACCTGCAGCCACCATTGTATGTAATGATCGTCGTCCTCCATTAGAGAAAACATACAGCTTTTGTCTATTTTTCTCTCAACGAGCAAACCCTAGCCTTAAAAGGATTAACCATGGCTGCTGCTCCTGCAGCTTCTTCTTCGTCTTCATTGCTCTGCTTCCTCTCTCTCCTCCTCCCATTTTCCATCATTTCTTCCACCACCACCAGTGTCCAAGTCTCACATTTCCACGAAACCCCACCTCCACTTCCATACCAAAATCTCAACTTCTTAGCCTCCTCCTCCCTATCCAGAGCCCACCACCTCAAAGATCCCCGAACCAACCCTCCCACCACCACCGCATCCCCCCTCTTCTCCCATAGCTATGGAGCTTACTCCATTTCTCTCAGCTTTGGTACCCCTCCCCAAACCCTCTATTTCGTCTTCGACACCGGCAGCGACTTCACCTGGTTCCCCTGTACTCACCGCTACCTCTGCAAAAATTGCTCCTTCTCCTCCACCAGAAGCCCGCCATTATCTTTCATTCCCAAGCTTTCCTCGTCTTCCAAGATCCTAGGCTGCCTTAACCCCAAGTGCTCTTGGATTCACCGCTCAAACTTCCAATGCAAAGACTGCAAACCCAGCTCCAAAAACTGCACCCAGATCTGCCCTCCCTATCTCATCTTCTACGGCTCCGGCACCACCGGAGGTATCTCTCTCTCCGAAACTCTCAACCTCCCCAACCGAACCGTACATGACTTCCTCGTTGGTTGCTCCGTTTTCTCTTCCGAACAACCCGCCGGCATTGCCGGATTCGGCCGCGGTCCACCATCGTTTCCAAGTCAACTGGGTCTCAATAAATTTTCTTACTGCCTTCTCTCTCACCGTTTCGACGACACCACCAAAAGCAGCTCCCTCGTGCTCGACACCGACCCAGACTCCGGAAAGGACCATGGTTTAAGCTACACCCCTTTCGTAAAAAATCCACAAGTCTCTCAACACCCCGCATTGTCGGTTTACTACTACTTGGCCCTCCGGCAAATCAGCGTCGGAGGGCGGCGCGTGAAGATTCCCTACAAGTACCTCACTCCGCAACCTGGTGGCAATGGCGGAACCATCGTCGACTCTGGGACCACCTTCACGTACATGTCACGTGACGTCTTCGAGCTCGTGGCGGCCGAGTTCGAGAGGCAGCTGCAGGAGATCAAGTACGAGAGGGCTGTAGGAGCAGAAGCTCGGACAGGTCTGAGGCCGTGTATAAATGTTCCCCACAGGATATTGGATGGGGTGTCGTTGCCGGAGCTGAGGTTTCACTTCAAGGGTGGGGCCGAGATGGTGTTGCCGCTGGATAATTATTTTGCGTTTGTGAGGGACGACGGCGGCGGGGCATCGGCGCTATGCTTGACGGTAGTGACGCAAGGTGTTGCCGGTGAAAGACAATTGTCGGGCGGGCCCTCCATAATCTTGGGTAATTTCCAGATGCAGAATTTTTACGTGGAGTATGATCTGGCGAAGGACAGGTTTGGGTTCCGGCGACAGTCGTGCAATTAGCCAATTAGTTACAAGGAGATCGATATCGGAATAATTTGACTCAAAGTCAATGACCTCATTTTAATTGTGTTTATTATTTAATAATAAGTGTTTAATTTATTTTACTGAAGTATATATATGATTGTGACTATTTTAATAATAGAGAAATGCTTTAGCCATTTTGGATTAATTGGACAAAAGTAAATGTGTCTCGATATATTATATCAAATTTTAAAATAAATTTAATATATTATATAAAATTATATCAATCTATAAATTTATTTATAAAATTTAATCATAGTTATAGCATTTCTAATTCCTTTTAATATTTCAATAAAGTATATTTTATTTAAAATTTATGAAATCTCTTGTACTTGATTTTCAAGATAAAAAGAAATTAATCAGGGATTCTACTCATCATCTCACACAATACATTTTATATATTTTAAAATTATTTGTTTATTATTTATTATTTTATTATTTTATATTTTATTTTATTCTTGTTAAACTAATTGAGTTGTTCTACTCAGAGTTTTCTCATTGGGTTCCCCATAAAATTCCATATAATTTAACTAAAAATCACATTCCTTAAAAGTTTTTCCTACATTTTATTTATCTTTTAAAAACCTCCTACATCTCATTCTCAATTCATATTTCTATTCTATTAAATAATATTTCTCTCTATTATTTCTTTATTATTTTTTTCTCTCACTTCCATTTACAATCTTAACTATTAACTCTTTTATCTTATTATATTCTTTTCAAATATCACATTCTATTAAATACGTACGAGTTTGGTAGAATTGCTGGCATTCGATATGCGTTGGAAACTGTCTCAAAAAACGCCGCTACTTAATTAGCGGTAATTTTTTGCCGGCATAACCAACCGTCGATAGTGGGTCGTCGGTATTTGTCCATTCCGGCATTTGAAAAACGTCGGTAATTGAAAATCACATTAGCTGCGTTTGTATACAATTTAGCGGCCTTTATTTAAACGCCGTCAACTTTTCTAAATTAACGGCGTTTATCGATACGTCGCCATTAGTTCGTTTCCCTATTGGATAAAATAGTGGCATTACAATGAATGTCGTTGCTAGTACGTTGCCGGCGCATCATATAAATTGGCGGCATTTATTTAAACACCAACAATAGTACATTGGCGACACATTGAACAAATTAACGGCGTTTAGATAGACGCCGCTATTAATACAAATAGCAGTATTTCAATAAATGCCGCTGCTAGTATCGTGCCGACGCATCATATAAATTAGTGGCATTTATTTTAACGCCACTAATAGTACGTTGGAGACATATTGAATAAATTAATGGCATTTAGTTCAACGCCGCCACTAATTCAAATAGCGGCATTATCATAAACGCCGCTGCTAGTACGTTGTCAGCGTATCATATAAATTGGCGACATTTATTTAAACGCTACTAATAGTACGTTGTGAGACATTTATTAAATTAACGCCATTAATATAAATGCCGCCACTAATTAAAATAGCGGCATTATCATAAATGCCGCTACTATTACATTGCAGACGTATCTTGTAAATTAGGAACATTTATTTAAATGCCACTAATAGTACGTTAATGACACATTGAATAAATTAACGATATTTATATAAACACTGCCACGAGTACGTTGCCACCGCAATCCATAAATTAATGGCGTAATATAAACGCCTCCACTAATTCGTTGTCTACACATTGCATTAATTAACATCGTTTAGGACGCACCAATAATATGATATACCACAATAAAAAAATATATATAATATATAAATTAATAATAAATATTATATAATGGATCATTATTCATATAATAAAAAAAATTGCAAATCAAATCACATCAAAGTGATTTAATAACTGTATTTAAAATTATTACATGTGAAAAATTCTTGAACATTTCAACTCATAAAACATTTTGAAACTCTGTTACAGATAGATTAGCCAAACAGAATTTGTATAGCTTTCCACAGTTCATTTCTCAGCTGCCTCTCATAAAAGTCTACTTCATATCTTCCCTTCACAAACAATGCAAAGAAGTGCTTCTAGTACCATACTATTCCTATGCATGAACAATAGACATCAGAAATTGACAGATCATAATAGATGGAAAGTGGAAAAAGTTAAACAAAATAAGAAGCAATGATCGATTTTTTTTTTCCCTTTTCCAAACATATATATATATATATATATATTTGCTCTAATTAATTCAATATGTTAATTAGATCCAACCAACCCAGTTCTTTTTGTCAAAAATAATGTAAGACATACGCTCAGAACACAAAAAAAATAATTATGGGGTACTGGCAAACCCTATCATTATCCTTATTTGAAGAGACCTACACTCTTTGAAAGTTCTTAGGTTGTTTCAACGTCTTACCCACTTGAAAGTCCTTTAAATTTAAATGGGTTTGGACTTGCTCTTTTATAAACTCTGAAATTAAACATAAAAATTTGTTTAGGAGTATTCCAAAGTAAATAGAAACTCCATTCAAGACTACACATTAATTCCAATGATTTCTATTAATATTTTAGCATTTTAGTCCAATAATATGGTATTTAGACTAAAGTTTAAAGTTAAGAAGTGATAAAATATAAGAAATTATGCAATTCATCAATGGGGTACTGGCAAGTTATATAAAATATATTTCTTTCTGTATTTCCCCACTTTTTGCATTTCTTCATGTCAATGTGTATGGGATACTGGCAAGTTATATAAAATATTTAAGAAGAAATAAGCAATATTGAAGCAGTACTACATATATAGTTTGAAACAGAGCAGTTTGTTCTACATTTTAAAGGAAGATTAGATCACATGCCTATCAATTAATTAGGCCGCAGCTACAAAGTGGGAAAAAGAAACTAAGCTTGAGATTAGGATTTTTGATCCTCCAACGCATGCAATCCCACAAGAACCTAGTTCAACAAGCTACATCAACAAACAAGCATAAACATGAAGAAGTAAAGCTTGATGAAGAGCATGGACAGATGAAAAATGAGAGGAGTTACCGTGTCTTCGTAACATGAATTTATGCAAAGTCATGAGAGCAGAACCAAACAGGGGTTGTGTGACGGAGACTCTCCATGAGAGCAGCTACGAAGCGACTACAAGGTGGCTGGGAGGCGGCAGTGTACAGTGGAAGCAGGGAGAAATATTGTGATGAGAAAGAGAGAGAGATAATGTAGAGAAAAAGCATGATTTGAGGGGGTTTACTCATAAAACGGCGTGGGATCAGAGTTGCGGACAGTGGTGCTGAGCATCGATAAACTGGGCGGTGGAGGCTTGTTTTCAGCCTCATGGCGTGTTCTGTTGCTGCTTGCGGTGGCGTCGTGGCCCAACTGCAGCAAGACATGGCCCTCGGTTTGGAGATAATGCTCTATTCTTCTTGCTTAAAACAGAGGCTGCTGCATGATCGATACTTATATATATATGCAGGTGCATGGTTTCTGGTTCTTGGTGTACTCTCACAAGAGGCTTTCGATGCAGATTTCCAAGAGCGGAGGGTGGCGGCGACGTTGGTTGGAGGGACTTCCGTTGTGCATGAGAGGACTTGGCTGCATTGGGTGGTGGTCATACACAGCTCATGTGATCTGTCATGGCTGATCTTCTCGTGATGCAGTGGCGCATGGAGTAACAGCGTGAAGTGGAGGCTGATCTAGGCGTTGCTTGGTGGTTCTTTGGTTCAGGATGGCAGTGGCGTAAAGAAGCTGTGGAAGTGGCTGGTCTTGTCCGGTTCTCCTCCGATGAAGGATGACGTGTGCGTGGGTGGGGCTAAATCTCGTTGGTTGACACTCATGATCTGAAACTCTGGAATTGAGGGATTAAAGGCGCTAATTCATATACTATAATTTGCAGCGTTGCAAGTAGAGGGAAATTTAAATTTCATGAAAAATTGAATGCATGCCAACTTAGATTTTCATTAGATTTCATTAGTTCATTTGGGAAGTGCAGAACCACGTTTAGGGCCCCAAAAAAATTTATGTAAAATTCAATATATTTAGAAATGTCTCTCTCCAATTTTTTTTTTTTATAGTTCTTAAATTTTGTATAATTTCTATATAATATCTATTTTCAAAGATGTGATCCCATCAAAATTAAATTAAAATTAATAAGAGAAATAATAAACTTGTTAATTTCTATTTATTTTACATAAATATGCCATATAGTAAAAAAATCGGCCCATTTTCAAAGAAATTGTTGGTTTCGCCACTTTCTTTCTAATTTGTTGACTAATATTATGTATGTACGCCTCTTTCTTTCTAATTTGTTTACTAATATTATGCTTGACCAGTACACTTCGATCCAAATATTCCAATCTTCTCTGTAATTGAAATGTTAATATAATATTTTTTGTATTATACATAATTATATTATATAATAATATTTTATTATATATATTATATATAAGATAATGTTATTATAATTTTATGTTAATATAATATATATATATATATAATAAGGTTATTATAATCTTAAACATGAATATTTATTTGATTTTATGCTTTAAATAAAATATATATTAATAACATTTTATGGCTTAATAAATTCTCAATATATTAATCCTTTTGATAATTATATTAGTATATAATGTATATTCATTTCAATTTATACTTTATGGTCTTATACTAACACTCTATTACTATTAGTAATACACTTTTAAGTCTATATATAAATTATTATATAAATCACTATAGTATTAGTTATACTAATATTACATCACTTATGATACTATTAACTATATATAGTGATATGGTAATATTAATGCTATTAATGATATAAACATATATACTATTAACACAAACTCTTCAACACCGTTTTATATTGCCAATCAAATTGTGGCCGTTGGCTAACCAAAATACAAGGCTAACACGTGTAGATTGAATGACCAAGAAATTGCTTAAGATCTTCGACATTAGATATATAGAACTTGACCACTAGTCCTTAAACAAACTCTTAACTCCTATCTTTAAATAATAGGTTAATGTAGTTAGACTAATGCCGGAACAAACCTTAAAATAACATGGATATTATATACAACTTGACCACTAAACCTTAAAATACTTTAGGTTCAAGCTGTTATAGTGTATGAAATATAATTCACACAAATTTACTAGAATCATTTATTTGTTCAAAATTAAATTAACCAAGCCTTTTATTAGGACATAAACCCTTAAAATAAAGCCCACTAAGCTCTACTTATAGAAATAAAGAAGATTCTTAAATTTTTCCTAAGTAGAAATTTATTAAAATGTAGACCTAACTTTTGAATTTGAAGCCTCTAGGCCTGGCAAAGTGTCATTGTAGGTTGGCATGAGGCTACCAATTAAATGTTACTTCTATTTTCTTCTTTGGCTTCTACCAAACTCTCTTCTTCTTTTTCTTCTTAATTCTTTTCATTTCTTCCCACGTAACCTTCCTCTTCAGCGACACTTATGTTTCATTATTCTTTTTTTTTTCTTTTTCCCTGTTGCATTGATAGAAGTAATTATTAAATAATATATCTTTATCAGTTTTTGACTTCAGTATTGTTGTGATTTAATTATTTTTTTTCAAATTTAAAGAAAAATAAGACTAAATTTATAGCTGCCTGTCGTATAGGGACTCTCATCAGTGTTGTTTTGGATATAAATATTAAGTTAAATTTTTTAAGATGCTAAAGATATAATATATATCATTCTATATTATATATATATATATATTGCCATCCGATTATTTATTGCTAGGGCAAATAACGTGATCAGTATATATATTGTGGGCATATATATATATATATATATGTATTATATATGCCCACGTTAGATATTGATATATATCCTTCACATGGGCATATATATATATATATATATATATATATATATATCAGTATGTATAACGTGGGCATATAACGTTTTATCTTCTGAGTGTTTTCAAAACTCCAACAATATTAGGGTTGCCGAATGTTTTAACCAAACACAGAGCATCGTGCCGCACATATACGTACGTTTCCACATAGCAACACCTCTGATCACTCCATAGCAAGGCAAACGAAGGCCGTTCCTCCACCGATAGACGTCGGTTTTCTCTATTTTGGACCCTCAAAACAGAGCAAGAAATAGCAGTGCAAACCGAGAGTTTTCCACGGATCAAACACCCACCGTACATAAGTCTCACGTTAAACTGATCTCTATGAATTTACTCTTCACGTTATACTGATCTCTATATATTTAATCTATATTTCTGCCTCTCTATGTATTTACTCTATGAATCTGCCTCTCTATGTATTTACTCCATGATTTTATTGAAATCTTCTAGCTTTGAATGGGATAGAGACTCAGTAGAACAAAGATTGACTATAAATAGGACTCTCCCACACCGAATTGGACTCAAAAGACACCAACACTTGAATGAAGTTTGACTCCAAATAATCATCAAACAAACTACGTACTGCATCTAAAGACACCTACTAAATCTATACATGCTCATGCGATACTGTAACTCCTCTCCAAACATAACCCTTATACTCTTAATTGGCAACAAAAGATGGCATCAATCCTACTATTTAACAAAAACCTTTTAACTTCTATTGATTGAAAACAGACAATTCTCTCCTACCAACCTATGGAATGAATACAAGAATATCCAATAATTTCTTATAAACTGATCTCAATAATTAGTTAATCAATCATAACATGGAAAACAAGACAACACTTCATATATTTTAATCACCAACAACTGCATTAAAAAAAAAAAACAGATGACATGTAACCACTCAGACATCAAACCTCATAATATATAGGGAATAATATTTCAGAAGATCCAATTATCCTTGCAATCAATAGATATTTTGTAATTTAATTTTCTGGTATGCTTTGTGTAATTTAATTTTGTAAAGTGTACTTTTTACAAACACTTGCTGTAAAAAAAGTCTATATATTGTAATTTAATTTTCTGGTATGCATTGGAAGTGTACGTGAGGAAATATTCTGAATCAAATGGGATTAATCGAAAGCTTTTGTTATCAAAATGAGAGTTAAAGTATAGATGCTCTTTGCAGCCAAAGCAAACACCAAATTAATGTGACAAGGCTACTTTTATAATTATTTTATTAAAACGTATTAAGGTGATAAGGACAAACTAATAGATTTAAATCAAAAAAAGAAAAAACTATATAGGTGGTCATTTGAAGGGAAAACTTTATAGGACTGCTATTAGACCAACTGTGTTTCACATATCGCATTAAGCTTGGGGTTTTAATAAGCATGGGTCCACTGAATAAGTTTGGGGTTTTATATTTATGCCATCGAAACCTTCATGGACCGTGACATAGTCGTCGTTGATACTTATATTTATGCTTTATTTTGCTTTACTTTTCAAAGTTCAATATTATTTTTCTATACTATGTTTTAAGTTATTGATGATCTTGCATTCTCATTTAGTTCTATTTTCATATTTCAAATATAGTTAAGCTATGGACAAAAGTTGGATGAAAAAACCTCGACATACAAAAGAATATGTCGATGGTGTCAATGAGTTTTTGAAGTTTACATGTGAGAATTGTCCTACAGATTCTTCGATTTGTTGCCCATGTAGAAAATGTGGATTGCGTATGATGTTCATGCCCAACATGGTATTTGATCATTTGATTAGCTATAAAATTTCTCAAGGTTACATCATTTGGCATGCTCATGGGGAGAGAAAATGGAAGGCATCTTACCATGCTATTGGTGCCCAAAACAATAATGAGCAAATAAATGAAGGTTCCAATGGGATGACAACCATGTTACATGATGTTTTTCCAATATTTGATCTTGAAATAGTCGAAGGTACTGGGCTTGAAATACTTGCGGAAGCTGGAGAAGCTGGAGTGCAATATGAAAATCGACAAGATTCAAACGAGAGAGTTAATAAATTTTACAATATGTTAAAAGATGCTGACGAACCATTATATGAAGGGTGCACAAAACATACTAAGTTTAGTGCTATCGTATGTCTCTGGAATATGAAGTATTTGGGTGGATTGAGTAATAGCATATTTACAGAATTGCTTGAATTTGTGAATGGGTTGCTCCCACCAGAAGCATCATTGCCAATAGTGGGAATGAAGAGTCATGATAGCCATATACTGATGCAACAGCTCCTGCCAATTGCATTACGTGGGTCATTACCTAAGAAAGTAATAGAACCCTTAATCGAGCTATCTGGATTCTTCAGGGGAATTTGTTTGAAAACGATGCGGCTTGAAGATTTGGACGAATTGGAATCTAGAATACCCTACATATTGTGCCAATTAGAAATGATATTTCCGCCATTATTTTTCACGATTATGGTGCACTTGATTATACATTTAGTTACAGAATGTAAACTTGGAGGACCCTTCATTATCGATGGATGTATTCCGTTGAAATGTATGCTATAGTTATTGAATTAAAAACACATAAATCTATTAAAGTAAAAAAATATTTTTAAAAAAATAGTAAAAGTCATCTCATGATTTTTGTTGTAAATACCTACACCGACTTAAGTTTCATGTGTGTAACAAAGCTGTGCTAGAAGGTTTCATTGCTGAAGGATATTTGCTAGAGGAATTATTGACATTTTGTTCTCGTTATTTAGAATTTGGTCAAACGGTTTTCAATAGACCATCTAGAAACCTGGATGATTCTAAAGGGAAAGTTCTTGACGTTTGCCTCGATTTTATAGCGTGGACTCAAGCACATCGCTATATTCTCTTCAACTCTGATGATTTCACTCCATTTCGCATGTGAGTTCAATGCTTGATATGTACGAATTAAATTCTATTTCATTTATATTTGTGTAATTATAATAGACATTTGTGATGTCGTGAACATATGTAGAATGCACTTGGAAATATTGAGGATTATAATTGATGAGAGGCATGCATCAAATGACGAACTACAGAAGAGGCACCAAGACCAATTTTGTAATGGGTTTCAAGACTATGTACTATTTACACTCCATTCAATATAATATCACATAATTTGTTACGTCTCGCTAGTTTTCGTCATTTACTCAATTCTAATAATCCAACCTTTCAGGTAATGAAAATGGATGACAATGAAAGAAGTGAATTGGGCCATAAAGTCATAATGCATTGTAAAGGTCCCATGCAAGTTGCCAAAGAATTTAATGGAATTGTCATCAATGACACAAAATATCGCACTAGGAATTACGAAAGTGGGAAGAAAACTCAGAATTGTGGTGTTAGTATGTATACTGAAGATGGCCCTGCTTGGTATGGCTAATTAACAAGCATAATTGAGATTATGTATTATGATGGATCTCGATATGTGTTATTCAAATGTGATTAGGTAGACGTTACAAGGGGTAAAGGTTTCAAGGAGGACGAGTTTGGGTTTAGCCTTGTAAATTTTTCTCATCTAGTACACACTGGTAATCGGATAACTGATGATCTGTTTGTTTTATCTTCCCAAGTATCTCAAGTATATTATGTGGCAAATGAAAGATGCCCAAATTGGGTTGTCGTCATTAAGACAAAACCAAGAGACGTGTATGACACTGGTGAAGAGGAAGTGACTGACGACGACGATGATGAATATTTAGTCAATGAATGTTGTAACACTTCCAACGATGAAACTATTGAACCTGCTACTGACGATGTTGTGTGGATGTGAAATGACATAGATGGAATGACAATCGAAACGCTTCAATAGTGTTGAGTAAGAAATATATATTTAGTCTTTTTAACATGATATATCCTACAACTTTACTTCTATCTCATATCATGCTCTAAATATTATTATTTCTATTGATTTGCCTATATAAACTTGTTTTTGTATAGGCACAATGGGTCCAAAAAAGAAGGCAAAGACTATCAGACCACACTTGTGAAGATAATCTACTTCAATACCAGCTGTTCATAGTGAGACACAATCATACCCATCCCTTGATAGGGCGGCCCATTCATTACCCTCTGTCGATGGGTCGCCCCTTTTCGTTGATAGGATGGTGGAGTCATCACCATCTGTAGATTGTCCTCCCTAGCCATCATTATCTTCATAGAGAGGGACCCAACTTTCTACATCGATACAAATGGGAGGCCAACTACCCAGACATATAGAGATCAATAGAGAGACCCAACCATGCACACCTGTACCAATAGAACCACATTCGGAAGTAGAAAATGTTGACTTGTTTTCCGACATTGGAGATCGTTTTGTTGTCATTGTTGGTATGTTTTTGTTTTCCTTACTTCTTATTTATTTTACTATGAATGCACATTTACAAAATAGTAACAATGTCACTAAATCCATTTTTGCAGATAGTATAATGGAGGTAGAGTAAAAAGACCATTGCACTTGAGTCATGACATTTGGCATCTTTCAGAAGGGAAGCGAATTGATATGGAGCTCAATAATCTTGGTCAACCCATCAAAAAGCAAGACTCAAAGGTGGTAAGGTTTGGTGGCTTGATAGCGAGAACTAATAAGTTGGTTCCAATAATTTACAAGGATTGGAGGTCGGTGCCTAAAACCATAAAGGAGGAAGCGTGGAGTTAATGGTATAAAACTTGTATTAAACCATTATTATTAATTAAGTAGGTATATTTTGAAAATTTTGTTAGAAATCAAGACATATACTTATGTAGATTTATGTTGACTATAGGCCAAGTTTAAAGTTCCTAATGACAAATTGGATGCATTCAAAAAATGGATATTGAAGGACCTGGGGAAGAAATGGAAAGACTACAAGCACAAATTGAAGAAAAAGTTACTTCATAAAAAAGACACCTCTACAACACAAGTTGTGGCAAGGGCAAGTCCCGATATGGTGGACTTATCGTAACTAGTGGAGTTGGCCAATCTTTGGTTCGATCTAGAATATAAAGTAAAAACGCACGTATTTCTCTTAGATTTAGAAAGCCAACCAACTAGTTATTTTAATTATAATTCTCATAATTTTTGTAATGTTGTAGTAAAAATGTAATAAAAATAAGGAGTGTCGTAAGAAGCAGGTGGTTGTTCACATCGGAGAATCAAAAAGTTATGCAAGATATGCCCATGATGCGGTATTTATTTAATTAGTATTTATTTACTGTTGAATATTTGTTAATTCTTTGTTTTCGATATATGTATTTAATCTAGAATATTGGACTCACAAAAAATAAACTCAGACATTGCCAAGTCGAGCCCATTTTTTTGTCACGACTCATAAGAGAAAAGATGTCACCCACTACAATGATGAGACGAGAAAGAAAGTGGTATATTTATTTTCAAATTTATTACTTTTTAATTTTAATGGATTTATAAGATGAATAATGTGTATTTTTTATTATCTATTACAGGCTGAGGTGGAGGAACTTTTAACACAGGACACAAGTCCGATAGAAATGGGGTATGGAGGAACCATGACTTGGGCATCAGATGATGTTTATTCTAAAGTTATGGGCCCAGAACAGCCTGGACATGTGCGCGGTTTGGGGTTTGGGCCAACCTTTACAAGGCAAACTTGTCAACATTCACTACCAACTTCTACGCAAGAAGATGGTATATTCAAGGAAGAGCTTGATAAAATGCGGAACGAATTAACTGAATTGCGAAACTTAGTAAACACATTTGTGCATGCACATGTGAGCACCCCACATATGTTTAGTTGATATCAATCAACCTCATTTTGGAATTTTTGGACTCTCATTTGAGTTTATTTTCAGGTTTTAGGACAAAATCAAATAGAGAATGAAGATGAAGAGAAAGATGAAGAGGGGAATGATGAAGAGGAAGATGAAGAAGAAGAAGAGGAAGATGAAGAAGAGGAAGAAAATGACGAGGACGAGGATGAGGATTGAGGGGATTATAAGCAAAGAATTTGAAATTATATTAATATTTTAGTTTAACGGTATTTGCAACTTTCCTTAATTAAGATAATATTTATTTATGCCATATATTGACGTTACCTCCGTTTTGCTAAGTTGGATTTGGAATGGATTCTAAAAGTTTTAAAGTCAGGTATTAGGTGAAGTGGTGGGTTATGCATTAGTTTTACTACTCTTTTTCTAAGTTGTGAATCTTAGTAAGATACCCTTTACTAGTTTGATTTATGACCCATTCTTTGAATGAATAATTAGTGATTTATAAAGAAAAATTATTATTCAAGTCCCTTGATCAATTGTCGGCCTTTTTTTTAAATACCGCCAAAACTATATATTATTATCGACATAACAATATAAACACGGGAATACTACTAATTTACTGGGGTAAAATTGATCAATTGTAAGCATTTTTTAAACAACATAAACGCCAGAAAACTCAATAATTTACCGGCGTAAAATTGATAAATTGTCGACATTTTGTTAAACACCGAGAAAGCTATATATTATTTCCGACGTAACAATATAAACGCCGGAAAACTCAATAATTTACTGGCGTAAGTTTGATCACTTTTTGATATTTTTTTAATGCCGCCAAAGCTATATATTATTACTGGCATAATAATATAAATGCCAGGAAACGACTAATTTACCGGCGTAAAATGGATAAATTTTAAGCGTTATTGTAAACGCCGCCAAAACTAGATATTATTACTGGCGTAACAATATAAACGCCGAAAAATTCAATTATTTACCGGTGTAAATAATAAGCGCCGGAATTAATATATTTTTACAAGCGCATAAACAACCACCGATAATATAAATGCCGGCAATTCTTACTTTTTTTGTAGTGACTATTGGATACAATATTATTTTTCAAACCGAAATCCGTATTATAAAAATAATAGTTTTTTTAATATGTGCATTTTCTATTGTGATGATATTTTTTAATATCTATTATTTATTAGTTTCTCTAATGGTAATACCTAGCCACATATTGATGATAAAATTTTTTGTCATTACTGTAACAGTAACATTTTTTGTCATTTATCTAACGGTAAGATTTTGAAGACTTGATCCAATGGTAACATTTTGAACTCCTACCTCCAATGGTAACATTCTTTGTCTTTTCTCCAACGGTAACTTTTTTTGTTTTCTCTCAAATCGTAACATTTTTTATCCTATATGTAACGGTAACTTTTTCTTCTATAAAGATGCATTCAGCTTGCATTCATATTCTCACAAACTCAAGTCTAATTTGATCTAAAGAATTGAAATTCAACAATCTCCCCTGATCTCCCACTCCCTTCATCAAATGGCTCGTACCTTCTTTCGCAAATCAAATTGCTCACATACTTATTCTCTAAAGATGAGTTGGATGTTGTTCTTATGAAGAGGCGATGGACAGTCATTGAGGCAACGTGGCAATCGCCAACGCCGTAAGTTTATTCGGCGTGATCATATTCAAGGGTACGAGCGCCTATTTCGCGATTATTTTGTAAAAAATCTAGTATATCTCTCGAATCTATTTTAAATGAGATTTCGGATGAGCCATCCCCTATTTCTCTGTATTCTAAATGAGGTAGTCTTACGAGCCGTACTTCGTCCAGAGAAGAGATAATGCCGAAAGACTCGGTTTATCTTCTATGTAAAAGATAACTGCAGCAATTAGAATGCTGGCGTATGGGGTTACTGGAGATTTTATGGATGAATACATATGTATTGGTGAAAGTACCGCAATGGAGAGCCTTAAAAGATTCTCTGAGACAATAGTAAGTGTTTTTTCAAATGAATTCTTGCGGTCTCCAAATGCCAATGATATTGCTCGATTGCTTGCAGTTGGTGAACAACGGGGATTCCCAAGAATGCTGAAAAGCATTGACTGCATGTATTGGAAGTGAAAAAATTATCTCGCTGCCTGTAAATGTATGTACTCCGACCACATTCGTGAACCAACTATTATTTTAAAAGCAGTTGTTTCATATGATCTCTGGATATGGCATGCATATTTTGGTATGCTCAGTTCACATAACGACATTAATGTGCTAGAGAGATATTCTATTTTCACGAAACTTGCCCAAGGGCGTTCTCCTCCAATCAATTACACAATCAATGGCAATGACTTCATTATAGGGTATTACCTTGTGCATGGTATTTATTCCAAATGGCGAACTTTTGTGAAGACGATTCCATCACCACAAGGGAATAAGAAGAAATTTTTTGTGAAAGTACAAGAATCTGCAAGAAAAGATGTTGAGCGTGCATTCAGGATACTTCAACAACAATTTGCAATCATTCATGGACTTATCCGAATGTTCAAAGTCAAGGAACTAACAAATATAATGAAAGCATGTGTTATTCTACATAATATCATCATTGAAGACGAGCGTGATGACAATGAGGGTCCGAACATTGAATATGATCAACTTGATGATGAAGTCCCGGAACTGTCGCACAATCATACAACTGACCTTACGGATTTCATCCAACGTCATCATCATATTAGAGACATCTCGGCACATCATAATATCTAAGCAGATTTAATTGAACATCAATGGCTATTATATTCCCAACAGTAGACATGTCGCATAATTGATTGATATTTCCTTCATATTAGTAGTGACTATATTTGAGTTAATCAAATTTTCATTCGTATTTCCTTCATGTTAGTATAAACTATATTTGAGTTAATTAAATTTCCATTCGTATTTCCTTCATATTAGTAGTGACTGACTATATTTGAGGTAATCTGTAATAGTTTCTGAAATTGTATTGACCAATTTTCTTGTTGGCGAGCTCTAGTTTCTCCGCCTCCAACCTCAGTCTTCCGTCCTCTTGACGGATTTTATTTAGCTCTTTTTCCTTGTCATTTTCCATCTTCTTGGCCTCCAACCTTAGTCTTTCATCCTTGAGACGGATTTTATTTACCTCTTTTTCCTTGTCATATTCCATCTTCTTGGCCTTGAGGCAAAAAAACTATTTTTCCTGAGCACGTGACTCATCCAAAAGCGTATACTTCAGCTTGCTGAGCACAACAACCTCCTCTACTAGCATGCCTTGGACCTTTCATTTTCCTTTCTCAGCTTTCATTCCCATTGGTCGGTCCAATTCGATCACGTCATTATCCATCACATTATCCGCCTTGAGATCAAGAACTGAATCTACTGTAGCGCCCGAACATCGAGTTGAGGTCGGGGATGGGGACATCATCTTCCTTCTCTTTGGATCCTCCTTTGTGGAACGCCAAATCCATTTAGGTTGGTCCTTCAACAGATGCCAATAATGCTCGAACTGGAAGGAACATTTATCTAGCAATTGGTACATAACCTTGGCCTTGTCAAACTTGCATGTAAACAAAAAATTTTATGTTAAACCAATGTATAGAAAAATTAATTATTCGTAAAACAAGAGTATGGATATTCTATCTTGTCTTGCTCGGTCATGCCACTTTGATTCAACCATTCAACCTGGGCTAGTTTTGTACAAAATTTGTTTGTCACCTTTTGAATAACCTACCATTGATGTATTAAAGACTTTATGGTCTGGTCATTTGTGATTTCTTTAAATTGCTAGAAGTATTCAAATTTTTTTTTCCAAAGTTGCGAGTGTTTTTGGCCTGTTCCCTAGATGACATCAAGGATACAATTAAGCCATGCAGAGACAAGTCACTTGTCTTCTTCAGGGGTGAAGTTCACACCCCTGATTGATTTCCTAACACCGATATGATTGTTATGGGGTAGGGGTGGAGAATCATCAACAGTCATAGGAGAGTTTCCACTTTGCCCACCGTAAGTGAGGTCTAGTTGATAATATTGACTTAGGAGGTTGGTGAAGTACATATGTCCAGGGTCTTGTGAATCTATCACTAAAAATGCATTAAAATGTTAGACGCATAACTATGAAATTTGGGGTTTTTCCATTGCCGGCTCAAGAATCAAATGGTGATATCTACGAAATTTGGTCACCCTCTCATGGCTGCAACAATTGGTTGCCACTACTTGTTGGCGTTTTGGGTTACCTAGCCATTGAGGAAATGCCCATAAATTTCCTGTATCCCCACCAGGCTTTGTCATTATCATAGCCGAGGGGGTTTAATTTAGACATTACTTCTCTATCACAACATAACACAAAGCAATGATACAGCACAAAGCAATGTAACAAAATTGACTAATTCACATATTCACACAAAACAACAACCAAACAACATGCAAACCACAATAATGCTAAATAAGAGCATTCCTATCCAGTCTATTTATATCAAATCTATAAAAAAATGGGGCTCAGAATGGTGAAAATATTGACAGCATGCGTAAGCAAGGAGCCATTCACATCGAATGGCTACAAAACCCCATCCGAACCCCGATTGCCTTTTGTGGAAAGTACCACAAACTGCAATATAGTCATCCGGGTGAGGATTATCCCGCCATATCGATGAGACCCCATTAACACTTATGAATTAACCCGCACTATAACACCATCATCACAGCCTAATAACATCCCCCTCCCTCGAGAGATATGAAACACTACAAAGGACCCAACAACACAAAACAAATTACCTTGAAAGAGCAATGAAAGTGCACATAGCTAAGAAATTAATTTGGGGAAAAAACAAATGCAACTATGTAAACCATTTGTTCTGAATTATCTCATTCCCCCTTATGTGCAGGATTATATTCAAGTTGCCAAGATTATATTCAAGTTGCCTTGTTTGCATATATCCGCATGATAGGATACACATAAGATCAATTATATATCCCAATGTTAATATATCTCTCACATGACCTCACAATTCATTGTTGTTCATTTTCTTTGTTGTTTCAATTTGTGAATCATCATTTAGAGAGCTACGTACTTTCCAAGGGTAGTCAAAAATAAAAAAAATAAAAATGCAGCTGTAAAGATGCTGTAAGGGAGTCTTTGTAATATGAAATGACAATGGAAAGTTAATAAAGAATTAACAAATTCAAATCTCAGAAACAAAAAAATAAAAGCTCTAGAAAGTAATTGTAAAGAAATTCAAAATGGATATGCAATAAATTCACCCAACACAGCCAAAAACATACAGACAAAACCCAAACGCAAAAAAAAAAAAAAAAAAAGAAGAAAAAAAAGAAGAAGAAGAAGATTCGCCAATACCTCAAACAAAGCCCAAAATCTTCAACGTAAACAAGAGAAATATCCGAATTCCACCAGCACAACACTTTCAATCTCTCTACCAAATAATGATTCGCCAATTCCTCAAAAGCTAGTAATTTTCATCTCAATTTTTGGTCTTTTTCTTTCAGGTCGTTTCTAGTTTAAAATAATGTAAAAGTACTCAAAATCTATTCCGTAACCACAAACTCCACCAAATTCTCCTCAAAACCAAAAACCCAACGCACCAAATCCTAAAAAAGCCACAATCGCAAGCCTTTTTTTTTTTTTTCTCTTCTTACTTAATGAATGGATCGATTAAGAAAAATAGTAAAACATGAGAGAGACAAATTTTAAAAAAAAAAAAAATCCGTGTGAAAGCATCTCAACTTTCTCACCAGCCAAACAGTCTCAGCGAGGATGAAAGAGTCAAAGAAAGTGAAAGTATAGATCAGTGAAGGAAATCCTAATCAGAAGAGATCGCCGACGCAGAGAGAGAGTTGTAGGCAAACATCTCTCATAAACTTGATCACGGCGTTGGGAGGAAGAAAAAGAGAAACAGATAAACAATGAATGAGAGAGATAGGAAAAGAAAAATAGAAGAAAATGAGGGAAGAGAGAAACATATGATGGAAAAGAAACCAAATTTCACTTACAAAAATTGTCGATGCAGAGGCTGCAATTGTTGGTGCTGCGTTGCGAGGGAGGGGTCAATCATTGAGTGTACACCCTAATGAGAGAGAAGAATACGCAGGACGAAGGGGAACCGAATGAGGTTTGGGAACGATAGGGATGTATAGTCGTTCCCCATATATGGGAAATTTCTGTACAGACCGTAAACCCTAACCGTAAAATGGGGATTGGGATGGGGAGGGGTTTTTGTTCAAATCCCTATAATTTTTCCTAAATTATAGGGATATAGGAGATATACAGACCCGAATGGGAATGCTCTTATTATCATACACCACATACTTGTTATAAGAAAAATGAAAAAAAAAATTAAAATAAGTGAAGTATGTGATGTATAGAGATGATAAGTAGAATTATTCAAATCTTAAAGTATTTTATCCATACATTCAATATTTCATTT
This sequence comes from Juglans regia, assembly GCF_001411555.2. NCBI lineage: Eukaryota > Viridiplantae > Streptophyta > Magnoliopsida > Fagales > Juglandaceae > Juglans > Juglans regia. Next base: position 20,281,838 of record NC_049914.1, on the reverse strand, counting down.
TAAAAAAATACTTATTAAAAACAAAAGTAACTCCACCAAGGCACCAAGACTTGGCCTGGTTTAGTTTGGTAGAGGATCTCATTTAATCTAATTATTCATTTTTTAAAAATTTTCATACAAAATATAATAAATAATATAATTTTTTCAAATCTCAAAATAAAACTAATATTTTAATAATATTTTATTTAACTTTTAACTTTTAACTTTTATTCCATCTCATATGTATAATCAAACTAGGCCAATTTTTATTGGTATATATCCATCCAAAAATGCTAGGGACAACCGCCCTTGCGTCACCGCCGCGTAACTGGTTGATGTGGTAGGCTGCCACATCAGCAGTTAATATTAAATAAATAAATAAAAGACGAAACATTTTGTACGCGTAAAGAGGGAAAATCAAAACAAAAAACGTAATTAGAGAAGAAAATGTTAAAAAGATCTATCAATCTTTCTACCGTACCTCTATTTATCGATTGGTAAAGCTGATGGTCAAATACCCTTCAAAGTCTCAGCGATTTTGTCACCATCACTCATGGTAAGCTTGCAGCTTGTGTTTATTCTCAGGCCCTATTATTCTGTTCTTTGTGTATATTGGGTTATTTTTGTAACACCCTGCTCCTTCCTTATTACGTACACTTTTTTTTTTCTTACGTACGTTTATTCTTTCTAACGTAAGCAAATTCTGAGGGCGAAAATTATGCAACAGTCTGCCATTCTCTCTAGCAACTGTGAGCCTCGTAATGCTTGCTGAACCTTGATGGCGTGTTTTCAAAGATATTATGTGACTTCTAAGGCACGCCCAATGTTTAAAATGTGCTAGAATTATTTATAAAGAGTATTTTCAGTGTTATTGAACTAAGCTTGATTTTAAATATGACAATTATAATATTTTGAAGAGCTCCAAAAATATTATAGTTGTCAGAAATCATTTTAATATTAATTATTAAAATGATTTCAGTTATTTAAAATATTATAAGATTTAAATTATGTTGAAAGCTTTAATTAATTAAATGGTTTTATTCTCTTAAATATATTAAATAAGACTTCATCATTTTATTAGTGATGAAGGAATATTATTTTATAAACTAAAGTTAGTTTAAATAATATTCTACCTTAATTCCTTTAAGTGCTTTTAATTAAGTTAACGTTTATGCATTTTAAATTAGTATTTTAATCCTCCACCGTTTGATCGTTTTGTAGATCCCAAGACAAAATGACTGGATTAAATACCCAGACCCCTCTTCCTTCTCCCTCACTTTTCCCCAGCCCTCTCTCTCTCTTCTCCCGTTCTCCTTCACGCATACGCTGCTCCTCTCACCGTTCTCCCTCAACCCAGCCCGGCACCGCCATGTACCGGCAAGCCTCACCGCCACCACCACCAGCTCTACCTCACTCTGGCAAGTCCCCCCCCACACCGGTCTCCCTCTCTCACTCTCTCTCTTCCTCTCTCTCAGCAGTGCACAGCCCGAATGGGCTTGATGTTGCTGTGTCGCCGTGCGGCGTCCTCCAATGCCACCGCCTCCACGGTAGCTCCGCCTCCCACCGGCCATCACCCTCCAACGAGCTCGGCCCCCTCCATGCAGCCACCTTCTCCACCTGCACGTACACAGCCTTACCCATGCACGGGTTCACTGTGCACGTCCCTAGCACCGCCGTGTGCGGCCACTGGACACCACCACGAGCTCCTCCTGGTCTCCCCTTTCCTCCTCACTTGGACCCACGACCGGTAGCCTCCCCTAGATCCACCGCACTGGACAACTCCACCGCACGGGTTCCTCACCCTCCACCATCTTACGCCACAACCCACAACGTGTGACCACCCTCTCTGGCATCCTCAAGCCACCACCGACCCATCCCAACCACCTGTAGCCCTGATCTGCCACCTATGCTCCCTCACTCTCCCTCACTCTCTCACGGCATCTCTCCCTTTCACACACGGCCAGTTTCCCCTCCACCATTGTGGAAGGCCGTGCCACCACCATCGAGCCTCCACGGCTCCTCCAACAGCCTCCCTTGACCTCCCTTAGCCAAACCCTAGGTCCAAACCACCACTTTATGTGGTGGGTAGCCGCTGCACGTGATGGACAACCACTGCGCGTGGCTGACTATCACTGTACATGGCTAGATCCACAGTGTTACGCTCCTTGCCACCACCACAAGCCCTTCCGAGACCACACCTAGCTATCCAAACGCCCAAACAGCCATCGTATGTGGGTTAGCCGCCATGTACAACCCTTTCGACATCATCGACCGTGACGGTCAGTGAGCAATGCACGGATTATCCCATTGATAGTATAACTCTCTATCCCTCGCTATTTATGTTAGATGTTAATTAGTTGATTAGGTTGTGGGCTGTGTTGTAATGGTGGCGTGGCGTGTATGAGATGAGAAAAGTACATGCTGAGTGTACTCTGTGTGGCATATCGTGTGTGAAGGGAGTATGCGTGGAGTGTACTCCATATGGTGAAGTGATGCACCATATGGCGGGTCTGCCATAATGGTGATGTGGCATGGTGTGTATAAGGGGAGTACATGCGGAGTGTACTCTATGTGGTGGAGTGATGCACTATATGGCAGGTACGCCATAGTGATGATGTGGCGTAGCATGTGAGAAGGGAGTACATGTGGAGTGTACTCCATATGGTGGAGTGATGCACCATATGGCAGGTATGCCATAATGGTGATGTGGTGTGGTGTGGTGTGTAGTGTATGAGGGGAGTACACGTGGAGTGTACTCCATGAGGTGTAGCGATACACCGTGAGGAGTGTCGCAGAGATAAGGATGGTTGTGTGGTGATGGGCGTAGAATGTCGTGAGTTGTGTCGGGAACTGTGGAACAGTATCCCGAGGTAGCTACGATGTGACATGTAGTCTGAGGTGACAGGTGTCACCGTAATTGACTTATGGTTGGGAGTATGGGTGTAGTAGCAGAACAAGTGTAAAAGTGCGCAGCGGAAACATGATTAGGGAATGTCACGAAGTGACATGATTACCAGCAGTCGTGCTTATGATGGGTGAGGTGTTAGTGTAAGAATGGTGTAACGGGAACGTGACGAGATGTCATGATGTGACGGGAGTACGTGAGGAACCATACTCACGATGAGTTAGGAGTTGACGTAGCAGGATGTTGGGTAACACGACAAGGTCATGATGTAGCTTGGGAGTAGTCTCGAGCTATATGACATGACATAAGGCGTAGTTGTGAATGGAGTCTTGTCGTGTTAAGTGTTGGGATGAACTATCAAAAGGAACGGGTAGCATGAAGAGTCATGCTAGCCAGGTTAAGAGAAGGTTGGTATCAGAGTATGGCCATTGTCCTTTCGAACAGGTGATTAACATGTTATATGTTGATCTCAAGTGATAAAGGGGTAAGGTACATGTGTAATCTGTTTAGACACATGTGCCGGATGGATTTACCATATGTAATGGGTAATCTGTCCTAAGCATAGTTACACGGTGCTTAAGTCTCAGAGTTGGCTTAGAGCCGTGTGGCTTGTATGGATGAGAATGAGGATTAGTATGGGCTAAGGTGCATGAAGATAGTAACGGGTGTATTGTCTAGGACTGGGATGCGTGATTCCATCGGTCGAAATCATACGTCGGAATGTGGTTAGTAAGAAAGGTAAGACGAATGTCCTAGTGTCTTATTCCTTAGGTGAATCATGGGTTCACTTTAGTGGATGAGCACTCGAGGCAAGACCTTGAGTTGGAAGATGTGGTGATCGTATGTAGATCCCGAAGGTTTTAGCATAGTAAAGGGCACGTAAGAACACGAGATAGAAGGAGAGTGTTCTAATTTATAGTTTAAGTTGCTTATGCATTAGATAGAAAATGACGCTAAGGTATATGTATGCATGTAGGTTGCCATCTGACGCGCATGAATGGACTGTATGATATGAAAGTAGCATAGAGTCTAGGTAAGTGTTGCATTTATACTCTTCTAGAGTTTTCTAAGATACAAGAAATGAAAACGAAACGTTTTTCCTTTATGATGTTTTAAGAAAGAAAATGAAATGCTTTCTCTTTACGAGGCTTTACGAAAGAAAATACTAAGTATTCAAAAATACACGTATGTACGACCCCGCCTTGATAGCCCTTTTTTACGCAACCAAAGTATTAATTGTACGCATGTAAATGGATGACTATACGCAGTATCTATTGTATATATTTTCTAAGAAAAGAGAAGTCGAGGCTCACGCCTCGTGCTTTACTTTAAATGACGCGAAGAAAGTGTTTTAAAAGGTCCCTATGAATTGATGTTTTAAGGATGCCATGAACTGATGTTTTAAATGATGTCATGAACTGAAAAGAAAGGACTACCATGAATGAAAGAAAGAAAGAACTGAAATGAATGAATGTTTACTGTATGAAAATACGTAACGGCCATATGAATGAAATGAAAGGGTACCAATGAATGGGCAAATTGCAATATCGGGTAAGTAGTACTGGTAGTGCACCCAGTGCTGCCCCTTGATTGAAAAGGGATTCCCAACCCGTGGCTACGGGTGGAGTCCGGGTCCAAAGGAAGATCGCTAACCTTAACACATGAGGCTTAACAGTGTGCATCGGCCAATGAAAGTGATAAGAAAGAATGCATGAATGCACGAACTCTTTAAGAAATGAAGGCACCAACGGGAGACACGTTTACGAAAAGAAAGCCTCTTTTAAAAGCAAAACCCCGTCCAGTGATGTTTTCAAATGAACGCACGTATGCATGTATGTATAGTATGTATGGATGATGAATGCATGACTGAAAACCTATGTTGTTATATTTTAACTGTATGAAAGTAATGCTTACGAGTCATCGACTCATTTTAATTTTTATGTATGCCCCTCCCCCCACAGGATTCGAATGAGAAGTACGCGTCAGAACGGACACGACCCTTGGAGAAGAGCACAGAAGTCTAGGCATGAGTGTTAAATGTATGAGAGGCCTTTTTATCATTAAAATTTATGTTTTCCGCTATAAACCTCTTTTATTGTTAAAGCACATTTTATTTTATAAACGTAGAGTCTTGCACCCTGGGTATGGAAGCAAAATTTTTTTAAAATCAAACGGTAATTCCCGTCGTCCTTTCTAAAAATACTTTATAAAAAGTCCCACCACAAGGACGGGCGTTACAATTTATGCCTTTGGCTATTCCTTAGTTTGTAATATTTTTTTGGATTTATGATTGTTTGGACCCAATTATTGGGTTTCTTATGTGATTAATGGGGTTTACAATGATGAGTTCTTCTTAATTGTCAATATCCATGAGTTTACCTTTCCGTGTTTTAGACTTTTTTTTTATTATTTTATTGTTGAGAGTTTTTTTTATTGATTTGTTTAGTGGGTATTTGTTTGGGATTTTCCAGTCTTTTATGGAAGGTGGGATTTGACTTTGAAGCCAAAAGGGTTTGTTGGGTTTGGCCGTGATGAGCAAATTCTAATGTTTGGGAGGTTTGTGTTTGGATGGGCTTTGATGGGTTTCGACTTCAAGGGATTTTGCTTCTGATGAAGATGAAATTATGTTTTGGGGCTATCTCATTCATTCGGTCTTCAAGGATTTCAATGGTTCTTTGATTTTCATGAAGGAAAGATTTGATTTTTAGTAGCCAATTTGTCAATGGTAGTTGATGGGTTTTAGGAAATTCGGTTTCTGGAGCTTCGAAATTCATATGTTATTGTTTGAGATTGACCCTTCTGCTCAGCTAGAGGTGGAGAAGAAGATTACAGAGGTTTGTGGGTGTAAGGTCTTCTAGTGTTTCAACGAATTACCACGACGGAAAATGGAAGAAGTAGCTAATTCCTGGATTAGGAGAACAAACTTCTCTCATACAATTTGTCATCGGTTGGACTCTTCAAGACTGACCTCTATTTCATTTTCAGTATAGCCTGACCAATATTCAGGTTTGAAATCAAGGCCCAGAATGACTGCTACTAATGAGAAATCGATTCCCAGTAATTCGAAGATACATCGAAATCCTATTACAAACAAGCAGAGGTTGTTGTCGCCTTTACCTTAAACCATGCTTTCTGATGAGTTTAAGGAAGCAAGGTCTGAGAGAAAGAGATTCATCAAACAACGGGACGGTGACCATACGCGGACTGAACCACCATATTTTTTCAGACACATGACGGCGATGAGATCTCCCTCTTTGGTTTCGCACTCTCTTGCAAGCTTCCTCAAGCAATTTGTTTTTTGTTTTGATTTCCTTCTTTCCGCGTACAAAATGTTTCCTCCTTTTTTTTTTAATATTAACTGCTGAGGCATCAGACGATTTTGCTGCCGGGATGCAGGGGCGGTTGTCGCTAGAATTTTTTATATCCATAATATCACTTTTTACTACCGCTCTTAAAATAGGCATGATATGTGTTGTCTTGTGCTATAAAGTATTTGAATATCTTTTCCCCAACACCAATTAATTTAATATTAATTAATAGCTCACTCTGTTTAATCAAAATTGGTTACTAATTAATTTTGAATAATAACTTTCATATTACTTATAAATTCCACTGCCACATGCATTTTATATACAATTAAGAATAAATAAATTATGAAATATTTTATAGAAGGGAAATCTTCAGCCACAAAGAGATCCTATAAAATAAATCTACAAACTAATGCGATGGTACGTTAGATTATAAAAATACTTTATTATAAAATAGGTCTATTGTACATATTAAGACATGTCAATTTGTGAGTTAAATTTCTCTAATTAGAGAAAAAATATATATTTTAATTAGACTTTGCAGCACCGAAATTTAAATCCTGATTCTGCTCACTTACGGGAGATAAACTTCTAACCAAAACACGGAGAGAGAAGAAGAAATCATACCCCAAGAAAGCAACCTCAAAGTATCAAAGCTCATAAAGAGCGATCCCATGCAATGGTACAAGAACAAACTCATAATGAGCGATCCAAAATCCTCAACATCCAGCTCTCAGAAATAGGCTTGTGCAAATTAAGTGCATAGTCCAATCCGTCCGTAAGACCCAATCTGCCCATTCGAATAAATTCAGATTGAACTTTACTTGCGAGTTCGACATTATCCAACCAAACACTTATTGGGTGAAACCGTAGCCCAAGCTTAATCTGAAGCCTTCGTTCCTTCTCCAGCAAGGGCAATAGAAACCTTAGCTCTCTCACTCAAGAAGCCTTCAGTGTCACCATCTCTATGTCTCTCTCTCTTCAACCACCCCTCCAAGATCCCCTTCCTTTTCCTCATCCGTTATAACCTCCCTCTATTATGAATCTCTTGCTTAATGTAATAGAGAAAATGCAGAATAATAGAAATAAGAGCATTCTGATGGAAATAGAAGAAGAAAAACAACACAAGTCGATGATTGAGAAATCTCACCACACCTTTAACTGTGGGAGTAGTATTGTATTTATATTAAAAGATTGTATACAGAAACTGTATAAGCTATAGCTATACATGATAATGGAAAAATGTGTATTCTATACAAGGTAAGACTTAGCAAATTACAAGGAGTAAAATTTGCACTATAATCAGTCTTATGACTGTCAATGAGATGGAGATAAATCAGCCTACAATCTCTTTGCTACACTCTCGGCATCCATATCTGTCATGCTCCTTTCCATATCAGTTGTTTCCATATCAGGAATGTTGTTGATCGAATGGTGAATGTTATCATCCGCCCTCAAACTATGTGTGGTAACAAGGCATAGTTTGTTCTTGAGTTTGTCCAAATCATATCTGGTTTGTGGCTTGGTGAAAACACCTGCAATCTGAGCTGAAGTTGAGATATGCCAAGTGATTAACAACCCAAGAGAGACTCTTTCCCTGATATAATGATAATCTAAATGAATGTGTTTACTTCTGGCATGAAACATAGGATTGACAGTCATGAACAAGGAGTTGAGATTATCATAAAATACAACTGGTGGTGTATCAATGGAACTTGAAGATCATGGAGAATAAAAGTAAGCCAGGTGATTTCTGCAGCAGTTTGGGCCATGGCCCTGTATTCAGCTTCTGAGCTTGAACGAGAGACTGTGAGTTGTTTCTTTGCACTCTAAGAAATGATGTCACTGTCAAGGTAATTACATAAACCAGTTGTTGAACATCGTGTTTGTGGACATCCAGCCCAATTGGCATCCAAGAAGGCATAAAGATCCAATGTACTGGAGTTTTGAATATGCAAACCATAGGGAACAATCCCTTTTACATATCTTAGAATCCTTCTTACCATTGTGAAATGGTATTGTGTTGGAGCATGCATGAACTGAGAAACATAATTAGCACTAAATGAAATATCATGACGTGTTAGTGTTAAATATTGTAATGCACCAACTAGAGATCGATAGGTGTGAGGATCACAAAGAGCTGTTGAATCCGTGACTATTTTGAACTTTTGAGTCATTGGAGTAAGAGTTGGTTTGCAATCTCTCATCAATGCACGATCAAGCAGATCAATAGCATAGTTAGATTGGTGTAGTATAAGACCATCTAAAACATGACTGACTTCAATCCCTAGAAAATAATGAAGTGCATCAAAGTCCTTCATCACAAATCCAGTGTGCAAACACAACTATGAATTGGTCAATTAACTTAATTGAGGAACTCGTGAGGATGATATCATCCACATATAGAAGTAGCACCAAGGTGCCATGAGCCGAATGATTGATGAAGAGACTTGGATAATTTGTACTGCAGAAGAAACCAGATTCAAGTAGAAATGTGCTAAATCTATCAAACCAAGCTCTTGGAGCTTGTTTTAATCCATAGATAGCCTTATGAAGTAAGCACACATGATTAGGTTTTTCCTGGTTCACAAAGCCAGGAGGCTGCTCCATGAATATCTTTTCTGACAAGATTCCATGAAGGAATGCATTGTTCACATCTAGCTGTCTAATACTCCATTTTTGAACTATTGCAATGATTATTCGAATAGTAGCTGGTTTCACTATAAGAGAGTAAGTCTTTGTGAAGTCTATTCCATCCACTTGATGAAAACCTTTAGCTACTAGCCTTGCCTCTAGGCGTTGCAATGATCCATCATGATTGATTTTGGGTGTTAGTACCCAACACGAGCCAACCACATTCATTGTTGAGTTTTTGGGAACAAGGGACTAGGTCTCATTTTGCCACAATGCTTCCAATTCTTCTTCCATAACTTGCTTCTAGCCAGGATTCTTAACCGCTGATTGAATTGTTCTTTGTGGCTTTGGTATGCCACCATAATGATGAATTAAAGCTACTTAGGATTATGTTTATGAATGCCTGATTTTGCACGAGTCTGCATGGGATGTGGAGCAGGAAGTATAGAATTTGAAGCCTCTACATGAGTTGTCATGGACTAATCAGTCACTTCAGGATCTTCGTGACCTTCTGATTGATCCAGTAGAGATGAGGTGTCACGCAGCATAGCTAGGATAGTATTGGACTGAAGTTCTGCACCACATACTAAATCAGATAGAATTAGTTGTTTACTCAAGGGTGCATTAGGAGTTGAATTTTCTGTATTTGTTGGTGGAGAAGAATGTGAACATATAGGAGCTGTGGAAGAATCCCATTTTGTGAAAGTAGTCACCAGAAAATCCGAATGAGACTTGTTATTGAAGACTTGAGTTTTAAAGTGAAGATGATCCTCATCAAATGCTACATGTCTTGAAATAAATGTCCTTCTTGTAGGTGGATAATAACACATATATCCTTTATGGCGATCACTATAGCCCAAGAATACACAAGAGAGTGACTTTGGGTCGAACTTACTTGTCTTTTGATCCCACACATATGGATAACATCTTGAACCAAAGACACGAAGAGATCCATAATTTGGTGTTTTGTGATAAAGCATATAATAAGGGGACTCCCATTTTAAAGTGATAGTAGGGGGTCTGTTGATTAAGAAAACAATTGTGGTAAATGCTTCTACCCAAAAACACTTAGGAACATTTGCACGCAACATCATTGTAAGACCCAACTCTCTAATATTTTGACGTTTCCTCTCATCAAATCCATTATGCTCAGGCGTATATGGACCATGATACTTGATGTAAAATACCAGAATTTTGCAAATGACTAACAAATGCATTGTTCATAAATTCTCCCACTCCATTTGTTTGTACCACTTTTATTGTTTTCTCAAACTGCCTCAAGACGTACTTCTCAAATAGTAAGAATTGATTAAAGAAATATGATTTATGCTTTAAGGGAATAAGCCAAATGAACCTTGTAAAATCATTCACAATGGCAGCATAATAATGAAAATTAGTCATTGAAGAAACAAGAGCAAGCCCCCACAAGTCAATATGAAACTTATCAAAAGGAGCAAATGTATTAGACACTGAAACAGAGAAAGGAAGCTTAGACATCTTCCCTAACTGACAACTCTCACAAACTTTATTCTCTAACTTATTGGACAATACTTTAATAAAACCATTACTTTGGTGATTGGCAACAATAGCTGCTTGAGGATGCCTGAGCCTTTGATGCCATAGGTCCCTTGTTACTGCTCAAAACCTTGTTGAAAAGAAAGCAGCTGGTGAAGCCCGAATGGTGTAGAGATTATCCTGCTTGAGTCCCTTCATTAGAACTCTTTGTGTCACTCGATCCTTGATCACAAAATGCTCATTAGAAAACTCACAGTTTACAGGATAATCAGTAGTCAATTGTCCAATAGATAACAAGTTTTGCTCTAAATAAGGAACCAAAAGAACATTATTTAAAGTGATCTTAGAAGGTCCTAACCCAATGGTAGCATCACCAATGTGTGTAATTCTTAGAAAATCTCAATTTCAAATTAACCCATGATCTGAACCAACATAAGGTTTTAAGTTGGGTAAAATACCTTAATGAGAAGTCATGTGAGCAAAAGCTCCTGTATCGGAAATCAATTCATCATTGTTGGTTTCTGAGTCAATGTTGAGAGCTACAAATACTTTTGGCAAGTTGTCAGGCTGAATTGAGTATTTAAACCTGTGCCAACAACGAATTGCAGTGTGGCCTCATTTGTCACAGATTTGACAAAGAAGTTCACGATTAGGCTCACGGGTAGAATTGGTTGACACATTCGGAGAACCTTGATTATTTGGCTTCACAGTTGCTTGATTAGCAGGGGAAAAACCTTTACCTTTTGATGAGAAACTACCTGATTGCCGAGATCCCTTGTTGTTGAACTTTGAGTTATGTTTCTAACCATAAAAGGCAATGTAGGCTGCTGAGTCAGGAGAGTGCAAGCTCATTCCTGTTTCATAGCTTTGCAATAAAGGCACTGCTTCTGCATAACTTGGCATAGGAGGTTTGGGCATAGAGGTGGTAAAAGGTTCATACTTTGCTCCCAAGCCATTTAACAGAGAGAATACTTTGGTTTTGTCATCAACAAGAAAGCCAATAGCAGATAGACTATCACACACCTTTGAATTTACGTAGGTAGTCATTCAGGGGCATATCAGAGTCTTTCTTCATGTGATTGAGTTGCTGTGTAAGTTGAAACTGTTGCTTCTGAGAAGATTGAGCATAGGCTTCTTTGAGAGCCCTCCATACCTGTGCCGAGGTGTCGAGCCTAATGACAATCCCAAGAGCCTCTTTAGATAAGGTACCAATGATCCAGCCTCTAGGTAGTCGATCAGCAGTTTTCCATTTCACAAATTTTGGATTAGGAACAGCTTGATGGTTTGAACCCTCTGGAGGTGGAAGTATAGCTTCAGGGATAGTGACTTCTCCTGTAAGATAGGCCACCAGTTCTTGACTCTGCTAGAGCAAGGACTTGCACATGCCAGAGAGGATAATTTTCAGACTTGAGTCTGAAGGTGACAAAATTGCCAACGTTCAATGATACTGGGGACATGTTTGCGGAGAAAAAAAATAGCCCTCCTCACAGTATGATTTCTCTGATACCAAGAAGAAAAACAATGCAAGTCATGACTGAGAAATCTCACCACACCTTTAACTGTGGGAGTAGTATTGTATTTATATTAAAAGACTGTATACAGAAGCTGTATAAGCTATAGCTATACATGGTAATGGACAACTGTGTATTCTATACAAGGTAAGACTTAGCAAATTACAAGGAGTAAAATCTGCACTATAATCAGTCCTATGACTGTCAATGAGATGGAGATAAATTAGCCTGCAATCTCTTTGCTACACTCTCGGCATCCATATCTGTCATGCTCCTTTCCATATCACTATTTCCATATTAGGAATGTTGTTGATCGAATGGTGAATGTTATCAATAGACTCATAAGATTCATATGCTTGTGAATGTATAGAGGGTATTCGAGGTACCCAGTCCTCCAGAAAACATGAAGGATAATCAGAATTTCAAAATTTTTTCCCCTTCTCACCTCACCCCTTTTTACAATTGAGTCAGCACCTTGCTGCATAACAACCTCAACAGAAAGGAACACTTGATAAAATGACTCAAGAAGAAAACATAAGAAAATGACAGGCAATGTGAACTGCAATTCTTAGCACAAATCGCACAGCTTTGTTTCTCCAAAACGAACAACTTCAATAACAAAAGGGTTAGAATTTTGTGTCCAAAGTCTCTTTAGGAAATCCATTTTTTAGCATGCCTTAAGTGAATCCGAGAGAGCAAGCATCCTAGGTAAAATTTAGCTACCTTAGTCTGTGGTCCAATTCAGTCCACGTTTTTACCTTAGAATATTTCACTAATTATTGTCAAGTTTTCAATATATGAAATCTTTATTCAGGGACAGGAAGAAAACCACCCCAGTCTCTATAATCTTGCAGTGCTATTAAATTTTGTGATACTTTTACCTTCAAAGTTGGGAAGTTGGGAAATTTTTGCCTTCAAAGAACCACCTTATTGATTGCTTTTTTATCTTTTTTATAGTCTTTGTCTGCTTCTTTTTCAAATATTTAAGCCGTAGTCTTATTTTAGTGAGAATGTGTAGACTGGAATCTGACTTTTGAGTATTGGCATTGATTTCTTCATAGTCAACTTTAAAATTTAATAAAAGTATATATTTTTTATAATTTCAAAACTTCCTTAATTATTAGATTCGTCAAAATAATAGTATAATATTATTATTTTAATAATAATTTTTTTATTTGTTTTTCATATTTTACAATTATATTATCCAAAACCAAACGATTAATAATCAAAGATTAAAGAGAAGACATCCTAGATAGCATCGATAACTTTTTTGTTAGCCTAGAATTAGATGGGAGCGTCGGATTTTTTAGTTAATAATATTATATTATATTGTTATAGCAAATAAAATTATTGTAGCTATAACTCTATAGTATTAACTCTATACGAATTTAATTGGATTATTATTTAAAAAATAAACTATTATATTAATATATACCGTTTATGTAGGAAAGAAGTTGATTTTAGTTTTTATAATAAAATATTATTTTTTATAATAAACAGTAAATCTTGAAATTTAAAAATGTACTTAAAATCACTGTAAGTCAGAATTCAAATTTTTTACATTTTGACGAAGCTAGATCTTCCTTTCTTCAAATTTTAAAAATGCATTGACTTTCCATTTGTGGACAGTGATGATAAAGAGGTAGCACATTGGTTCATTTGTCAGATTGTTGGCTGGATGGCAATTTTAATGAGGTTTTTGGGGACTGAAAAAGCATACATTTTGATTCATTTGTCATTGCCTGCAGGAACCCATCAAAGTCATCTTTAACCATTCAATTTCTGAGAATGTGTTTGATTGATGGTAATATTTTGTGCCGGATATCGAATAAGATCAGACCCGGCTCTGTGAGTGAGGCTGTCGAAATGTTCTTTTTTCTTTTCATTCTTCTCTTTTTATTGAGATTTATGATGGATGCTGGATTCACAATCCTAACTTCATTATCCATTCCAGGAAGGTGATTCCAATTGTTCTTCAGTTTCCTCAGGACAAAAAAAAAAAAAAAAAAATTCTCTACGGCAGCTACAAGATGATCTAGACTAACCATCCGAAAGCAGTGAAGCTTAACAATCAAATGAGATCTCAGAGCCAGTTCCTCACTCCCAAATGATCCTCAGTCTACAACAGTATCTCCCGCAACTCTCGCGGCAACTCGTACGCCATGTCTCGTCCCAACATCAAAACCTCTCTGCAAAACTCGTTCTCTATCACGATCCGTCAGCTCAACTATCTTACATGGAACTATCCCAGAAATTCTATGAGGCCATGAAAGCCTGTACGTACCTTAAGTCCACACCCATTGCCCAAAAGCTTCATGCTCAGCTCATCTCCACTGGTCTAGACTCCTCCATTTTCCTCCAGAACCATCTCTTGCACCTGTACTCCAATTGCAATTTGATCAACGACGCTTGTCGGGTTTTTAATGGTATCGAGAATCATAATGTTTTTAGTTGGAATACGATGATTACTGGTCTGGTGGAGTCGGGTCGGATGAGTGAAGCGGAGAAGCTGTTCGGGGAAATGCCTGAAAGAGACTCTGTTTCTTGGACTGCGATGATGTCGGGCTATTTCCATAATAAACAACCGGAGAATACTGTAAATATGTTTTCTTTGATGGTACGAAATGGAAACTATGCTGATGACCCATTTTCCTCTACTTGTGCAATGAAGGCTTGCGGTAATCTTGGCTACACAAAGTTGGCTCTTCAATTGCACGGTCTTGTGGAGAAGTTTGATTTTGGAAGCGATGTATATATGGCTATTCAGAATTCAATAATGGATATGTATATCAAGTCTGGAAAAGTGAACTATGCTGAGAGAGTGTTTTTAAGGATCCCGAACCCGAGCTTGTTTTGTTGGAACAGTATGATCTACGGTTACTCTAAACTGTACGGGGTTGGAAGTGCTCTTGGTTTGTTTGACCAGATGCCTGAACGTGACTATGTGTCTTGGAACACTATGATTTCGATCTTCTCTCAACATGGCTCTGGGGTTCAGAGCCTTAGTATGTTTGTTGAGATGTGGAATCAAGGTATTAGACCAAATTCCATGACGTATGCTAGCGTACTTAGTGCGTGCACAAGTATCTATGATCTGGAATGGGGGAGCCATTTGCATGCTCGGGTTATCCGCATGGAACCGACTCTCGATTCTTTTGTAGGTAGTGGTTTGGTTGATATGTATGCAAAATGTGGATGCTTGGAGTTTGCAAAGCGGGTATTTGATGGCTTAATGGAACAGAATGCAGTTTCTTGGACTTCTTTAATCAGTGGATTTGCACTGTTTGGGCTTGAAGAAGAAGCTTTGCTACTCTTTAATCAAATGAGAGAGGCTTCTGTTGCATTGGATGAGTTTACTTTTGCAACAATTCTTGGCGTTTGTTCAGCTCAGAAGGATGCTTCAATTGGGGAACAGCTACATGGATGTACAATCAAGAGTGGAATGGATTCCTCCGTTGCTGTAGGGAATGCTGTTGTTACGATGTATGCTAAGTGTGGAAATGCTCAGAAAGCAAACCGTGTATTTGAATTGATGCCAGTTAAAGACATAATATCATGGACAGCGATGATCACAGTATTCTCTCAGATGGGAAATATTGAAAAAGCTCGAAATTATTTTGACAAAATGCCGGAGCGGAATGTCATTACATGGAATACAATGTTAGGCACATATACTCAACATGGCTTTTGGGAAGAAGGTCTCAAATTGTATACTGTGATGAGAAGGCAAGGTGTTAAGCCTGATTGGATCACTTTTGCAACTTCAATTAGCGCCTGTGCTGATTTAGCAACACTAAAACTTGGGATCCAAATTGTAACTCAAGCCAAAAAATCAGGCTTTGGTTCTAATGTTTCAGTTGCAAATAGTGTTGTTACCATGTATTCAAGATGTGGACGAATTGAAGAAGCACACAAAATTTTTGATTTCATACACGGGAAAAATTTGATTTCTTGGAATGCTATAATGGCAGGATATGCACAAAACGGTCAAGGTAGGAAAGTGATAGAGATTTTTGAGAATATGTTGAAAATGAAATGCTCACCTGATCATATAAGCTACGTATCTGTTCTATCAGGTTGTAGCCATTCAGGGCTTGTAATAGAAGGAAAGCATTACTTTTATTCCATGACTGAAGATTTTGGCATCTCTCCAACATCTGAGCATTTTGCTTGTATGGTGGATCTGCTTGGTCGGGCTGGACTACTGGAGGAGGCCAAGAATTTGATTAATGGAATGCCTTTTAAGCCCAATGTTGCTATTTGGGGGGCTTTGCTCGGTGCCTGTCGTACACATCGAGACTCAAAATTGGCAGAATATGCAGTGAAGAACTTACTTGAGTTAAATGCGGACGATTCTGGAAGTTACATCCTTCTAGCAAACACATATACAGATTGTGGAAAATTAGACAGACTTGCAGATGTGAGAAAACTGATGAGAGAGAAAGGAATCCGAAAGAATCCTGGTTGTAGCTGGATAGAGGTTGAAAATAGGGTACACGTGTTCACTGTTGATGACACTAATCACCCACAAATCAAGGACATTTACAGAATGTTGGAGGTGATCATGAAGAAGATAGAAGATATTGGAAGTTACACTAATGCAATTACTTCTCTTCGTTCTCAGGGTAATCACAGTGAAAAGCTTGCTGTGGCTTTTGGTTTGATTAGCTTGCCTGCTTGGATGCCTATCCATGTAATGAAGAATCTTCGAGTGTGCAATGATTGCCACTTGGTAATAAAGCTGATTTCTCTTGTTACCTCAAGGGAGCTTATAGTGCGCGATGCATACCGATTTCATCATTTCAAGTATGGGTTTTGCTCTTGTGGAGATTACTGGTGATCTGAAGGTATAGAAATTTATTAGTCATAAATAGTGACTTCTTTTCCTGAACCCGTCCTGTATGTACTCATGTTGCGTATAGAAAAGGAAGTATCCTTAACTCCGGGATTGATCAGGACTTTGTTCTTGGACACCAGGTGCCAATAAAAAAAAATAAAAAATAAGGGAAGTATCCTTAACTGATACGTGGGAGTACTTAAGTAAAAGATTTGGCTTGCCAATCAGGTGGCTGATCTCAAAGTTGTTGTATCAATTGGAACTTGATACAACTCATAATTTATTGAGAAATCAAAAAAGATTTATTACAATGGTAACAAATTGATTGTTTCGATGGAACATTTAATTTGAAATAAAAGGGTCCTACTGATTGTTAAGCCAAAAACTGGTAACCGCTAAATTAGTTCTACTTTACAAAATTAACTGTTGTCTGGCATCTGATAGTGGAAGATGATTCCATGATTCATTACTTTGTCGAGTAGGCAATTCTTGAAGCTTTGAGTTATCATTCATGTTGTACGATTGGTTATCAGGTTTCCTGCAGATTCGTCTAATAGTAAATAGGAACAATTTGACATTCGAGCATAACAATGTTTAAATTCAATTGTTTTGCTTCGCTAAACTCGAATTGTAGGAGTTGGTAGACTTTTTCAGAGTGCTGAATTGGCATCCACCATTAGGCATTGGGATTTTGATTCAGGCTGACAAACTGATAATCTCTTGTTGTAGTTTTATGCACATTTGAAGTGCTAATAAAAATATGGATCTGGCATTGCTCTGTTCTGAAAGGGTCGTCTCGTAATACAAGCCTGTTGCGCATGCAAAGCTCTCAGTTTGGTTTACCGCAACCAGTTTCCATGTCTTCCTTGTGTTGCATATTCTTCTTATCTTTGGGAAGTGCTGGTTATAGAACTGGTGAAGTTCATTCACTTATTTATCCATGACAATTTATTTATATATATACATATATTTATCCATGAAAATGTATAGGTCTATATTTATATGTAATATTTGTAATTATGTCATATTTGATTGTATCAGCATTTTAAGGTTACAGTTGCATAGATTATGATGGAGTAACTTAGAGGAGGGAAGCATAAGATGGTACAACTCACCTGGTATACATTTAAGTATTTCTAGAACATCAACCCTCTTTCTATTCCTTTTCAGAATACTGTTTTCACATCTCAACGAGGACCCAGAATTCCTGAAGTTTGGCCAAAATATCCCCTAGATTTGATTTTTTGGAAAACACTTATTTGTCACAATTATGTTTCAGTTTATTTTATTTTATTTTTCGTGTTCTTGAAAGGTTTCTTTATATTTCTTTTCTTGTATCAACCCTTAGGTGTTTGGCTCAAGAGGTAAGGGCCTTGGTCTTGGGGGTATGCTTCCCTCAAGTCTAAGGTTGGAACCCTTTGGTGCAAACAAGTCCTAGGGGTCATGTCCCATCACTGGAAAACCGATGATTTACTTGATCCGTGTGATGGTGGAGCATATTACACGGATCTGGCATTCATTCAGGTAAAAGACATGTTGCATATGCACGGTCTCTGGAGTTCCTCGTCATTAAACAAATATTCTTTTCTTGCATCGTTTGATTATTACAAGGAGTAAATCAGGGTTTGTACATGTATTCTGATATTTTTTCTTAACTTCCATCTATTTCAGGTTTGTTGATGTTTTGTTTAGAGAAGAAAGTTGAGCCTAATATTGAAGGTTTTCTCATGCTTAAATTTTTTCAGGCAGGGTTCATTAGTTATAATTTATTAATTTCTGATCAGCAGCACACCCGTTCTCCTCTTGCAGCCAAACCATGCTCTGAATCTGATGCAAAATTGCAGATGAACATGAGAGCACAAGAGAGAGAGTGAGTGAGAGAAAATCTGCTGAAGTGGGAAGATTAAATAATCACCTTTAGGCAGACAAGTGCAGATTTCTCTCTAGTGCCGACAAAGAGAAACATGCTGACCAGAGAAACTGATGGAGATGGAGGAGGAATATCTGCTCAATCTTCATGAAGTTCTGGAGGAGACAGATGATGCTTCATTCAATCCAAATTGGATTGCTTTATATACTCCATTTTCTTGAAAGAAATTTTCTTAAATACAAATTCTGAAAAGCTGCAAGGATGAAAAAAGAAAAATTATATTTGCAAGTTGGTGTGTTGTCCATACCGGCGTGGAGGTGGTGTGTCCTCCGTATCGGCTTGCATGTAGGACTTTGGAAAAAAAAATTAGGGCGCTAACATGATTTACTCTATGCTTATTTTCTTGTAAGTTGTCACAATAAGTCATTAGTTATATTTTAATAGTAGGATGATCAACTCAATAATTAAAAAGGTATGCTAACCTCGATTTTATCCTGTTAAAGTGTAAGAAACTCTTTCCGAAAGGTCCATTTGATGACTGAGTATGGTCATGTAATTAGCTCCAATGTATTGGGACTGAATGGGGGAACCCTTAGATATATGGAAGATCCCTCCTACTCCACCCTCATGAGGAGTTTACTAGTTCCGGTGGCAAACCCCACCTCTACTCTGCCTTGACTATAGAGTTTATGGCAAGCCGACCTTATGTTTGCTTTAATACTTGAAACAAATAATTAGACCTCTCTGCTTCTTTTTCTATTTTAACCTTAAGCCCATTGTGGGAACAATTCGTTGGGTATGAGTCTAAGGCAGTTTGGGGTCACCAGTTACCTCCCATAATGGTGCGCTTTCCCTCGATATTTTGGAGATTAGGCCGGGCTGCTTAAAAAGGCTTAAGCACTAACATTGCATGCCCATCATTGTTTCCAAGGTTGTCGAGTTCTTTCCTTGTCAAACCAAACGGTTATGAGGCAGCTCCGTTTCGAACTTGGTGAGCTATATATGCTCTTTGTACATTTTCTATTATTAATGCCAATTATACAATCGCTTGAAATCTAAGACTAAGAGTCGGTTTGGATTAAAAGATGAATTGTCACTATTATTTACAAATCATCTCAACTCATCTCATCTCTTAATTCAAACGTGACCTATGTGTATATGTTTCATTTTTTTGCATGTCAGGTAAAATATTGAGAGAGGGGCCGGATCATGGGTCCATCATCTTCTAGGACAGCAATACTAGAAAGTACGAATATATAGACGAGATTTTGGCAATTGAAGGCATAAGTCGACATGGTTGGCAAAAGCATTATTTTTGTTCAAACAAATTGATAACTCTCTTCAAACTTAAAAAATCTCCATGATATGTATCCACTTGATTTTTGGTATGTGTGATTCCAAACGTAGCAAGCAAGCTTTTGGTACATGGTTTATGTAGCAAATGAACCCAAATGAATCTTTTTTATGCTACTACTACAAACACATCTAAAGATGAACAATCATAGGTCAAATAAGCTTACACAAGATAGTAGCAAGCATAGGATCACCCTCTATTTAAAGCTGCGTTTGAATGTTGAGCTAAATTAAACTCTATAAATAGTATTCAGTTGAGCTAGCGTAATAAGTTTCACGAACTCCATGGAGCCCACCTAAAATTCATTTAGATGTATTTATAAATGTTAAGATGAGTTTAAATATATTTATGAATGATTGAAAAAAGTTATAAATCTCAAGTGTAAAAAAATATTAAGTTGAAAAAGATTATAAGTCCAAAGTGTAAATAGGTTTTGAGTTGAAATGAATTTAATAATTTAAAAATTGGATGTTTTGATATTAGAAGAATTCTAAATCTAAACTGAACTCAGCTGAACTGAGTGCAGTCAAGGAACTAAATGAGCCCTTAACTAATACAAAACAGGGTAAAATGCTAGAAAGACTCCAGATTGGCACATGTAATGACCCCTCAAAACATCTATATTCCACATGTACACATTTAGCACTAAAAGAACCAAAGGCGATCGGTAAAGGCCATGAATGGGATGAAGCTAGCCATGGAAGCCAGTTTCCCTGCCAAAAGAATCTGGAACATGTCTGCTTCTGCCATGGCCTTGCATTGAGCTGCCAACTGGCTTCCAGGAGTAGGTCAAAGAATCTTTCGAGCCGTGCTGTGCCCTCCCATGGCCATTACTGGTATTAGCCCCAGATTTGATGCTCTGCCGCCATGTATTGTTCGTGTCATATGTCACGCCATTGCTAGAACGCCAGAAGTTGTTGTTCATCGACTGGCCTGTTGTTCCGCAGGGCCTGACCTGTGGTTTCAGGCTACTAGCAAAAGGAACAGGATAGCTGTAATGCTTTCTAGCTTCCCAACATGACCCCGGACACTTCTGTTCCACAAATGTTGAGCCAGGTACTATGGCTCCCTCGTTGATAGAAATTTTAGCAGGTGTGCTCTTAGTTTGTTCACTTCTATTGAAACTAGCATTCACTTTTCCTCTACCAGCAGTACTCCATCCAATACCAGCACCTTTGTAAATCATCTCAGGTAAAGATTCTGAAGTAAATCTCTTACTCCTACCATTGCCTTCATGTTTCGTTTTAGGTGACTGACTTGAAGCAGCATTCAAACTATTATCTTCTTTGTTATTACCCCATGTCTGCCACAACCTGTAACTAGTCTCATCCAAGTCACTTGTGCATCTACAAGATATAGGACCCCGAAAGAACAGGCACAATAAAATAGTAAGCAAGAACTGTTATATTGTACCTATTGGTCGGCCTGTTAACCTGGACTTCATGCCAGAGTTGTGCATCCATGATATCAGATTCAGTAATTGTCTGCATACAAAATACTGTGGTTTTACAACAAATGGGTTGTTAACTTTTCTTCATCATGTTTATTTTCTTTAGCAGTAATCAACAGCAAGATAGTATTAGTATTAGTTACAACCTGATCTACATATACTGGATTGAAGGGGAAAATTCGGATGATGATTAAACCTCCAAAGAATAGTATAATGAATATGAATTGCAGTCTTTCAACGTTACATGCAGATTGTTCTAAATGATGTCACAGAACAAAAAGGTATATGAATTTCAAAACTGAAGTACCTTATCTGGTACATTAACACCAGGAAGTAAACAAGGAATATGCATAAATCCACCAATCCTCTCAAAACACACACATCTGCAACACAATTTGAAGCAATATCAGTTAGACACAGAAGAATAAAGTTACTGGGAAATGCCATTTCGTATCTTTTTTACTCACAAGATACCATCGTCTTCTATGTTGGTATACGGATTACGTAGACATATAAATCCACCAATCCCGTCACTGACAGGTGCAAAGAGAAAAAGTTAATTTACTCGTGGGAGTACATCTGACATAAGTAATAT
The DNA here is from genome assembly GCF_001411555.2 of Juglans regia. Lineage (NCBI taxonomy): Eukaryota > Viridiplantae > Streptophyta > Magnoliopsida > Fagales > Juglandaceae > Juglans > Juglans regia. The sequence continues at coordinate 20,259,880 of NC_049914.1, read as the reverse complement.
AATGCAAAAAAATAAGAAGCAAATATGATGTTAAACAAAGGCACATTTCCAGAGCTTCATAGATGCTCTACCAATTTTTCACTTAATTGGGGTATAAACCAAACTTGATGAGGTCCAAATTAAACAAGAGCCAACAAAAATGGCCAAAGAAATATCTGTAACAAAGCAAGTTGAATATGAGTTTACATGTTCAAACCAAACATGATATACCCACTTCTTCCCTTAAATTCATAAGCAGTAACACATGGTAGTACCAAAGATGGGCAACAGTTCTTCAATCCTTGGTAAAAACACATGTAGCGGTATCAGTCTATGACTCTACAATCAAAGCTAGAGAAAGATGTAAACTAGCACATTAATCCACCAACCTCAAACTGGTATCTATATTGACCATTTCATTTGGATTTGGACGGAGTGAAAATATCTGTGAAGCCAACTTGTGCGTCCTACCAAGATATAACTGATCAATGCTGTTTCTGTTCCTCTCTGATTCAGCCTCCTTTTAAACATAAAGTTTGAACAGCTATCAAAATCAAGTCCCTTCAAAAGGTACTAAATTACCAATTCATGAAGCTGTGATAAAACGTTTACCGACAAATTCTTCTCTAATTCTTTGGTTTCAGATAGAAGGCGCCCCTCCTCTATAAAAGGAAGCTTGCATATTCCCTTAATGTCAAACAGAAAATGAAACACTCTTTAAATTTTGAGGAAAATAGGCATTTGAGATAAGTAAAAGAAACATAAGCAAACCTGCCATTGAAAACGTTTTCCATCTGTATCGATGTCAAAATCTAAGGAAAAAACAGAAGGAAATAAAATCAATTTATAGATGAAATTCATTGAATTAAACAAACTTTATAATTCGGGCCTCACCAGAAGGATACAAATCAATAATACTCGACTCCTCATCTGTCATAAGAGTCTGATACACTTTAGGAACTGCATGAGCGCTACACGAGCACAAAATTCCAATTACTGGGGTTATCAATTATTATTAACATAGAAAAAATCCAATAATAACAAAGAAAATTAAAAGGAAAAGCAGACTTACCTCCTCGGAGGAAGGACAGCTAACAGCTGATCTAATGGTTTGAATGGAGAACCCTTTTCAAACTTCACTCTTACTTGAGCAAGTCCCTTCATATCTGAAGCAAATGGTGCATAGTGGTATGGATAAAACCTATAGCAAGTTTACATGTTGGTCATTCACAAGTACAATTCATTGTATTATTATCAAGTAGCATTGTAATATATTCTTTACCATGTCCAAGATGGAACTCCTGAATAATAATACACAAGAACCCACAATATTCCTTTAGTGTAATTTGCAACCTTCATGCAATAAACCAAAGTGAGAAAAATGAGTGCATTAAATTAGTCTCAAAATATCACTAAACTGATACAAACTCTACTTTCAGAGGGCACTGGGCGGGGGGAAAACAAAGGTCCAATTAAATTGGTTTGAAGAGCAAGGAGCTAAACTCCGGGGACCTTTGAAAACTCAACACAAAGTTCATGGAAGCAAAAGCTCACTAATTCTCTCCTCCAGTTTTCAATATCCATGGAGCTTTCCACAGAAAATTTTTCTTTGTAGTATCTTTGTTTCCAGCCAGCATTCCCAAACCTCACCTATATATGGTATGAGAATGAACCCATCAATCATCTCCAAGAACACAGATTCATAAATCTCCAATAGGAACTTTAGAAAAAGAAACAAATATCATTCGAGCGGCAGTGATTTCATACTTTGTCAGTACAACTTCCCTTCATATATAGGTCATTGTGCTTGCGGAGATTTGATTTTAATATTTCATTCAACTCTTTTGTATTTTCAACAATCTGCAAGACCAGGAAAGATATTAAGAAACTAAATAATCAGACCAATAAATAAAATATATAACTAGGAATGAAAATAATTTGTCTGAGTATCTAACATACGATGCGCCTACATATTCAAATAAGATAAATATATGATTGCCAAAAAGATGTATATAAGATAAATATATGATTGCCAAAAAGATACAAGGAATACCAAAAAGTAGAAGAAGCACGAAAAAAAGTTATAACTTCTCTTAACACTGAAACAATATATAACAATCTATAAATTATATAGCTAAATATCATAAATTCCAAACTATAATTTTCTCCGACAATTTAAACATTATTGTTCACCTTCAAAGTTGTGGTCGTGGGAAAAAGGTGAAAAGGAAGGTTAAATGACTGTTGAAGAAACAAAAAAAGGAAAGTCATGAATTATTGGTTTATAAAGATTATATACCATTGTCTTTCAAAAATTTCTTGTGACTAAAGTTTTGAGCTAAAAAAGTCTTATCAAATCCATAAACACATGTTTTTTCAAATAAGTTTCTAAATTGTTTTAAAAGGGATAGAGGGGAAAGTATACACATTGCTCCACACAGCTTCAATGAAGATATAAACTACTACCTTTGACTATGAAAATAAAAGAACAAGTACAAACCAACCCTTTGTGAGATAAAATTGCGTTGTGGAACTGATGACTTACTTCAGAAGAACCAGCATCGTCAGACCCCAATGGAAATGAAACATTTTCTTCTGACACCATTGCTGAATCTCTAAAATCTGGAGCTTTCCTGCTGAAAAAGACGCAAGAGCTATTCTTTGTACCAATCTCCAAAATACGGCCTCCATCATAGTCATCTTTCTAGAAAGGGATTCAATTTAGCAGCAACAAGGTTAGTAGTTTTAAATCAACATGCACGAATATGCTAGTCCTGAATGAAATTTATTTAAAAAGAAAAAATTGACTCACATTATTGGCATAATTGCAAAGCCTTTTAAGTTGACGCTCACGCAATTCCGATCTTTTCTTGAAAATTCTCTCTTCATACGAGCCAACTAAAAGAATGAACTTCTCAACACGAGATAGTTTTACATAACCTGTTCTTTCATCTTCAGCAAGCTTTTGTACATAGAAACAGGAAAAATCATAAGTTTCACAGTACCACAGTATTCTAGTAAAATAAAAATTGAGATTTTATTATATGTTACCCGACTCATGTCAACAAGATAGCCACCAAGGTTCTTGACCTCTTTCTTGTAAACAGCCATCAATAAATCAAGAGCTCCCTAAAGGTGAAGGTTACAAATAAATTCACCATTTAATTTCATCGTCATTCAAAATAGAAAAATGAAATTAATTAATTAACTAAATGCTTTTGTAGGCATCAATATATTGCTTATTTTGCATAATTCCATGAATAGCATCAGCATGGAAAAACTAGCTATCAATATTGCCATTTTAATTTAAAATAGTTGTTTCAGAAACTAGATACTTCCATTTCTACTCTTGTACTTAACATTTCCAAGAACACAGAGACAACATGATTAAATAGCTTTCTTGTTAATACCTTTGCAAACTAAATTTAAGAAACAAAATAATTTCCTTCACACTAATCTATATGTTTCGATTCATCATTAGTAGTTCCCAAGCATCTCATGGGATCTTCATTAGTGCAGGCTAAGCAATTACTACCTCATGAATTTCTAATGAAGGCATGTGTGGTAGGAAATCATTTCCCACGAGAAAGCACATAAGGATGAAATCATCAACTATCCGCTCAAGATCAATTGTTAGATTCCCAGGAGGATCAGAATCATCAGATATTTTCATGTCAAGCTCCAAATACTCCCTGAATATCCATATATGTAGAAACTGCAAATATAACAGAAAAAATCATGTTTATGCAGAATAATAAAAGCTTTCCAACTTAAATCAAGAATCAGAAAGGAAACGAAAGTTACTTGATAAGGCTTTTGAAACCAAAGCGCACTTGTATTGGCCATATTAGAAGATTCATGGACCGGTTGCTGCCCATACTGAATCCAAGAACCCAAAAAAATGAAGATTAAGGTCACATGAAAATGATTCAATAACTATCATTCCCTGACTACTCTTTTTCAGTTTACTTATCTCCTAGAAACAATTCGGTCACTCTGGCCCCAATACAGTAACCCACCTCACAAATTGACCAAATAAGTTAAAAAAAAACTTCAAAACATGTTAACAGTGATTCTACTGATATGCCAAATACATATGCATCATAAAGAAGTTGTAACATAACAATCTTGCAATCCAATTAATAAATCGGTAGGGGAATAGTCTCTAAATTTGCAACAGCTAGACTAACTCACCTCTCTCAGAATAGAAAAGTGAACTTCATGCGTTGCTAAAGCAAGCATTATCAAATCCGCATCCTGCATGCCAATATCAGGGGAAGGGATCAAAGACAGAAACCAATGACACAGATATAATTCTGAACGACCACACAACAAGAAGAGGCATCAGAGTTCTCATACCAGACCATAAATGCAGTGCCTAGTATCTGGATTATACCCGGCAACCCTTCGCTGTTGGCGTACAAAAGACATGATTTTGTGTTCACCCTCACCAGGAACATTAGCGTCCGAAAGTATTACCTGTTTGAAGAATGAATCCAAAATAAAATGTATTCATTTAAGTGTAATGCACTGCATAGCTACTCGATTGGAAGTTTCTTCTCTTATAACGAAGTTCATATCCAACAACAGAGATTATATGATATAGTCAAAGACCAAACCTTGATGTCCTTCCAGCCTGGATCATTGTTTATACGTGAACTAATATAGCTTCTTAAGGCCTCTGACAATTTGTACATAAATTCTGTTCCTGGAGTAATTACATTTGAATCTTCAACTTCACATTTGTGTTTTGGAAGAACAGGTTTTCCTTCCATTTCAAACTGTATTCTTAGTCTATCTTCCTCTGCTTCCTATATAGACAACAGGAACATAAAAGAACACAATCACATATCAAATAAAAAGTGTATATAAATCTACATATTTACACGAAGTTGAAAGGGAGACCCACGGCAATTTCTCTGTCCTTCGCAGTCCGAAAACGTCTAGATCGTTGTTGATTCATTTTGGCTCTCGGGGCTACTCCATCTACGTACATATATAGAAAATTTTAGTACGTCAGATTAAAATGCTACGCAGATCATATTGGGAAGAACTTCTAAGATTCAAACCAAACCGAGTTTCTATGGATATGATGAAAAAAGAAGAAGCAAGCATACGCAGCTAAAGTAACTGGAGGAAGATGTTGAGTACGAATTAGAAACATCTCACCGATGGCCATATAAAGTAACTTCCGGGGTCTAACAATGCTGAAAAGGTGATCGATGTATAAAAAGATGTTATTGAATACATCTTCGAATGTTTTCGGTGGGCAAGGCTGATGAAGAAAACATAGAAAAGAGAGTTATCAATGATTCAATAACCCTGAAGAGAGAAAATTTTCAGAGACAAATAATCATCAGCAACTTTTTCAAAACTCCACACATTTTAGAACAGTACATTCCCTCTAAAACTACTGATTGTCATTTTAATGAACAAAAAGTCTTTAATGGTAAAACATATCATGCATACATCATCTAAATGTGCGCATACTGGATGTAATGATGAGTAGAATAAAAAAAAAAAGAATGAACAAACATGATCCTCTGGGTGGAAGCAAGGATGGATTATTCCATTCATATCGAGGTAAAGATGATCAAACTCAATGCCATTTGGGTTTGGCGAGGCCGTATCTATGCTAACTCCTCTCTCCTCAGTGGCTTCGACTACAGCTTTTGGATACTTCTTGATCAACCACCGATAGAACGCCGGCACACCCATCTAGATCCTCTCTCTCCCTCTCAGAGTATAGAAAAGAGACCGAACATGAACTCATGCAGGCGTACGATGGACTGTGAAGTATGAACTTATTTGAAGAAGACTCTCGAAAGTGTCAGAGAATTGGGAGAGTTACGAAGAGGCAAGGCAAGCGACCAGCAAGCATGCATCTTTGATTCTTTCCCAGTTTCCATGGTTGGAGGCCAGAGGGCGTGTTTAATATGGATGACCCATTTACTTTTGACGGTTTTGCGTAATCATGATGCACAGAACCCAAAATGCAAAGCACTTGGTCGTATTATTCTTTACCTCTTCATGGAAAAGATCAGAGTGAAGATAAAGAGACATGTTAAGTTACAAGCGCACACCGACGTTTATGTGAATTTATTTTTATTAAAAAAAAATTAATAGAAGAAGAAGATATTTTATTTCATAAAAATTATTTTTAATTTTAATTCACATTATTTTATTAAATAGATTCTTTACATATCAATATTAGTACTCGATTTGATAAGTAAACTCATTTTTTAAAAAAAAATTTAGAGATAAAACTCGAAAAATATACATATTTAAAGAGCAGAACTATTTTAAAATTTTTATGCGTATAAGATAAATTTTAAAATTTAAATTTTATAAATTAATATCAATATTTCGTACAATGAAACTACTCAAAGAATTGATCTGCTCCAAATAAGCTTAAAAAACTATAATTTCAATTTATTTTTTGAAGAGTTTTTTCGTAATTTCCTTATAAAATACAAATGTAGCAGTTACGGCAACTTTACTCAATTGATAATAAAGTTTTAGAGATAGGCAGAGAAAAGATTTCATTTCATTTTATTATTATAATTTTTTTAAAATTTTTATATAAAATATAATAAATAATTTAATTTTTTTAAATTTTAAATTAATAATAATATTAAAAATTAATATTTTAAAAATATTTTATTTAATTCATTTAAAATTATCTCATTTTATCTTATTTCATCTCACTATCAATTTATTTAACAATATTTTTTTTCAAATTAGAGTCTCTAACTTTATTAGAAGAATATATATAGAAATTGTGATGCCATTTGTTTTATTCTGTCCGTTTGATCGGCTTATATATGATAAATGATAAATGATAAACTACCAATTAATTTACTACTCAATTTATTATTGAATAAAATAATATTTTTTTATATTTAATTTTGATTTTGATTTTGATTTTAGTTTGAAGTATCTAAAATTTAAAAAAAAATTATATTTTATAAAGAAGTAGTAGATAAATTGTAGATGGATTGTTACCGTATCATTACTCTAATATAATATATTGTACTGTGATGAGATTAGGGTTTGTTTGAGAATATAACTGTCTTCAGATGTTTTCAAACTATTTCATTATTATTCATAAACTATATATTATCATTCACAAATTATTTTATTACTATTCATAAATTATTAATTAAGATACCTTCAACAGAGTCGCATTGATTGAGTCATGTATAACTTGCATGCATGCATTACCTTTTTAAGCACTATTAATTTATTTCTTGAATTATTAATCACTATTAATTATTTATGCATTATCAAATTTGACATGACTTATTTTTATTTTTATTTTTTTAAAATTAATTGAATTTTTTTACTCATCATCTATATATCATATATTTGATATGAAAAAAAAACAAAAAATAAAAAAATTAGGTGTAGTATGTAGTGTAGTCCCATAGAGATGATAAATAAAATTTTTCTTTATATCATCTTATCTTATTATTATAATTTTTTAAATTCTTTCATAAATATAATAAATAATTTAATTTTTTTAAAATTTGAAATAAAATTAATATTAAAAATTAATCTTATAATAATATTTTATTTAACTTTTAACAAAATATTGATAACTATCAACTCCTTACATAAATCTTTAATTTATAGCTTTTTCTTTTTTATTGCATTTCGAGTCACCATGACCTTAAAAGATAGAAGCAGTACATATTCCTTCATCGGGACGTAAAGACATTTGAGGGCTAAATGCATGGCTTCAAGTCTCGTACTGAATTAAGGGCTAAGAAACCGTTTGATAATGGGACCTATGCAGACTAATGTCGTATAAATAAATACAAACTTTAAAATAAAACAAATTAACAATAAAATATAAAGTTAAGTAAGGAACATCCAACTCTCACGGACTCGACAAGAGCCTAATAGCATATATTCTAATTCTTCAAATGAAAAATTTGGATTCAAAATCCTCCACCGTCATTTTATAAAAAATAAAAGATCCTCACAGCCTCAAATACATTATTGTACATTAAATTACAAATTAATAGTTTAAATGCAATATATATAATAAATTAGGAATGCTTGGTACATTAAACTTTGAAGCCAAAAATGCTTTCTAATGTCCTCAATCTTCATGAATCACATCTTCTATGCAAGTTTGTAACATTAGAGATAACATTAGAGAGTAGAGTGCACCAGAGATAGTTTAATTAGTTCCATTACAAACTGGACCACAAATGTTATATCTTTAGTAAGTAAATCTGAAAGAATGTTTCATATATGAGAATCGAGATAGCATCATAGATGCTCTACTTAGCAACCAGAAAAAATGTTAAAAAGGAAAAGAGCTCTGAAAAATGTGAGTAAATATGAAAAATGCATGTGGTCTATGTCATATGTGATAGGTTGAGAATGTGAGAATATAATTTACAGCCCTAGGCCACATGCCCACAAATATCCCAATTAACAGACCTTCAGATTGTCCATTCATATTTTCTATCATTGAGATGTATGTATTAACACAATATAACAAATTAACAATCTCTAATTTATTTATTGTCAGTTATTTCTTATAAAAATGATTATTTTATATTAAAATGAGTGTTTTCATTCCAAATGATCATTCTCATCGCAAATAATCAATCCCATTTGTCTTTTTTTTCTTTTTTTTTGTAGTGATTCTTATGATAAAATTTAGTTCAATTAAGTTGTAAATATGTTACGTAAAGTTTAAGTTAAAAAAAAATAAAAAATAAATAAATAAATAAATAAAAGGGTACTAACTGATTGCAAATTCGATAGAATTCATGAAATCTAGTCAACAGTCATAACTTTTTGGTGTTGGCATCGGATAAAAACAAACTTGGTGGTGTTGGAAAGTTGACTAAAAACTCTACAGCTAATTCATGTCTAACAACAATCTCCAAATAATTCCAATGTTTACTATGTCAAAACAGCATATATACCGCAAAGAGGTGATTTCTGAGGATGAGATTTTTGCCATGCACTTGGCCAAAATAACATACAGAAACATCTAATATTTACTTCTAAAGGAACGATCCTACTCTTATGATGAAATGTTAAAAGCAATGAATTGGCTAAAATAAAGATGGAAATATTAATATTTATCAATTCATGAAAGCCGTGACTAAATATCGTAGACGATACACGTACACGATATTAAAGCCCTAGCTAGTAGGATCTTAATTAAAGTCTTGCAAATGGTGAGTAATATATGGCATTTGTGAGTTAATACTTTTAAGATATACTCCATCTATAGTGAATGCCATAAAAGCAACCTCCCCCAAGCTATTGAGACAAGGGCCTATATATATATATATGTATATGATCGAAGAGATTAATTAAGGGCTTGTAATTTGAGAGAACACCACTGTTCTCAGATATTCTCAACTACTTTACTATTATTCACTAGTATCTTGCTACTATTTACAAATTATTTAATTTATTACTATTTACAAATGATCTGAAATACTATTCACAGATGATTTGTTTTTAACAATTATTAAGCACTTGATTATATTAGTAGATTAGAAGACAATGAGGCTGCACACATTTTTGCTTGTCATGCTATAGTGATCCAGAGTATAGCAGATTAGTGATAATCTGTTTCACAATTTATTTCTCAATTGAGTTTCATTTGCATGGTTATGGCTTTTTGTGTTACTAGTAGCTAGGACTATATTTGAACTCAGCCGAGTTGAGTTCGAACAAAGCCAGGCCAACACTTGAACTCGATTAGCATTTTTACTTATTTGAACTCGAATGAAAGTTTTGAATACTCTTATTAGAATAAAGACAAACAAACGAATTAAGCTCAAATTCGAGCTTGAGTTTTTTTTGCTTCGAAAAATCAGTTTTTAATTTATATAAAAAAAAATTAACTATACAATTAATTCTAACTATTTAATTATGATAAGTACTACATATATAAATATAGTATACATAAATAAACCCACAAGTTTACGTAGCTTCATGTGATCCGTTAAATTTACTTTATAATAAAAATAACTTTATAATCTAATGTATTGCATCAAACCACGTCAGTTTGTGAGTTTATTTTTGTGTAATCTTTTTGTAATTAAAGTATTTCTCTTTAACTATTCATCCAAAGATAGGCTTCATAAAAACTTTTAATAATATCCTACTTACAATATAAATTACCTTACTACTTTTGTATGAGAAATTAATTAAAAAAAAGTATTACACAAGACAAATACAATTTGATTAAACCATTATTTTGTTACATAACATATTATTATGAAATACAAACTATGCATATATTATTGTATAAATTCATGGATTTTATTTATATGTATATTATAAGATATTACATAAGTATCTAGTTACAATATTATACTTATATATGTAATACTTTTCATATAATAATTTAAATTTAATCTAGTCTCCCACATATTCTATCCAAAATTATGATATTGTCACACTCTCCTACTTTTAATAATAATATACATTTATCTTCAATATATAATTTTTCTAAAAATGTCTTTTAATTTCTATATTACAATTTCTAGGGTTGGTTTGGTTACACAAAACCAAACTATCTCATCTCAAATAATCATTACAACTTTCTCAAACTCTCACACAAAATATAATAAAAAATTTAACTTTTTTAAATTTGAAAATAAAAATAATATTAAAAAAATAATATTATAATAATATTTTATTCAATTTTTAATAAAACATATCATCTCATTCGAACTACATAATCAAATCAGGCCTAATCAGTGCACAATGACTTTACTATCTTAAAACACCCCAGACCTGATTGTATTAAAGCCCTTGAGTGGTTTTATATATGCTACTCAAACTTTGCATTTGATCTTAAAGGCATAGATATTCACAAAACTTAGACCATTCTCTTTCATTTGACCAGATTTAATAATTTAAAATGAAGAAAATGTATGTCTACACATTGGTGCGGGTTTGATAGTATATAATTAATTAAATTCATAAAAGAAAAATTTTAAATCAGAACGTGCATAAAAGGGCCTTTATACCCTCCAACTAAAAGTTGTCACGTCAATATTTTCATCATAATTAAAATAAGAATAATAATATATACAAATCTCAAATATATAAGTCTCGTGCAAATCTTTTATAAAAAAATGAATCACACCATGAAAAAATATAAAAAATTTAATTTTTCACGGTGTGTCCACTATTTTACAAAAAACTTGCGCAAGATTTGTACATTCAAAATTTGTCCCTAACATTACTCTTAAAATAGACTCACCTACATGCCACTAAAACTTATAATTTTTTTTTATATATAAAAAAAATTAAAGGTGGCTATTGGCCACTGGGTTTTGGCGGCCAGTATTGGATTTTGGTCAATAAGAGTCGGGCTACTCTGCTGCCCAGAGTAACCTTCTCACTTTGATCGCTAGTTGCTTTTGCATTTTTTTTTTCATTTTTCTATTCATATTTTTTAAATATATCTAAATATTTTTAAAAATTAAAAAAAAATACACTAGTACACTTAAAATCACTTCCTTAATCACTAAGTAAATAATAATAATAAATTTCTATTTTGTCAAGCGGTCAACTTGAGCGGTCAAATTGGAAGGCAAACTAGTTTTTTTCTGCAACTGGCCGGCATATTCTAGCGACCTCTTGGCATGACGACTAGAATAGTTTTAAAAGTTGTCTTAAAAATAATTAGCATTAGAATTGTTAAGAGTTTATGATTCATGTTTTAGGGTTTTAGAATTTTGAAAGTTTAATTAATCAATGCGATGTCGCCTGGGAGGAGAGGAGACATTGCACTTAAAATATAAAGTGTTTTGAGAGGCCAAACTAAACCATCTGACATTTATACAGCCTAACTTCCAACTAAACAAATTCTTATCTTTGCTCCTCATATTCCGAAATTGAGGATCAAGCAAATTTGGTTGCAAGGGGAGAGGAAAACATCTGTTCTGGTTGGTATTTCTCTTGCATTCGTAATTCATGTGGTTGGCCTTTATTGGTGGTATCAAAATGATGATCGTTGGTATTCATTAGTGATGCTTCCTCCAAAGGCTAGACCACCTTTTTGGCATGCTATTTTCATCATCATGAATAATGGTATGCTTTTTTCTGACTATTATTGTGAATTAATGAAATCAATAATATTTTTTTATGATTAGGAATCTCAGAAACTGTGTAAACGCAACATGACTTTTACTCTGTTAAACCTTGGACCTGTGTGACTGAGTGGTTTGGACTTTTCGACTTTAGGTTGATATCTCTTAACTTTCTCATATTTGTCTTATATGATTTCATCAATGAAGTTGCTTATATGATTTCATATTTGTCTTTTGTATTGATATTTGCATCTTTTTATTGTTTGTGTTTATGATTTTTTAACATATTTGATTTATCCAACAGATTTTACCTATTTGCAAACCTGTAGTTATTTGGGCAAATGCAAACCTCCGGTTGGTTTGAGGTTTGCATTTACCCAAATAGGTAAAATCTGTAGTTATATCAAATTTGGTAAATTTTGTCTATTTGGGCTATAAGCTTGGGTTGTAAGACTTGCTTTTGAGATTAAAAGATATGAGCATTATACTAAATTTTATTTCTTTTTTGTCTGGATCAAATTATCACAGGAAGTCTATCTCTATTTTTACTGAATTCAGTCATCTTAGGAGATCAATCTCTGGGTTCAGGTTTGTATGATTCTAATTATTTTGAAATTCACGTTCCAAATAATCCTCCTCCTCTATTAATATTTACTGGTAATTTGTTTTCAACTGCTTTCCCAGTTCTGTAAGATGTGTTGGCTGAGGATCAGCTGGTCGTTTTTTACTCTTATCTTTGTAAGTGTATGGTGTTATTTATTTTGTCACGTCATTTGTATCTGAACTGTTGTTGGTGTTCAAGAATTAGAATTTTTGAATTTTGTTAGCAATAATAGATTTGAGCCATTCTGATGGGAATCAAGGTGGGCCTAGTTTTAAAAATATGTTGCATGTTCCAGATTGACCAAATACAAGTTCAAGAGCTTAAATGATAAAGATTCAGCTTTGATTCATTTGATAAACTATGGAAATGGCAACAATATGACTTAAAGGCTTTGGGCACTTGAAGGGTTTCAATTTATTTAATTAATTTAAAGAACTTATTTTATTAGTTTAGAATAATTGCGTTTATTATGAGAAGCACTTAAGGGGATGTAAGGGCATGTTGGGAAAGTTATTATTTTATTGAACTAGGGTTTGGGTTACTGTAGCCGAGTACTGTAGCGCCGTACAGTAGACGTGGTACTGTTCATCCAAGGGTATTTTTGAAAGATGAGGTTTTATTTTGGCTAGGGTTTCATTAGGTTTTGCTTTAAATACTCTATGTACCTCATTTTAGTCAGTTTATGAAGTTTATAAAATTTGATGAATTTATTCATTGTGAGTTGAGTTTATCTCCTCTTGTTCTTAATTGAACTTTTGAACTTATCAAAGGTAAATCATAACCTTTGTGGTGTTCCTCCTTTGTAATCTGGGTTCTTGAGATGAGTTCTTCAACGGGCCTAGATTTTAATATAATCTAGGTTCTTGAAACGAGTTCTCATCGGGTCTAGATTCTCCATCCTTGACTTGATTTTGACTTTCTTGGGGAGTTTTCAAATTGATTGTGGGTTCAAGGGATTTCTTTCCCGCGGGTTCATATCATTTGGTATTCAGAGCAATGTTTCCAATCAGGTCTGATTCTATCTTTTAATTCTAGCATCCTTAAATTTAATTCTAGGGCTTCCCAAAAAAAAAAAAAAAAATAGAAGCAAAAAGTAGGTTGCCGAAATTCTTAGGGTTTTGGATTTGGCTGAAATTTGCATCACCAAGAGTTTCAAAATTCTAAGGTTTCTTGCATCTCTAAGTTTGTCAATTGCTTGGAGTGTTGTTCCATTGATTCTCTTCTACTTCATTGTCTATGCTTGTGTGTTTGAATTCAATTGCTTGGTTTTTCACAATTGAATATTGTTGTTTGTGGTTGAATTAGAGAAAAGAAAAGAAAGGAAAAGAAAAAAAAAATTCGAAAAATTCGAAAAAAAAAAAAAAGAAAGAAAGAAAGAAGAAGGTAAGAAAAGGTTGCTAAGAGAAAGGAAAAGATTTCTTGATTGAGCTTTATCTTCAAAGGGGTTGAATACATCTTGCTAGTTGGTATCCTCTTTTATAATTACTCTTTCCCTCGTTTAAATTCCTTGAGTCTCATGTTATTTTATTCCTTCATTGTTTCTTGGATCTATATTACTGGTTGGAATAATACAAGGTTGTATTGTCTTGATTTAGTTCAACTAGTTCTTAAAGAACTTGAGCGAGAAAACTATTAAGGTAAATGGCAAGAGGGTGTGAGACTATTATCGGGAAAAAGCCATTAAGATTGAAACACGAGTGAAGTGCCATTATTCGAGTGTAAACACGTAAGAGAGTGTGTGAGATTTTTCACTAACATTCTTTTTGTACAGCATATTATGATGTCTTATAGAAGTGATTCATCACCACAAGGTGTGACAGATAACTTATCATTTGTGTTGCAAGCCATGCAACAGTTTGAGCGGTTGAACTTGGTGTTGGGTGAAGTGAGTTATAGGATGGATAATCAAGAAGCAGTGATTAGAAATCTGCAAGGTGAGAGAGGTAAGAGGCGACATGAGCCTAGTATTGAGAATGAGTATGAGAAAGAAGAGTATGGTGAGTCTCTTGTTGCTAGGCATGCACTCAATACACAAATTAAGATGAATGATACAAAGCAGCAGAGTGAGAACGTTTTTCATACTAGATGCCACATCAACAACAAGGTATGTAGTATGATCATTAATTTGAGGAGTTGTATTAATTTGGCTAGCACTACTTTAGTTAAGAAATTGAATTTACGTACCTTGAAGCACCCTAGACCATACATGTTGCAGTGGTTGAGTGATTGTGGGGAGGTTAGGGTAAATAAGCAAGTGCTATTTTCTTTTTCAATTGGGAAATACCAGGATATGGTCCTTTGTGATGTAGTGCCTATGCATGCTGGTCATATTTTGTTGGGGAAGCCATGTCAATATGATAGGAAGGTGATCCATGATAGGTTAAGGGACATGTACTGTTTTGAAAAGGATGGAAAAACAATCAAACTTGCTCCTTTAACTCCAACACAGGTCCATGGGGATCAATTGAAGCTGAAAAGTGGGGTTGATCAAAAAAGAAAGAGTGAAAATGAGAGTGATAAAAAAAGAAAGAGTAAAAGTGAGAGTGATCAAAAAAGAAAAAGTGAAAAGAAGATTGAGTAAACAGACAAGAGTGAAAGTGAGAATGAGCTGAAAAGCAAGAGTGAAAGTGAGATTGAGCTGAAAAGCAAGAGTGAAGGTGAGAGTCAAAGTGAGATTGAGCTGAAAAGCAAGAGTGAAGATGAGATTGAGAAGAAAAGAAATAATGAGACTAAAAAAGAGAGAGAGAGAAAATTGAAGGGGAAAAAATATGGGGGTGAGGCTGAAACCTCGAGAAAAAAAGAGAATGAGTTTAAAAAATATTGTGAGGCCGAGAGGTCAAAAAAAGATGAGTGGAAGAAAAAAAGAGCGTGAAACAGAAAAAGTGAGTGAGGGAAAAAAAGAGGAGGCCGAAACATCTAGAGAAAGAAAGAGTGAAAAAGAAAAGAGAGTGGTGGCTGAGAGTCAAGAAAAAAGAGTTGCACAAGAGGAAAAAGAAAAAGAGATTACAAAGCGAAACAAAAAGACAAAAGTGAGTTTTTATACTAAGGCAAGCTTTTATACTAATGAATTTAATGACTCTTTGCCTAGTGTTGTTGTTTCTTTGTTGCAGGGATATGAGGTCGTAATTCCTAGCGGTGTGTTTAGTGGATTGCCACCTATTAGGGAGATAGAGCACTATATTGATTTTGTGTCAGGTGCGACAATCTCTACCCGACCTTTCTTTGAAGAACATGAGTCCTTAACACACTTAAAGGGACAAGGTAAGTTGTTGACTAGAATGTGTGCTAAGCGGGAGGATTGTATTGAGACTTTTCCTCATGTATTCAAATACACACAAGGTATGAAAAATTTTGTTGTTGATACTTTAGCAAGAAGGTATGTCCTTGTCTTCATTTTAGATGCAAAATTGTTGAGACTTGAATATAATAAAGAATTGCATGCTAATCATGATGACTTTACTAGTGTGTATGGAACATGTGAGAAAGCATCATTTGGTAAGTTCTATAAACTAGATTGGTACTTGTTTAAAAAGAATAGATTTTGTGTGCCTACTAGTTTTATGCGTAAGTTGCTTGTGTGTGATGGACATGGTGGTTTGTTGGGTAACCTTGGTGTAAGGAAGACTTTTGTTGTGTTGCATGAACGTTTTTTGGAATATCAATTGCCATTCAATAACGTGTTGCATGGACGTTTGTGGAAGTATCATTTTGCATTCATTGATGTGTTGCATGAACGTTTGTGGGAGTATTGCTTGCCATTCATTGAGTTTTCATTTAATTGGAGTAGTCATTTTGGTGTAAATAAGATTTTAAATGTGTTGCATGAACGTTTGTGAGAGTATCATTTGTCATTCAGTGACTTGTTGCATAAACGTTTACGGGAGCATCATTTCTCTTTCATTGAGTTTGCATATAATTTGATTGGTCATTTTGGGGTGAGGAGGACTTTAGATGTGTTTCATGAACATTTGTTGGAGTATTGTTTGACATTCATTGAGTTTACATACAATTGGAGTGTTCATGCTACTACTATATTATGACATTTTGAAATTGTTTATAGACTTAATGCATTTACTCCTTTAGATTTAATACCATTATCTGTCGACAACAGGAGTAGCTTGGATGGATTTTTTTCAAATTCTTGAACAAATTAATGATAATGCTTATGAAATTAATGATAATGTTACTAACATTTTTCTCTTTGATCCATGTGGAGATTCAAGGTCGAATCCTTTTGAGGAGAGGGGGAATGATGGGAACCAAGGTGGGCCTAGTTTTAAAAATATGTTGCATGTTCCAGATTGGCCAAATACAAGTTCAAGAGCTTAAATGATAAAGATTCAACTTTGATTCATTTGATAAACTATGGAAAGGACAACAATATGACTTAAAGGCTGAATGATGGGAACCAAGGTGGGCATAGTTTTAAAAATATGTTGCATGTTCCAGCTGTGGAAGACATGACTTAGAGATACGGCCTATTGTTATTGGAGGCTACAAAGAGTTTTTAAAGCCAAACCTAATCAAAACCCTAGCCAAAATAATACCCCTTTTACCCAAAATTACCCTTTATTGGGCACTTGAAGGGTTTCAATTTATTTAATTCATTTAAAGAACTTATTTTATTAGTTTAGAATAATTGAGTTTATTATGAGAAGCACTTAAGGGGATGTAAGGGCATGTTGGGAAAGTTATTATTTTATTGAACTAGGGTTTGGGTTACTGTAGCTGAGTACTGTAGCGCCGTACAGTAGACGTGGTACTGTTCATCTAGGGGTATTTTTGAAAACTCTCCAAGAAAGCCAAAATCAAGTCAAGGATGGAGAATCTAGACCCGATGAGAACTCGTTTCAAGAACCCGCCGTATAGTAGACGTGATACTGTTCATCCAGGGGTATTTTTGGAAGATGAGGTTTTATTTTGGCTAGGATTTCATTAGGTTTTACTTTAAATACTCTATATACCTCATTTTAGTCCGTTTATGAAATTTATGAAATTTGATGAATTTATTCATTGTGAGTTGAGTTTATTTCCTCTTATTCTTAATTGAACTTTTGAACTTATCAAAAGTAAATCACAACCTTTGTGACGTTCCTCCTTTGTAATATGGGTTATTGAGATGGGTTCTTCAACGGGTCTAGATTTTAATATAATCTAGGTTCTTGAAACGAGTTCTCATCGGGTCTAGATTCTCTATCCTTGACTTGATTTTGACTTTCTTGGGAAGTTTTCAAATTGATTGTGGGTTCAAGGGATTTCTTTCCCGCGGGTTCATATCACATTCTTGATTGGCCATTTCATTAAGACCTAACAAAAGGGGAATTAGAAAGAAAAGAAATGGAACAATGCATTGCAAACAACAACCAAAGAAGCCTAAAGCTAAAAAGAAAGATCATAATAAAGTTTCTAAAGAGTTTCCGGCAGGTCACATCCACGTAAGGATAAGAAATGATTAACCAACAGATAGCCACAATCTTGCACAAAACATCTGTTAACTTCATTCCTAAACACCCCTTAGATTTAATACAAGGTCTATCACCATTCTAGATGGTTCCCACTTTATGCACCACAAAATATCAAATTAATTTTTTCGCCACAAGTCATACCCACCCAACTATATACATGCTTATAATTTATCTATATGATCATCTGTTAACTTTGTTCCTAAACACCCCTAAGATTCAATCTAGCATCTATCACCATTCTAGACAGTTCCCACTTTAAGCTCCACAGAGCATCAAATTAATTTTTTCGCCACAAGTCATACCCTCCCAACTATATACATGCTTATAATTTTTCTATATAACCATTAATACACAGGTGCCTCATTGTAAATCTCGTGTAAATTGTTTCCAAATAAGAAAGAAAATAAGCACAATCACAGACAATCACAAAAATCCTAAATTTCGGATTCAAAAATTCTAATAAAATAATTACATGATAACATCTACCAGATTTGAGATTTCAAAGTAATTTTAAAAACACAAAAACAACTTACCATGGGAATCGAAAACAAAGAGGGTGAGGTGAGGCCGAGGGTTTGTGCGTGGTATTACTGGTAGGCTGCGGCTAGGTTGTTTGCGACGGAGAGTGGGAATGAGGGACGGGAGAGTGAGGCGAGAGAGTTGAAGAAAAGCGAAGAGAGGACGTTGTGGTGGGAAAAATAGAGAGACACGAAAACGAGGGTTGGTGAGCTTGGGGACAAATAGAGAGGCCGAAACGGGGGTGGGTGAGTTCTGGTGGCGTGGGATGGCACATGGGTATGGCGGCGTGTAACGCCCGTCCTTGTGGTAGAACTTTTTACAAAACGATTTTTGAAAAGACAACGAGAATTACCGTTCGATTTAAAACTTTTTACTTCCATACCCAGGGTGCAAGACTTTACGTTATAAAACAAAATGTACTTTGAGAATAAAAGAGGTTTACAGCGGAAAACATTAATTTTTACAATAAAAGGCCTCATACATTTAAACTCACATGCCTAGACTTCCATGCTCTTCCCCATGGGCCATATCTTTCCTGAAACGTACTTCTCATTCAGTTCCTGTGGAGGGGCATACATAAAAACTAAAATGAGTCAATGACTCGTAAGCATTACTTCATACAGTTAAAATATAATAATATAGATATTCATTCACGCATTCATCATTCATACATACTATACGTACATGCATATGTGCGTTCGTTTGAAAACATCACTGGATGGAATTTTTCTTTAAAAATAGACTTTCTTTTCATAAAACGTGTCTGCCGTCAGTACCTTCATTTCTTAAAGAGTAAGGTGCATTCATGCATTCATACATTCTTTCTTATCACTTTCATTGACCGGTACACACTATTATACCCCGTGTGTTGGGGTTACCATTGCCTTCATGTTTCGTTTTAGGTGACTGACTTGAAGCAGCATTCAAACTATTATCTTCTTTGTTATTACCCTATGTCTGCCACCACCTGTAACTAGTCTCATCCAAGTCACTTGTTCATCTACAAGATATAGGACCCCGAAAGAACAGGCACAATAAAATAGTAAGCAAGAACTGTTAAATTGTACCTATTGGTCGGTCTGTTAACCTGGACTTCATGCCAGAGTTGTGCATCCATGATATCAGATTCAGTAATTGTCTGCATACAAAATACTGTGGTTTTACAACGAATGGGTTGTTAAATTTTCTTCATCATGTTTATTTTCTTTAGCAGTAATCAACAGCAAGATAGTATTAGTATTAGTTACAACCTGATCTACATATACTGGATTGAAGGGGAAAATTCGGATGATGATTAAACCTCCAAAGAATAGTATAATGAATATGAATTGCAGTCTTTCAACGTTAAATGCGTTCTAAATGATGTCACAGAACAAAAAAGTATATAAATTTCAAAACTGAAGTACCTTATCTGGTACATTAACACCAGGAAGTAAACAAGGAATATGCATAAATCCACCAATCATCTCAAAACACACACATCTGCAACACAAGTTGAAGCAATATCAGATAGACACAAAGAAGAAAAAACTTACTGGGAAATGCCATTTCGTATCTTTTTTACTCACAAGATACCATGGTCTTCTATGTTGGTATACTGATTACATAGACATATAAATCCAACAATCCCGTCACTGATAGGTGCAAAGAGAAAAAGTTAATTTACTCTTTGGAGTACATCTGACATAAGTAATATAATGCAAAAAAAGAAGAAGAAGCAAAAATGATGTTAAACAAAGGCACATTTACAGAGCTTCATAGATGCTCTACCAAATTTTCATTTACTTAAGAGTATAAACCAAACTTGATGAGGTCCAAATTAAACAAGAGCCAACAAAAATGGCCAAAGAAATATCTGTAACAAAGCAAGTTGAATATGAGTTTACATGTTCAGACCAAACATGATATACCCACTTCTTCCCTTAAATTCATAAGCAGTAACACAAGGAAGTACCAAAGATGGGCAACAGTTCTTCAATCCTTGGTAAAAACACATGTAGCGGTATCAATCTATGACTCTACAATCCAAGCTAGAGAAAGATGTAAACTAGCACATTAATCCACCAACCTCAAACTGGTATCTATATTGACCATTTCATTTGGATTTGGACGGAGTGAAAATATCTGAGAAGCCAGCTTGTGCGTCCTACCAAGATATAACTGATCAATGCTGTTTCTGTTCCTCTCTGATTCAGCCTCCTTTTAAACATAAAGTTTGAACAGCTATCAAAATCAAGTCCCTTCAAAAGGTACTAAATTACCAATTCATGAAGCTGTGATAAAACGTTTACCGACAAATTCTTCTCTAATTCTTTGGTTTCAGATAGAAGGCGTCCCACCTCTATAAATGGAAGCTTGCATAATCCCTTGATGACAAACAGAAAATGAAACGAGCTTAAATTTTGAGGACAATAGGCATTTAAGATAAGTAAAAGAAACATAAGCAAACCTGCCATTGAAAACGTTTTCCATCTGTATCGATGTCAAAATCTAAGGAAAAAACAGAAGGAGATAAAATCAATTTATAGATAAAATTCATTGAATTAAACAAACTTTATAATTCGCGCCTCACCAGAAGGATACAAATCAATCATACTTGACTGCTCATCTGTCATAAGAGTCTGATATACTTTAGGAACTGCATGAGCGCTACATGAGCATTAAATTCCAATTACTGGGGTTACCAATTATTATTAACATAGAAAAACTCCAATAATAACAAAAAAATTAAAAGGAAAAGCAGACTTACCTCCTCGGAGGAAGGACAGCTAACAGCTGATCAAATGGTTTGAATGGAGAATCCTTTTCAAACCTCACTCTTACTTGAGCAAGTCCTTTCATATCTGAAGCAAATGGTGCATAGTGGTATGGATAAAACCTATAGCAAGTTTACATGTTGTTCATTCACAAGTACAATTCATTGTATTATTATCAAGTAGCATTGTAATATATTCTTTACCATGTCCAAGATGGAACTCCTGAATAATAATACACAAGAACCCACAATATTCCTTTAGTGTAATTTGCAACCTTCATGTAATAAACCAAAGTGAGAAAAATGAGTGCATTAATTTAGTCTCAAAAGATCACTAAACTGATACAAACTCTACTTTCGGAGGGCACTGGGTGGGGGCAAAACAAAGGTCCAATTCAATTGGTTTGAGGAGCAAAGAGCTAAACTCCGGGGACCTTTGAAAACTCAACACAAAGTTCATGGAAGCAAAAGCTCACTAATTCTCTCCTCCAGTTTTCAATATCCATAGAGCTTTCCGCAGAAAATTTTTCTTTGTAGTATCTTTGTTTCCAGCCAGCATTCCCAAACCTCACCTATATATGGTATGAGAATGAACCCATCAATCATCTCCAAGAACACAGATTCATAAATCTCCAATAGGAACTTTAGAAAAAGAAACAAATATCATTCGAGCGGCAGTGATTTCATACTTTGTCAGTACAACTTCCCTTCATATATAGGTCATTGTGCTTGCGGAGATTTGATTTTAATATTTCATTCAACTCTTTTGTATTTCCAACAATCTGCAAGACCAGTTAAGATATTAAGAAACTAAATAATCTGACCAATAAGTTAAATATAACTTGTCTGAGTATCTAACATACGATGCACCTACATATTCAAATAAGATAAATACATGATTGCCAAAAAGATATAAGGAATACCAAAAAGTAGAAGAAGCACAAAAAAAAGTTATATTTTCTCTTAACACTGAAACAATATATAACAATCTATAAATTATATAACTAAATATCATAAATTCCAAACAATAATTTTCTACCACAATTTAAACATTATCGTTCACCTTCAAAGTTATGGTCGTGGGAAAAGGTGAAAAGGAAGGTTAAAGAACTGTTGAAGAAACAACAAAAGGAAAGTCATGAATTATTGGTTTATAAAGATTATATACCATTGTCTTTCAAAAATTTCCTGTGACTAAAGTTTTGAGATAAAAAAGTCTTATCAAATCCATAAACACATCTTTTTTCAAATAAGTTTCTAAATTGTTTTAAAAGGGATAAAGGAGGGGAAAGTCTACATGTTGCTCCACACAGCTTCAATGAAGATATAAACTACTACCTTTGACTATGAAAATAAAAGAACAAGTATAAGCCAACCCTTTGTGAGATAAAATTGTGTTGTGGAACTGATGACTTACTTCAGAAGAACCAGCATCGTCAGACACCAATGGAAATGAAACATTTTCTTCTGATACCATTGCTGAATCTCTAAAAGCTGGAGCTTTCTCGCTGAAAAAGACGCAAGAGCTATTCTTTGTACCAATCTCCATAATACGGCCTCCATTATAGTCATCTTGCTAGAAAGGGATTCCATTTAGCATTAACAAGGTTAGTAGTTTTGAATCAACATGCACGAATATGCTAGTCCTGAATGAAATTTATTTAAAAAGAAAAAATTGACTCACATTATTGGCATAATTGCAAAGCCTTTTCAGTTGACGCTCTCGCAATTCTGATCTTTTCTTGAAAATTCTCTCTTCATACAAGCCAACTAAAAGAATGAACTTCTCAACACGAGAGAGTTTTACATAACCTGTTCCTTTATCTTCAGCAAGCTTTTGTACATAGAAACAGGAAAAATCATAAGTTTCACAGTACCACAGTATTCTAGTAAAATAAAATTTGAGATTTTATTATATGTTACCCGACTCATGTCAACAAGATAGCCACCAAGGTTCTTGAACTCTTTCTTGTAAACAGCCATCAATAAATCAAGAGCTCCCTAAAGGTGAAGGTTACAAATAAATTCACCATTTAATTTTATCATTATTCAAAATAGAAAAATGAAATTAATTAATTAACTAAATGCTTTTGTAGGCATCAATATATTGCTTCCTTTGCATAATTACATGAATAGCATCAGCATGGAAAAACTAGCTATCAATATTGCCATTTTAATTTAAAATAGTTGTTTCAGAAACTAGATACTTCCATTTCTACTCTTGTACTTAACATTTCCAAGAACACAGAGACAACATGATTAAATAGCTTTCTTGTTAATACCTTTGCAAACTAAATTTAAGAAACAAAATAATTTCCTTCACACTAATCTATATGTTTCGATTCATCATTAGTAGTTCCCAAGCATCTCATGGGGTCTTCATTAGTGCAGGCTAAGCAATTACTACCTCATGAATTTCTAATGAAGGCATGTGTGGTAGGAAATCATTTCCCACGAGTAAGCACATAAGTATGAAATCATCAACTATCCGCTCAAGATCAATTGTTAGATTCCCAGGAGGATCAGAATCATCAGATATTTTCATGTCAAGCTCCAAATACTCTCTGAATATCCATATATGTAGAAACTGCAAATATATCAGAAAAAATAATGTTTACGCATAATAATAAAAGCTTTCCAACTTAAATCAAGAATCAGAAAGTAAATGAAAGTTACTTGATAAGGCTTTTTAACCCAAAGCACACTTGTATTTGCCATATTAGAAGATTCATGGACCGGTTGCTGCCCAATCTGAATTTAAAAACCCAAAAAAAATGAAGATTAAGGTCTCATGAAAATGATGCAATAACTATCATTCCCTGACTACCCTTTTTCAGTTTACTTATCTCCTAGAAACAATTCGGTCACTCTGGCCCCAATACAGTAACCCACCTCACAAATTGACCAAATAAGTTAAAAAAAAAAAAAAAAAAACTTCAAAACATGTTAACAGTAATTCTACTGATATGCCAAATACATATGCATCATAAAGAAGTTGTAACATCTCAATCTTGCACGCCAATTAATAAATCAGTAGGGGAATAGTCTCTAAATTTGCAACAGCTAGACTATAACTCACCTCTCTCAGAATAGAAAAGTGAACTTCATGCGTTGCTAAAGCAAGCATTATCAAATCCGCATCCTGCATGCCAATATCAGATGAAAACACCATTCATTTGAACTTTAAATTAGTTGATGGAAGGTAAAACATATGCAGGGGAAGGGATCAAAGACGGAAACCAATGACGCAGATATAATTCTAAACGACCACACAACAAGAAGAGACATCAGAGTTCTCATACCAGACCATAAATGCAGTGCCTAGTATCTGGATTATACCCGGCAACCCTTCGCTGTTGGCGTACAAAAGACATGATTTTGTGTTCACCCTCACCAGGAACATTAGCGTCCGAAAGTATTACCTGTTTGAAGAATGAATCCAAAATAAAATGTATTAATTTAAGTGTAATGCACTGCATAGCTACTCGATTGGAAGTTTCTTCTCTTATAACGAAGTTCATATCCAACAACAGAGATTATATGATATAGTCAAAGACCAAACCTTGATGTCCTTCCAGCCTGGATCATTGTTTATACGTGAACTAATATAGCTTCTTAAGGCCTCTGACAATTTGTACATAAATTCTGTTCCTGGAGTAATTACATTTGAATCTTCAACTTCACATTCGTGTTTTGGAAGAACAGGTTTTCCATCCATTTTAAACTGTATTCTCAGTCTATCTTCCTCTGCTTCCTATATAGACAACAGGAACATAAAAGAACACAATCACATATGAAATAAAAAGAGTATATAAATATACATATTTACCCAAAGTTGAAAGGGAGACCCACGGCAATTTCTCTGTCCTTCGCAGTCCGAAAAAGTCTAGATCGTTGTTGATTCATTTTGGCCCGAGGGGCTACTCCATCTACGTACATATATAGAAAATTTTAGTACGTCAGATTAAAATACTACGCAGATCATATTGGGAAGAACTTCTAAGATTCAAACCAAACCGAGTTTCTAAGGATATGACGAAAAAAAAGAAGCAAGCATACGCAGCTAAAGTAACTGGAGGAAGATGTTGAGTACGAATTAGAAACATCTCACCGATGGCCATATAAAGTAACTTCCGGGGTCTAACAATGCTGAAAAGGTGATCGATGTATAAAAAGATGTTATTGAATACATCTTCAAATGTTTTCGGAGGGCAAGGCTGATGAAGAAAACATAGAAAAGAGAGTTATCAAATTCAATAACCCTGAAGAGCGAAAATTTTCAGAGACAAATAATCATCAGCAACTTTATCAAAACTCTACACACATTTTAGAACAGTACATTCCATCTAAAACTACTGATTGTCAAAAAGTTTTTAATGGTAAAACATATCATGCATACATCATCTAAATGTGCGCATACTGGATGTAATGATGAGTAGAATTTAAAAAAAAGAAAAAAAAAGAATGAACAAACATGATCCTC
This sequence comes from Juglans regia, assembly GCF_001411555.2. Classification (NCBI taxonomy): domain Eukaryota; kingdom Viridiplantae; phylum Streptophyta; class Magnoliopsida; order Fagales; family Juglandaceae; genus Juglans; species Juglans regia. Next base: position 20,233,989 of record NC_049914.1, on the reverse strand, counting down.
TGGGTGGAAGCAAGGATGGATTATTCCATTCATATCGAGGTAAAGATGATCAAACTCAATGCCATTTGGGTTTGGCGAGGCTGTATCTATGCTAACTCCTGTCTCCTCAGTGGCTTCGACTAGAGCTTTTGGATACTTCTGGATCAACCACCGATAGAACGCCGGCACACCCATCTAGATCCTCTCTCTCTCTCTCTCTCTCTCAGTATAGAAAAGAGACCGGACATGAACTCACGCAGGCGTACGATGGACTATGAAGTATGAACTTATTTGAAGAAGACACTCGAAAGTGTCAGAGAATGGGGAGAGTTACGAAGAGGCAAGGCAAGGCGAGCAGCAAGCATGCATCTTTCCCAATTTTGCTTAATCATGATGCACAGAACCCAAAATGCAAAGCACTTGGTCGTATTATTCTTTTCCTCTTCGTGGAAAAGATCAGAGTGAAATAAAGAGACATGTTAAGTTACAGGCGCACACCGACGTTTATGTGACTTTATTTTAATTAAAAAACAATTTAATAGAAGAAGAAGAAGATATTTTATTTCACAAAAATTATTTTTATTTTTAATTTACACTATTTTATTAAACAGATATTTTCCATATCAATATTTGTTTTTAATTTGATGCGCAAATTCACTTATAAAAAATTTTTTTTAAAGACAAAACTCGAAAAATATACATATATAAAGAGCAGAACTATTTTAAGATTTTTATGCGTATAAGATAAATTTTTAAAATTTAAATTTTATAAATTAAATAAAATATGAATCTTTTCGTACAATGAAACTACTCAAAGAATTGATCTGCTCCAAAAAAAATATAATTTCAATTTATTTTTTAAAGAGTTATTTCGTAATTTCCTTATAAAATACAAATGTTGCAGTTACGGTAACTTTACTGAATTGATAATAAAGTTTTAGAGATAGATTGAGAACGATTTCATCTCACTTTATTATTATAATTGTTTTAAAATTTTTATATAAAATATAATAAATAATTTTATTTTTTAAATTTAAAATCAATAATAATATTAAAAAATAATATTTTATTTAATTCATTTAAAATTATTTCATCTCATCTTATTTTATCTCCCTGTCAAAACCATCTCAATCTCTAGCTTTATTAGTAGAATTTTCTTTCTTTCCAAATTAGAGTCTCTAACTTTATTAGAAGAATATATATATAAATTGTGATGCCATTTGTTTTATGAGTACTGCTAAAACTACCATTGGTGGCTCCTGTTGGGAGTTACTGCTGGCTCTAGCCTTTGTTTTTTGATGTATTTTTTTAATTATTTTTTATATAATCTTTTTAATTCTTTTAAATATTAAGAAAAAATAAATTTAAAAAATTATTAAAAATACTTCCTTAATCATAAAATAAAAAAAAATCATTAAATAATTTTTTATTTTACTTCGTGATTAAGGAATTATATTTTATTTTACTTCATAATTAAGAAAGTATTTTTAATGATATTATGAATTTTTTATTTTTTTTTAAATATTAAAAATTATTAAAAAAAATATATAAAAAAAATTAAAAAAAACACATAAAAAAATACAATTAATGCAAGCGGTAGCTCCTAACGGGAGCTGGGAGCAGGACGCTTTGCATTTTCCTTATTTTATTCTATCCGTTTGATCGGCTTATATATAATAAATGAGAAATGATAAACTACCAACTAATTTACTACTCAAACAATTATTGAATAAAATAATATTTTTATAAATTTGATTTTGATTTTGATTTTGATTTTAGTTTGATGTATCTAAAATTTGAAAAAAATTATATGTTATAAGGATAGTAGATAAATTGCATATGGATTGTTACCGTATCATTACTCTAATATAATATATTGTACTGTGATGAGATTAAGGTTTGTTGGAGAATATAACTGTTTTTAGATGTTTTTAAACTATTTTATTATTATTCATAAATTATATATTATCATTCACAAATTATTTTATTACTATTTATAAATTATTTAAGATACCTTCAACAGAGTCGCATTGATTGAGTCATGTATATCTTGCATGCATGCATTACCTTTTTAAGCACTATTAATTTATTTCTTGAATTGTTAATCACTATTAATTATTTCTGCTTTATCAAATTTGACATGATTTATTTTTATTTTTATTATTTTTAAACTAATTGAATTCTTTTACTCATCATCCATATATCAGATAAGAAAAAAAATAAAAAATAAAAAAATTAGGTATAGTATGTAGTGTGGTCTAGTAAGATGATAAATAAAATTTTTTTTTATCTCATCTCATCTTATCATTATAATTTTTTAAATTTTTACATAAATATAATAAATAATTTAAATTTTTAAATTTTAAAATAAAATTAATATTAAAAAATAATTTTATAATAATATTTTATTTAACATTTAATAAAATAATTCCGTAACAAGGAAGCTCGATAACTATCAACTCCGTACGTAAATCTTTAATTTGCAGCTTTTTCTTTTTTATTGCATTTCGAGTCACCATGACCTTAAAAGATAGAAGCAGTACATATTCCTTCATCGGGACGTAAAAACATTTGAGGGCTAAATGCATGGCTTCAAGTCTCGTACTGAATTAAGGTCTAAGAAACCGTTTGATAATGGGACCTATGAAGACTAATGTCGTATAAAGAAATACAAACTTTAAAATAAAACAAATTAACAATAAAATATAAAATTAGGTAAAGAACATCCAACTCTCACAGACTCAACAAGAGCTGATAGCATATATTCTGATTCTTCAAATAAAAAATTTAGATTCGAAATCCTCTACTGTCATTGTATAAAAAATAAAAGATGCTCAGTCTCAAATATATTATTGTACATTAAATTACAAATTAACAGTTTAAATGCAATATATATATAATAAATTAGCAATGCTTGGTACATTAAACTTTGAAGCCAAAAATGCTTTCTAATGTCCTCAATCTTCATGAATCACATCTTCTATATATGCAACTTGCAAGCTTTCCTCCATTTACTTCAAGCACAGCCTACAGAGATAGCATCAGATCATTTCTTGTACGTACCCTAGCTAGTCCTCCCCAAATAGAACAAGATAACATTAGAGACTAGGTGTCATTTGGATTTGAAGATGAGTTGAGATAAATTGTGAATAGTAGTAAGATGAGTTGTGAATAGTAGTAAGATTTGTGAATTAAAGTTGCTAAATAGTAGTGAATAGTAATGAAATGAGTTGAGATGAGTTGAGATGGGCTGTGAATACAAACGAGGTCACACCAGAGATAGCTTAATTAGTTCCATAACAAACTGGGCCACAAATGTTTTATCTTTATTAAGTAAATCTGAAAGAATGTTTCAAATATGAGAATCGAGATAGCATTCTACTTACCAACCAAAAAAAATGTTAGAAAGGAAAAGAGTTCTGAAAAATGTGAGTAAATATGAAAAATGTGATCTATGTCATATGTATGTAATAGGATGAGAATCTGAGAATATAATTTATAGCCACATGCCCACAAATAGCCCAAATAACAGTTAACAGTCCTTTCAGATTGTCCATTCATATTTTCTATCATTGAGATGTGCTAACACAATATAACAAATTAACAATCCTTAAATAAAATAAACCATCAGAAATATCACTAAAGATGCATATAAACTTCAGCAAACTTAGAAAAAAGTCTACAGTCTATACATGCAGTGAAGTCCATTTATGCACTATACCTGCATACACTAATTTGAAAACACCAAACTTCAAAAAAATTAGCATGACACCAACATGCATACGTTGATACACACTAAAAACAATTAAGCTAATTTTTAATCTCTTGCATGATTACTCAATTACTTTTAACTTAGTAATACTGTCAACGAATGTTTGACAAGAATGAAAATTTTAATTTGCCCCAACAAAGTTTAATATGTCATAATGGTGATTTTCAATAGTTGCAATAACACTTAATAGACCTCTTAGACTGTCCATTTATATCATATGTGATATGCACTAACACAATATAACAATTAATCAAATAAAATAAATCATTTGAGATAACGTCAGAGTCTAGAGATCTCATTGAGATTAAGATAGCATCATACTGAGTCATAGACTATAATGATATCACAGAGATAGTATCATACAAACTATCAATTGTCATATAAGATAATAAACCGGTAATTAAGACTTAAGATGCATACAAACATAAGCATGATAGAAACTATACCTACGTACACTAACTTGGAAACACCAAACTTCAACAAAAGTTTAACACACGTCTCTGATATTTATAAAATGACATTTCACTACCATATATGAAAGTTTTTTACAAGAAATCCACATGTCAATTGTGATATGAACTTTGTTAACAACTTTAAGCAAAATCTTTAACTTCGTTTTTGTTGTCTCATAAGTTCTCATGTATTCATTATTTTCAACAGTCCGATATATTTTTTCCAATATGGAGTGTTTGCATTCATAAACTTATTAAACGCGACGTGCTCCTCGGAAAAGAATGGATATTCATGGTAAAATATCATATGAGAGGCAAGCTCTCTCTCCCTACGTCTGGCTCCTTAAACTTAACTGCTAAAACCTTCTACTTTTTCTTAGATGCTATGTATGACGAACAAGTTAGCAAGTGCCTACGTAGTGTAGTTGTCGAATTCGATCGAGATGCTTTGAACAAAGTATTACACCATTTGCATTGAGGCTATTTAGCACCATCTTGTTCAATCTCAACAAAACCATACAATAAAAGTCTTTTTCTTTTCCTTTCATAGGCAACGGTTCGCACTTCAATTGGGCTGTCATTGGTGACAATATCAGGAACCTCAATACTTTTAGTGTCTCTATCATCAGTCTTCATTTTCATACTCCTCCATCAGATCAAGTTCATTCAAATTATCATTCATTTGCTAGCATAAATCATTTGTAAACATAGAACATACAATTTATATCAATCATCTAAAACATGCTAAAGTCAAATAACTTTCGCTCGATATTTGCCAAAACATCTTTGACTCGATGTGCCTCTTGAAACAAAACACCTCCAGAAACTTTCAGCAAGTACATAAACATAGAACATATAGTTTATATTAATCAACTGAAACATGTTAAACTCAAACAGATTTGACTCAATACTTGTCAAAACATCTTTGACTCAATGTGCCTCTAGAAGCAAAGCACCTCTAGAAACTTTCAGCAAGAACATAAACATATAACATAAAGTATATATTAATCAACTGAAACATAATTAAAGTCAAACAGATTTAACTCAATACTTGTCAAAACAATCTTGACTCAATGTGCCTCAAGAAGCAAAGTCAAACAGAAACTTCCAGCACCTCTATGTGCCTCCACAAACAAAGCACCTCTACAAACTTCAAGCACAAACATAAACATAGAACCAGAAATGTTAAAATTAATCAACCCAAGCATGCTAAACTCAAATAGGTGTTACTTGATACTCATCAAAACATAGCACCTCTAGGCTCTATGTGCCTCCACAGACAAAGAACATTTACAAACTTCAAGCAAGAACATAAACATAGAACCATAAATGTTAAAATTAATTATCCCAAACATGTTAAACTCAAATAGCTGTTACTCGATACTCATCAAAATAGAGCACCTCTATGTGCCTCCACAAACTTCAAGTAAAAACATAAATATAGAACCAGAAATGTTGAAATTAATCAACTACAAATCTCTAGTTAACAATATACACAACAAGCTAAGAGAACTCAGAGAAGCAGATAGTTAAATGAAAAAAAAAAATTAAAATCTATAGTACAAAAATTTAAATGGAAAATCAAGGAGGAGGATAAAGAACAAGTCACGGTTTTGTGGACTGGAGATTTTGCTTCAAGCACAGATCTATATATTCTTTCTTCATAAGGTTTTTTCCCAAAGTTTTCAATATGAATAATAATAAACTCGTATAAGTAAAGTATGAATACTAATAAATGCTTGCAGGAAAAATATAGTACAAAGAATAGCAAGATCAAAATAGGAAAAGACCATTTTCTGACATTACAAAATAAAAAATCCATTTTCATATCAATCAAAGTGATAGACAGAGTCACATGATCATTCTAATTACATAATGCTAGATTTCAAACTAGAATTTAAGAAAGAAAAAAAGAAATCATATTAGTGACATAATCCAAGACATAAACTTAGAAACATGAGAAAGCGAATGCAAAAGCCTATTAAAGTAGAACCTCTGTTAACAAATATAAGAGAGAGAGAATAAATTACATGAGGAAAATAGGTGAAGCACAAACTTTGCTTAAATTAAAGAAAGAAGGATATATCACATGAGTTTCACATAACCTAGTAATAAGCAATTAATTAATAAAAAATCAGTATCATAGAATTTACATTCATATTGTTGCAGCAAGATAATTCTCATAATTAATGAAGAATGATGTGATTCATATATTGTGAAACAACCTGATCACATGTTTATCAAGTCATGACACTACAAGAAAAAGGTCCTTTGTTTGCGATTTATAAATCGCTTAAAAAAAAATCGTTGCAAATGGACATTATTTGCAGCGATTTTCAACTCGTTGGACGGTTGAGGTTGTGCTTTGTAGTTGGTTTTCGCTAAGTGAAGAGCATGTAAGGAAATCGCTTTGTATTTATTGTATATGACAGGATTTTATTATAAATATGGCTCTATACTTGGAAGGTACATACTAAATTGGTGTGTTGTCTAGTACTGGTACTCCATATAACACAAACTCATTGGAATGGTTGCTAGTAAATGAGTGGAAGGTGAGGTTAGAGGTGTGTGCTAGTTCCATTTCCACTCAACAACTTAATTCTCTGAACTTTTCTAGTATATATGAACTTGTGGGATTTAGATCAGAGAAATTTAGACCAAATAAACAAAGATAATAGAAATACTACTTTACAAAGTTACATAGTATAATGGACTTGTCAAAAGATGACAAGGAAGAGAGAAGTCATGCAGCTCAGTAGAATAGACACAAAAATTAAAATGCATTTGTGTATATATGCTATTAATGTTTCTAATACCAACAAAGTGTATAATGCATGCTGAATTGAAAGCAGTTACTTGCAATTTCTTGATCAACATTAAATGTAGTTGAGATTTGGTAAAAGTTATTTATTTTGGAAACTTTTAGATCGAACTAAGTATTGATTGATGTTTAGGCCTTGCTATTTTTATTCGATTATGAGCCAAGCTCAAGCTTATAACTAGCTAGCATACTTTGTGCACTAGTATACTTTCATTTTTTTTTGAAATTGCTATTTTATGCCAATTTGTAACCTTGCTGGTTTTCGTTAGAATTTTTCTTCAACACTAGTATACTTTGTTTTTGGGTATACTTTCATTTTCTTTCAAGTCTCTGGTTTATGCCATGTTGTAACCAAAATCAGGTTTGTATAGAATTTTTTCCCAACACTAGTATAGTTTTGGGATCAATGATTTGTTGGGAATTATTGATTATTATTATTATTTTTTGAAATGAAACTACACTACATAAATCATTCAAAACATGGATGAGGAGTAAGAGAAGTAACGTGAGATATATATCTTTGTTTTGCTACCTTTCTTGATCGAAGACGATATGCAGAATTGTGGGTTCTAATGTCGATGAACGGTCCCACTTAAATAGAGTTGTAGAACTTGATAGTGGTTATTTAAGTAGATAGTAGAGATAAACAATGTATTATGGCCGTGATGGTTATCTATTATTTCAGATGTAGCTCAGTTTGTACTTGATATGATAATATAATTCACCACCCCAGTGTATAAATACATATGAGTTTGGATGAATTGATGGATTTTATTTATTTCATGTGTTTTCGATATTCAACTTGAATGAATGAAGTAGAAGTTGGTTGAATGTTGAATTTAGAACAACCAAAAACTAGGCCTAGTAAGAAAACTGGGTCAAAAAGTTTTACCAGAATGCTCTTTTCCCGATGATAATTTTTTGTCGGGAAATAAATTGAAAACTTGATGAGTCATTACCAGCGATGTGAAAATCGTTGGTAAAAGATCAATACTAGCAAAAAATTAATCGCCACCAATTAATTTTCAAAACGAAACGCTAATTCACAGCAATTTTATAATCTCCGTAATTGAAGTATTCGCAACGATATTATGATCGCTGCAATTGAGTTCCCAATAACATCAACTCAATTGCAACGATGTGAAAATCGCTAGTAATTATACATTTGCGGCAATTTAAAAATTGTTGCCAATTAATTTTCAAAACGAGACGCTAATTCACGGCGATTTTATAATCGCCATAATTAATGTATTCACAGCAATTATATGATCGCTACAACTGAGTTCCCCAAAGCAATAACTCAATTGCAGCAATGTGAAAATCGCTTGTATTAAGCTATACAAGCGGATTTTTATCGCTATAATTGTTATTTCAAAACCGTTAATTCTATTGCAGCGATTTCGAAAAATCGTTGGGAAAGTATATTTTCGACGATTTTTCCTCTTTTAGCCACAAAAATGAATCGTTGGAATTAATCTTTCCCAACAACTGAATCGTATCTTGAAATTGCGGCGATTAAAGGCACTATTTGCGGTGAATAAAATTCGTTGGTAAAAAAAATCTTTGCCGGCGATTTTTGGCTTCAGTTGAAGTAGATAAAAGTGAGGCTTTAATACCGGCAAACCTCCAGCAATTTATAAATCGCTGGAATAGGTGATAGGCGTCGATTTTGTTGGTTTTGCCAGCGAAAATGAATCACTGATAAAGATATTTCCCCTTGTAGTGTGAAAGCTAACCGTGACTAAATATCGTGGACGATATACACGATATTGAAGCTCTAGTAGGATCTTAATTAAAGTCTTACAAATGGTGAGTAATATATGGCATTTGTGAGCTAATACTTTAAGATATACTCCTTCCATAGTGAATGCCATGAAAGCAACCTCCCCCAAGCTATTGAGACAATGGCCTATATATATATATATATACTAGCAGTGGATCTACGTGCGATGCACGTTTGCCCTGTGTTAGATTATTCTAAAATATAAACATCTAGTGTAGAAGAAGAGAAATTAATGATAAGGTCTATGAAGATAACATAATTAATTGTTTAAGCAAATTATAATTGTTTAAAGTCTCTGATAATAGATTTAGACAGACTATATGTTTAAGCAAGTCAGGAAAGTGAATATTACATAATTGTTTTTTTGGTACTAAAAGTAAAGTCTGAAACAACTAAATATTACATAAAGTAAAGTCTGAAACGACTAAATATTACATAATTGTTTCTTTTGGTACTAAAAGTAAAGTCTGAAACAACTGAATATTACATAATGGATTCAAAGTGGTGTGTTCTCCTCATTCACAGCATTGTTCTCCTCATTCGCAGCATTTATGGAGAGAACGTTGAAGTTTTTGTGACGTTGTTTTTGGAGTTGATCTAAATCTGCACCCAATTGTATGATCCATTTTTTTGTTGAACATAATTTTGCAATATTTTGGATATACGGTAAATGTTCCTGTATGGTGAATAAATTTAATGTAAAATATATTTTTAATAACTTCCTATTTGAATATCTAAAATTAAATGTTTTTAAAATATAAATTGGAATTTGAATAAGTTGGTTACATCTCCTGTATGTTCCATTAGTTCGATTGCTGTGCAACCTAGAGCTTCTTCTGCGATTTTACCGAACATGACAGCTCCTAGTCGTCCATTACCATCGTCAACTTCGATGTAAGCTCGACAGCTATATAAACAAACTATATTTTTTAGTCTGAATGATTAAGCAATAATTTAAATATAATATAAAAGTGATTAAAGGAACATTTACGACGTAAAATATGAATATAAGATGTATACCGTGGTTGTGCATTACTCATGTATTTGCAATGATAACATTGAAATTTTTCATTTTGTTCATATCCAGTCCCCTTTTTACATCCAATGCAGGACATGTAGAAGAATATTTGATGGAGATCAACCACACAAATAGTTGCTTTAATCCAAAATTTTGCTTTCTGCATTAATTTTCCAACAGATATATATTTTTAGTGGTTGTAAATAATATGTAGTCTTAAGATAAGGTTAGAAATGTACCGTCATCGGCTGTAATGATTTAAGAAAACCAGCAAGATCATCAAGCTTAATTATGTCTTTCATGTAAACATTTGATGTCGATGCTGATGCTGATGCCGTTGTGTGATGTAGATTTTTTTCGACGATTTCTTCAAGCAGTGCATGGTTTAGCATTGTCCTAAATATTTTTAGAATAATTTAAAATGAATGAGAGAAATAATGGAGGAAAAGATATAGTAGGTACAAATTGTATATGTATATAATAAAGTAAGAAAGAATTACCATTGACATAATGGAGTTGCAGTAGGGATGACAGGATTTAAGGTAAATACACTTGTTGGTTGAGACGAAAGAGAGAGACCTATATTATAAAGAAAAGATACTTGTTAGTAGATAATAACATTCTATTTTTAATAAATGTTGATATTATAAATTGTGTGATATACCATTGTATGAACCAACTTTTATACGTGTTGCGAGTAGAGTTGGCTTAGCTTCAATAATATCAGAGATTGTTCGGCATTCACCATCCACAAATCGACTCCACATAGTCAACCATATGGGCATTAGGCTGTAAATTTTAGGAGAAAATATTTAAAAGTGTAGCATGATGAAATAGTATTGAAAATAAGTTAATTAAAGAATTTATTAATATCACATATATAGTTGAGAAATCTTTTTTACCTCTGGTCGATAACATATATTTCTTGAATCTTTGTTGGCCCATGTTTTGAGGTAATTTCTCTAGGAGGTTTCATGTATATTGCGATCGCCAGAATAGCTGTCCAATTATGTTAAAAAAAAAAATTATGAAAACTGAATAAGAATATCAAGATGTACGTTAAATATATCGATGTGATATTTACCTATTTCAGTTCCAGTGTCTTTGTACTCATGCAGATTGGTGAATGGGATAATATCATATTCTGGTGGTTGTAATTCCACTTCGTTATCTTGAATGTTTTCGATGATTGTTCTTGAATTTAAGATCCACTGGTATTCATGCGCTTCAATTCTATGCCTGGGATCTAAAGGCTTAACATAAGCATTACTGATGTAGTAAGACCGGAAGATGTGCAACATGTCATTACGTAGGTCTATATCTTTGCCGAAAATTGTTGCTTGTAGTCGGTTGCCCTGCATAATATTGTATAAATGAATAGTTATTTTTATTCTATTGATTGTAAAATAGTATTTATTAAATATATATAAGATTTAATCTGAGAATATAGTTAGAATGAATCTATGTTGTAAGGGGAAAACATATTTATTTTGGATATATCATGTGAAGGAATATAATATAAATATTAAGTATATTTTTGCAAGAATGATAATTATATCAATGTGTTACCTCAGGGTCTATCAATGTCAGATTTTGATATTTTGTCGGTGAATGTTGTGCAGTACGTTTGGGAGATTTGTCTGACACAATCATCTTGATGCTCCAATTTCTTGTACTTGGAGTAATGTCTTTGATTGATGTATAGATAGTCCGCATGTTGAAGCCTACTTATAAATGAAGAGAAAAAAAAATTAGTTTAAACAATTGAATTTAAATAAGACAATTTCAATAATAGAAAAACAAGAAGTTCTGAAAATTACATAATGGAAAAACAAATTGTATTTAATTGAGAGGTATATATTGAAATTTGATTACTTACAGAAGTTTATGATGGATATGCTAGTGTTAGTAATTCTTTATAAACAATATTATTTGTTTCAGCTTCTTCACAATCTTGAGTTGATACTGGTCTTATAAGAACTTTTACTGAAGCAGAAGTCTTGGCTCTTGATAGTGCTACATAAAGTTGGCCATGACAAAATACAGGTTGAGGCAAGTATACACCAACAAAATCTAATGTCTGTCCTTGTGCTTTATTTATTGTCATTGCAAAACTTAATCTGATAGGAAATTGTGTTCTTTTGAATGGAAAACCACTATTGTCATCTGCATTTGGCAAGAAAGGAATTCTTGGTATGAAAACTCTTTTTCCGGTGTGGTGACCAACTGCAATTTCAGCATCAATGATATTTCGTTCAAAGTTGCGACAAATAAGACGTGTTCCATTGCATAAACCTTCTGAAGGATTGACATTTCTGAGTAACATGATGGGACAATTTTTTTTTAATAACAGCTCATGAGGTGGAAGTCCATTTGGTGTCAATGTATTTAAAAAATCCTCCATGATTCCTTGTTCTGATGTATCAATCGTTTCATCGAAGCTATAGTATTGTGTAACTGTACCAGGAAATCTTTGAATAAGTATTGTATTTATCTCATCGACAGAGTTGTTCTTTGGTGTCAAGATAGCTCGATTTGTCATTTCGGATAAATTTTCTGAATAGCTGCCAATATCTTGGAAGACTGCATCGATCAGATCATCTAAAGACTCCACATCATTTCTGTAAGGAATGAGCATTTCATTGGGAATTTTGATCTTATTCTCAATTGTGATTGGTGTTGTTCCATTTCCGACCTGAAGTAAATAATTTGAGAAGTTTGGATCGAATCTTGCTCGCATATTCTCACTCAACCTAATCTTAGTTAAAGTAGACCACAAATATGACGATGCTAAACTGGCATTAATTTCTTCTTGTCTTGTGCCTTTCCGAATCACAGGTAAGACTTGACGAAAATCTCCACCGAATACGATAATTTTTCCACCAAATGGTAATCTTGAATCAGTTATGTCTCGTAACATTTTATCCAATGCTTGCATACATTCTTTTCTAGACATAGGTGCTTCATCCCATATGATTAGCTTTGCAAGACGTAACAATTTGGCAAGAGCACTTTGTTTGCTTACACAACAAGTACTATTTTTGTCAAGATCTAATGGAATTTTGAAGCGTGAATGGGCTGTTCGACCTCCAGGTAAAATAGATGCAGCAACACCAGACGATGCAGTTGCAAGAGCAATTAAGTTTCTTGATCTTACTGTAGCGAGAAGTGCTTTATATAAGAATGTTTTCCCTGTTCCGCCCGGACCATCAATGAAAAATGCAGCAGATTCATTTAGAAGGACTTTCTGCAAAATTGATTCATATGCGTGTTGTTGTTCAGAATTAAGACTCATCGAAGCCATAAGATCTTCTTCTGGTATCGAAACTGCAAATTCATCATTTATTTCTCTAGCTTCAGTTTCGTTCTGATCAAAAGAGACATCATGTTCTATTAAATGAAACATGTTTATGTCTTTTCCCATCGATTCAAGTGTAGAAGAGATGCTTCGTAAGACTTTTGTCCTAATATCTGCTGATGTTGCAACACTTGTTTGGAAATCACTTGACATATCTTGTTCAAAATATTCCCAAAGTTCTCTAGGATTTGTTGGATTACAGTATACTAAAATTGTTGCAAATAGCCGTCTTAAACTGTGTGGTATTTGGTATAAGGAAGCCTCTTGCATACAATCTTGCAAACTGGTATCTCTTTGTAACAAACCATGTAATGTAGCTGCTTCACGAAAGGTTGGTGCAGTGACATTGCCAACTGTTTTGATGTGGTCAAATGATAAAGGGCCTCTTATATGATTTAACAATATCCGTAAGTAATACCTTTCACCTTCGAATGGACTTGCTGTAACAATGCGGCCTATAACAGTTTTCTTCTTTCTTGGAGTCCATATTTTGTGTTGCTGGTTCCAAACAAAAGCTTCAGGAAATTCTTTGTACAGTAGTTTTCGTGCATTTTCATTAGTTTGATTTGTTGAAAAGAATTCAGTCAACATTGATTTTGCCGTAAAATCGGATCTCAGAACATTGTTAAGGTTGTCATGTGCATGAAAAGCTACCAGATGTTGATCTTCAAGATGTAGATGTAAACTGTAAACTGATGGATACATTTCATTAAGAATAAAACCATATATTCTCCACATAGCTTCTGGTGGAGCAATCCATCTGGCTGATTGAAATTGTTGGATTTCATCTATATCTTGGATGTTTTGTCCAGGAATCAAGTTGAAAGCAACACGATCATGACCTTTATAAATGTACTTATAAAGGTATTTGACTGCTTTGATTGTTGAGCAAATTTCTACATTCAAGTGACAATCAAATTTTGCGAGGAGATATGGATTATGTGGAACAACCCAACGGTTATCTAAATCTTTACCTCTGACTTTGACAGTCATTCCATTATCACAACGTTTGTACTGTGGGAAACAATCGATTCCAACGGTTGTGTTAGGTACAAAACCTTTTGGAAAGTGGTTTTTACAACTGCCATTTGCTTTCATACACACATTGTTCGGATTCAGTACTCCACAGGGGCCATGCATCATATGTCTTTTTACTGTCTTGTGCAAATGTAGATTTCTTTCTCTGTCAGGTATTTCTGCTGATACGATTTCATCAAAAGATTCTGGAGTATAGATTTTCCAATCTCTTTGTAGTATGATCAAGAAATGTGCATGTGGTAGTCCTCTTTTTTGATGTTCGATGACGTATACATATGCTGAAACTTTCCCAAATATCTCCCGTTTGAATAATTCATCCTTCAGTTCTTCTAATTTTGCTCTAAAGATACGTGCAATCAAATCAGGACGATTTTGTGCTTCTTCTTGTGGACCTAATTCATCTAAGATTTCTTTCCAACTTGGGTTGCATGTCATGGTTAAAAAGATGTCCGGTTTTCCAAAGCGTTGGACTAAAGCCATTGCTTCCATATATCTTTTACGCATATCTCTTGGACCTCCAATAAAAGAGGAAGGCAGAATGATGCGTTTACCAACTTTGGAAGCATTGCTTTGTCCAATTGATAGACTGTCAACTATTCCTTGATATACTTCAGATCGAATCTCTTGTTGCTTATTACGAAAATAATCCAATCTTGACGTCTCAATTTTTACGTACATATCAACAACAAACTGCTGCAGTAAACGGCCCGAGAATAGTAAAATAGATTTTGTATTTTTCCTAATTTGAAGTTTGTAGCAGTAGTACTCGCGACATGAGACAACCTGTTGTTTTCTATTTTTTTTCAGCACTGTAAGATAATAAATTTAATAAATTAGAAATATAACATTGTTATATTAGAACAATTAAAAGTTAAAAGAAGAATAATTATTTTAACCTTCTTGTTCCTTTATAAGCAGTTGTTCTGCTGATACTGATTGTTGAGGGTCGACTGATGCTCTTGTTACTTGTTGTGGTAGTCTATCACCTTTCTTTATTCTTAATATTCCTTGGTGCCAACCAGTATCACCAAAAGGAAATAACAATGGATACTGCAGTGGATCATAACAGCCAAAATAGTATTGGACTATATGACTTCCACCTGCATGATTGAATACCACAATATTTCGTCCTCTCAAATGTTCTGAATCATCATCTTCAATCCAAATAACTGCTACTTGAGAAGCTGACGGAGTGTTAAAAACACGCTGATCCAAACCCACATCTGATCTGATATGAATTTTGTGATTTTCCAAATTGGGCAGATCTCCAAGAGTTCGAAAGAATGTTGAGTATGGATTAACATGAAGAATATCCATAAGTTGAGCAACAGTTGATGAATCCAATCTTCCAATGTCATAAACACGATTGTCCAATTCATGTTCGGTATCATAAAAATATAATTGTAGATATGAAGGATGTCCATCCAAAGGAATTAAGTCATTAATGTAATGATAAATTTGACCTTGAGCTCGAAATGTGTAAATACCTTTGTTCCTTCTACACAAATCTCTATCAAATTTAACTCCAAATGATGTGAAAGCAAATTTGTTATTGTATGTGCGAACATACGTAAGAAAGTTGGTTGATTCAACTGTGTTGGAAGTAAACAAATGATAAAGTTGTTCTGGAACATCATTTGTAGTTAAAGAGATTGTTCCATCGGCACAACAAAAACCTTTTGTTTCATGTTGAAATCTTTTTGCTTCACAAAATCTACAGAATGGTACTGATGGTAAGAGAGTTGCCTCAAATGGCACTGTTTGTAATATTTTTCTATGACCAGCTGATTGTTGATGTTGATTTCCTATGGAGGAAAAATGAATCATAAAAATGAGGTAAAGAAGGAAAAGAAGGAAAAGAAAGGAAAAGAATGAAAAGAAATACGATTTAATTTTATATATCTTTCTTACCCCGAAATAGAGATTTTGTTGATGTAATTTCAACTGTGTTTATTTCCTGATAGAGTGCTCCAGAACTACCAATATTAGAACTATAATCCAATTGTTCAACGGAGGATATATCACTGGTTCCAGCTTCGGCACGAAAAGTGCGTTGTCTTTTTGTACAATATGGCCTGACTTCTTCATTATTGTGTACGGATTCTATATGATCTCCCAACACATTTGTTTCGTCCTCAACGATTGGTTGGGAGAAAAATTGTTCTTCATGTTGAGTAGTATCATTCGTAAAATTCCTTTGTTGTAGATGTTTTTCTTTCTTTTTTTGTCGTATATGTTCTCTTTCTTCTAAAGAAAGAGTCTCATATAAATTGTTTATCTTAGAATGTTTTGTAGTACCTTGGGAATCATTTTAAACAAGAATCAAAGTTATAAGAATATCGAAGAATTAATTAATCATATAATGATAAATTTGTACTAATTTATTAATATAAGCTTACCACTTTTCATTTATATATGGAATGAAATAATTCTTCTCGATAACTGGATAAAAGAGAAACTCATAATGATGCAAATTGAAAAACTTTTTTAATCTAAGTATGTATTCCAACAGAATAAAACAACCTATTGAAAAAGATATATTTATAACATCGTTGGTTACCTTGGTAGTCTTGATAAAAGACTAAAAAAACTCAGTCAACTCAGCAAATTTAACGAAGCTGTAAAAAAAAGATAATGAAAATTAGAAATAAACCACCAATAGATATAGAAATTATATAATTGTTATAGCATGAATTGCTGATGAAGAAAGTAGAAATAAAAAACTTACAGTTAAATTAAATATTTAAACAAATAAAAGGAAACAACAAATTTTGAAATTCATGAAAATGTTATATTTTGTTTGCAAGTTTTTATATATATTTTTTGTCTCAAGTTTTTGTCAAATTCTTTAATTAAATTTTTGATTTTTAATAATTTCAACATTTTAGTAATAGATTATGTATAATTATATGGGTAAAACTGTAATCAGAATAAATTATGAGGTTTTTAATTTAGATATAAATAGCAAAAGGAAAAAAAATTTGCTTAGTAGTAAAATAATAGTAAAAGAAGTATAATTATATAATTATAATTTAAAAATATTTTAATAAACTTTATTATTAATATTCATAAAATTTTTATTTCATTATGTTCTTGAAGCATATTTTAAAATACAAGTTTATGCACAATATTAATTTTATTGAATGTGTACTTTATTTTATCAAATTATTTAATTAAATTTTCGATTTTTAAAAATTTCAATATTTTACTAATTGATTATGTATAATTATATGAGTAGAACTGTAAATATTGATGTAAGTATTTACATATAGAACTAAATTTGTCGGTAGAATTTTATGGGTAATTTTATAACAATTTTTAAAATTTTTTTTTTCTATAAACATGCATATGTAACTAAAATAAGATATAACATTTAAATATGTTGGAATAACATTTAATTTGAAATTATAATTTAATACAGTTCAAAGTTCAAACAGAATAAATATTGAATAAATGATATTAAATAAATGATTTAAAAGATTCTAAAATCAGAGAAGGAAAATAAACTATTTCAGTTATTAGTTTATAATATGAAAATAAAAAGTTAAAATATCTATACTTTTGATATTTTTATAAGCAGCTAGTTGTTGAGAAATTTAATTATATATAATCGGAAAGTACATCTCTATTATTTACAAACTTTATTATCAATATTCATAACATTTTTATTTCATTTTGTTCTTGGAGCATATTTTAAAATACAAGTTTATGCATAATATTAAATTTATTGAATGTTTATTCTATTTTATCAAATTATTTAATTAAATTTTCGATTTTTAAAAATTTTAATATTTTACTAATTGATTATGTATAATTATATGGGTAAAACTGTAAATATTAATGTAAGTATTTACATATATATAGAACTAAATTTGTCGGTAGAGTTTTATGAGTAATTTTATAACAATTTTTTTTTTCTATAAACATGCATATGTAACTAATAAGATGTAACATTTAAATATGTTGGAATAAAATTTTATTTCAAATTATAATTTAATACAGCTCAAAGTTCAAACAGAATGAATATTAAATAAATAATATTAAATAATTGATTTAAAAGATTCTAAAATCAGAGAAGAAAAATAAACTATTTCAATTATTAGTTCACAGTATGAAAATAAAAAGTTAAAAGATTTATACTTTTGATATTTTTATAAGCAGCTAGTTGTTGAGATATTTTTTTTCCAATTTCAATTTCATGGAGCTTTATTTTACTGTTTAGAACTGTTTATTACTGTAATTGTTTATTATTGTTCATGAGTAATGTTCAGTACTGTTTATTATTATATCACATACTGTAGCATTGTTAGTTACTATTTATACTGGTTAGTAGTATTTATTATAAAAAAATATTCACAACTTTCTAACACTCTACATTCCATATTATTTTTAATTTTTATTATTTTTTTATCAAATATTTATTATACGAATGATAAATAGAAAATTTGAAATAATTTAAAAAGAATAAACTCAAAATTATAATTTGAAACAGTTCAAAGTTCATACAGAATAAATATTGAATAAATGATATTAAATAAATGACTTAAAAAATTCCAAAATCAGAGAAGCAAAATAAATTAATTCAGTTATTAATTTACAGTATGAAATTAAAAAGTTAAAGAATCCATACTTTTGATAATTTTATGAGTGGCTAGTTGTTGGGATATATTGTTTCCACTTTCAACTTCACGGAGTTTAACCTATATAAAAAATTCAACAATGTAATATTCAAGTAAGAACAAAAGTAAAGTTGTAAAGAAAAAAAAAATTAATATTGTTTAACACCTATAAATAGGACAAATTAAAAGTAAAGCAGAAAATCGTAAATTCTCTCTCTCTCCTAGGCGATTCGAGAGCACCGCTCCTTCGCCTCCAGCGCTGCCCGCCGCCGTCGAGCCCCGGCCATCGTCACCGCCAACACCGGCCTGTTCCCCTCATGCCGACGAGCATCCATGGCACTACCACTCTTCCCCACGCGCAGCCATCGACGTCCTCCGTGGAAGGAGAACCGAAATGGGTTTCTCGGATTTTTGTGAGATTCCGCCGCCGTACGCGGCCGCCGAAGGTCACGACCACCACCGAGGAGTCCTCCTCAAGGCGGCGACCATCCCAGCCACCTTCGAAGTTGGCCACGCGCAGATCTCCGTCTCCCCCACGGAAACCGAACGGAAATGGGTGAAACCGATTTCTTTCACGTTACGCCGCCGTACGTGGCCACCGAAGCTCACGACCACCACCGACGAGTCCCCTTCAAGGCGCCGACCATCCCACCCACCTTCGGAATCCCCCACGCGCAGCCTCCGTGTCCCTCACCGAAACCCACACGGAGAAAGAAGAAAAAAATATGCGAGAAACAGAAAAAAAAAAGAAAAAGAAAAACAAAATGGAGAAGTTAGAGGTGAGATTAGAAGAGAAAATCGTACCAACGGGGGAAAAAATTTGAAGAGCACGGGATGAGTTTCAGAATTTGAGTTTCAGAATTGTTTGTAAATTTGGTGTTCTGTAAATTTGAGATTGTGATGAAATGTGTAGATCAGATCTCTTATATGTAAAGTTGAGATATTTATTTTACATTTATCTGTATGTAACGAGTAGATATTTTGAGGGTGGAAATCTGAACTGGAAATTTGAACTGGAAATCGGAACTGAACGAAGAAGAAGAACAGAATAAAATTCGAACTGAGAAAAAGCAAGAGGAAAAAAAAGGCTGCTACTATTCACTACTGTTCATGTATATACATGCTTTTAAGTTATTAGGGTGATATATATATATATATATATATATATGTAAATGATCGAAGAGATTAATTAAGGGCTTGTAATTTGGGGGAACACAACTGTTTTCAGATATTCTCAACTATTTTATGATTATTCATTAGTATCTTACTACTATTCACAAACTATTTAATTTACTACTATTCACAAATGATCTAAAATACTATTCATAGTTGATTTGTTTTTAACAATTATTAAGCGCTTGATTATATTAGCATATTAGAAGACAATGAGGCTGCACACCTTCTTGCTTGTCATGCTATAGTAATCCAGAGTATAGTAGATTGGTATTAATCTGTTTCGCAATTTATTTCTCAATTGAGTTTCATTTGCATAGTTATGGCTTTCTGTGTTACTAGTAGCTAGGACTATATTTCAATTGAGCCGAGTTGAGTTCGAACAAGGCTAGCACTTGAACTCGATTAGCATATCTACTTATTTGAACACGAATAAAAGTCGAATACTCTTATTTGAATAAAAACAAATGAACGAATTAAGCTCAAATCTGAGCTTGAGTTTTTTTGCTTTGGAAAATTAGTTTTTAATTTATATAAAAAAAATTAACTATACAATTAATTCTAACTATTTAATTATGATAAGTATTACATACATAAAGAGAGTATACACAAATAAACCTACAAGTTTATGTGACTTTATATGATCTGTTAGATTTACTTTACAATAAAAGTAACTTTACAATCTAACGTATTGCATCAATCAATGTCAATTTGTGAGTTTACTTTTGTGTAATCTTTTTATGGCTAAAGTATTTCTCTTTAACTATTCATCCAAAGATAGTCTTCATAAAAACTTTTAATAATATCCTACTTACAATATAAATTACCTTACTACTTTTGTATTGAGAAATTAATTAAAAAAAGTATTACACAAGACAACTACAATTGATTAAACCATTATTTTGTTACATAACATATTATTTTGAAATACAAACTATGCATATATTATTGTATAAATTCATGGTATTTTATTTATAAGTATATTATAAGATATTACATAAGTATATAGTTACAATATACTTATATATGTAATACTTTTCATATAATAATTTAAATTTAATCCAGTCTCCTACATATTCTATCCTTAAAATTATGATATTGTCACACTCTCCTACTTTTAATAATAATATACATTTATCTTCAATATATAATTTTTCTAAAAATGTCTATTATTTTTATATTTCAATTTCTAGGGGCTAGTTTGGTTACACAAAACCAAACTATCTCATCTCATATAATCATGATAACTTTTCCAAACTCTTATACAAAATATAATAAACAATTCAACTTTTTAAAATTTTAAAACAAAAATAATATTAAAAAAAATATTATAACAATATTTTATTCAACTTTCAACAAAATATTTCTTCTCATCTCATTCGAACTCCGTAACCAAACCAGGCCTAATCAGTGCACAATGACTTTACTGTCTTAAAACACCCAAGACCTAATTGTATTAAAGCCCTTGAGTGGTTTTATATATGCTCCTCAAACTTTGCATTTGAAAAAAAAAAAAATTGCATTTGATCTTAAAGGCATAGATATTCACAGAACTTAGACCATTCTCCTTCATTTGACCAGATTTAATAATTTAAAATTAAGAAAATGTATGTCTGCACATTGGTGCGCGTTTTATAGTATATAATTAATTACAGTTCCGCTTTGAGGCGGTCCAACCGAAATTGTGGGTATAACAACCTCCGTCTCTGCATCTGCCACATCAGAAATTTCACCAAAATAACAATAGCCCAAACACACTACATTGTATCTCACAAAAGCAGAATACGCCCCATTTCGCTGAAGCTTTCCGTCGCCAATAGCCCCCTTAAATTTCTGTCTTTTTGCACCGTCGCATGACACCACTTCCGTTGTGCATCAGTTCCATCGTCTCAGTCCTTCACCCACATTGATTTCGCACCATCCGTTGCCTACACCTAGACCATAAGTTTTGCCGCCACTAGTCCGTCGCCCACCATCCCAGTCGCCAACTACGCCTATAATAATTGATAACAAGAAATTCCAAGCAACGAACAAAGCAAAGCTATGTGACTAGTAAAAGATTACTCAAATTTCAAGAATGCCAAGAATTCAACACTGCAGAAAATTCAAGTCAAGTATCCAAGAGAAAAAAATAGAGAGCATCTTTAAAAGTCATTCACACATTGCCTATAGCAATTGGTAATTAAAAGTGGGACCCTCATCTTCACGTTCAAAACAAAAGCTACATTTACTATAGTAGTTGGTAATTCAAATCGAATAGAAGCTAACGACAAAACAGATATCACAGAGGAATTTAGGAATTTGGCGTGTTTGAGGGCTATGTCGTCATTGATGACAGCTGGTAAAGTGTCTCGCCTTTGAGAGAGACAGGAGTCAAGAAAATCAGGTGGCTTCAAGGTTTTGGTCTAGGGAGAGGTCTGTTGACTCTCGATTGACCGTCGCGGGTGAGGTGCGAGAGGGAGGCGAAGCAGTGCGTTTCACCTTGTCGTGCTAGAACGTTGTCCAGCGATTATGTGAAAGAGGGGAGAGGGGAGCAAACTTCAATCCCCTGAATGCGTCCACGCTAAAATTAATTTGTGAAACCTACGTGTCATTCAGATATTGGAGGGCTATTATTTTGGATATGTTGGACGGACCGGTTATAAGATTTACTCAATTAATTAAATTCATAAAAGAAAAATTTTAAATCAGAATGTGTGTAAAAGAGCCTTTATACCCTCCAACTAAAAGTTGTCACGTCAATATTTTCATCGTAATTAAAATAAAAATAATAAGATATACAAGTCTCAAATGTATGAGTCTCGTGCATATCTTTTATAAAAAAATGGATCACATCATGAAAAAGTGTGAAAAACACAATTTTTCATGATGTGTCCACTATTTTAAAAAAAACTTGCACAAGACTTGTATATTCGAAATTTGTCCCTAACATTACTCTTAAAATAGACTCACCTACATGCCACTAAAACTTATAATTATATATATATATATAATTAATGGTGGCTACCGGCCACAAGGTTTCGGCAGCCGGTATTGGATTTTGGTCAATAAGAGTCAGGCTACTCTACCGTTTAGAGTAGCCCGCTCACTTTGACCACTAGTTGTTTTTGTAATTTTTTTTTTCATTTTTCTATTCATATTTTTTTAATATATTTAAATATTTTTAAAAAATAAAAGAATACACCAATACACTTAAAATCACTTCCTTAATCACTAAATAAAAATGATAATAATTTTTTTTTGTCAAGCAGTCAACTTGAGCGGTCAAATTGAAAGGCAAAGTAGTTTTTTTCATTCGGTCAATTTCTACAACTAGCTGGCATATTCTAGCGGCCTCTTGGCATGGCAGCTAGAATAGTATTAAAAGTTGTCTTAAAAATAATTAGCATTAGAATTGTTAAGAGTTTATAATTCATGTTTCAGGGTTTAGAATTTTGGAAATTTAATTCAATGCGATGTAGTTCACCATAGAATTGGTAAAAATCATATTACACTGCATCGTGGCCAAAGATGCACCGATTTATAAAATAATATGCATTACAAGAATAAAATAACTTGATACATCACATTACATATAAGTTGAAATAAATATAAATTAATAATACAAAACTATATATATATATATATATAACTAATTGAAAAATGTTTTAGACGTGTCTTTTGCCCATTTAAATATCGGTGCAAACCAGTTCATGTGAAAACCGAAGCAAAGCCGAACCCATTCAGTCCATGGGTTTGGTTTGCAGGAATTTCTGTCGCCCAAGCTGAGCCCATAAAAACTACATCAAAAGCTCTAACCCAAAAGATGTGAATGGTATATGGGTATATATGAATATTAAGAGCTGGATTATGCAAATGTAAAATCATAATTTGCATAATATTTTATGATTTTACATTTGGTTATTCTATTAAAAATCTATTTTCACATTGGATTATCTATCTATTAGTCAAAATAATAATCAAATATTAATAATTTAATAATATGTTTTCCTAATTGTTTTTTAATATTTTACAATTCTACCAATTATATGATCAAATTATAATTAACATATGATTAGTAGAGACAAATGATAAAAATCCTAACAAAAGAAGATAGAGACAAATTGTAAAAATCTTAATTATAATTAACATATAATTGGTAGATACAAACAGTAAAAATCCTAATTAATAAGTAAAAAATGCATGAGGGAGGTAGCCTTTTGAAAGGAAATTGGAGAAAAAGAAGATAGAGGTGAACATTGTTGGTTTTAAAAAATTGGTTTTAGAAAATTATTCCCTAAAACAATGTAATTTCTGAAAATTCAAAAATAATTTTTACACTAATTACTTTGCTTCCCAGGCAATCAAAGTGCAAAGAGAGAGAGAGAGTGTGTTTACGAGGGAAGAAATAATTTTTTAATGCTTTTGGTTTAGATATAGTAAACACTAAATATGACCCAAGGACTTATTTTACTGTAGTTAAAAGTCATTTTTATTTACATTTGTATAATCCAATGCAACACATTTTTATGCTCTATTAGCCAAACTTCTCACTTTATTTGCATTTGTACAATCCAAGGAGAGTGCTCTTAGTACGAAAATTTTTTTAGCTAAAGTATTTTTCTATAAATAAAGCAAAAATTTGTAAAAGTTTTAAATAAACAAGTTTAGTGGAGTTATTTTATAAAAAAAAAAAGGACTATACTATGAAAAAGTAAAAAAAAAATCTATTCTTTTTTAGCGGGGTATATTTTTTTTATAAAAAATCTGTGCGAGATTTATCTATTTGAAATTTATAATTAGCGAATAATAAATATTTGTACGGGGCAATAGACTTATGACTCTTCCATTTGGAATGTGTAGATATTGAATGACATGATTAATTTAATTGGGTACTGTCCTGCCAGTTCATGACATATATAATAATAATAAGTGGGGGAGGGCAGGGCAGGTGAGGTGAGGTGAAATGCACAATCAGAGATTCAGATGAGAAGGTGAAAGGCTCGTTACAACTGAGATGAGAAGGTGAAATCCTAATAATATGAATGAGGAATTAATGGTAAAAGTAGAAGTAGGTAGGAGTAGTTAATCCCTCCACCCAACATCGATCTTCTTTTTAGAATCACGTGTGCATATCGTGTATAACCCCGGCCAACATTTATAGATCATCATCACTATGATTCACCTTACTCCAACTCCTTTACTGTATCTGAACAATGAGCTAGCTTTAAAGTCATGCTTAACAATAATGCCTTTTTCAACCATTTCATGACTCATGTGATGTACTTTCTGCATATACATCCCACCTAACATCACTCATATTTAGACTGCGTTTGAATGTTGAATTGAGTTGAGCTGAGTTGAATTCAATTTTTTATAAATAATAATGAGTTGAGTAGTGAAGGGAGAAAGTTACGTGGAATCTATCTAAACTGAGTTTAAAATGTATTTGAATGATAAAATATACTTTTTATAAAAAGTTGAAAAATGTTGTAGGTACCATGTAAAAAGATGTGTTAAGTTGAAAAAAATTATATGTCTCACGTGTAAGAAGGTTTTGAGTTGAGATGAGTTTAATAATTTAAAAATTGTGTATTTAGATGTTAGATTCAGTTTAAAATTAGACTGAACTCAACTTAATCTTGCAACCAAACGTAACCTTACTCATTCAACCCAAAATCTCTCTCTCTCTCTATGGATTTGGCTCGAGGAACTTGAATAAATTCTAAAGAATACTACTTACAAGTGGTACATGTATGAGTGTCCATGCATATATATATATATATATATACAACTTGTTGTGAACCCAATACAATTATATTTAAAAAAAATTTAAAGATAAAAAAAAAGTGGAAGTAGTACCAATACTTTTTATTGATAGTTTTTTTTTTTTTTTTTCTCAACAAGTAGTTGATATTCATTCCAAAAACTAAAATTGTTCCATACAACACAAAAGCAACCAGATTAAACATAACCAATACTTTCTATTGCTAGTTGATGCTGGGAAATTATTTTTTTTTAACAGAAAAATACTTGGTTTATAGAGAAATCATATAAAAATAAATTTACAGACTCACGTTATTTCATATGGTATATTAGATAGTAATTTTTTTTTTTACTATAAAATATCATATACAGACTACATTATCTGCACAATGGCCCGAGATGTAAGGAAAGGATATACAAAGTACTCCAGACTGTGGTTGACAATCATGAATTAATATTAACTTAAGCTCGAAAGTAGTGCTGAATCTCACACGTACGGACACGACCCAAAAGATATGCTACAAAGTTAAAGTTTATTGTTTGTATTGGAGGTTGAAAAACATTGGTTTAAATGAACATTGCTTCAGCAGCAATCAAACTACCAAGGGAGGAATTTCAACAAGCTGTCCAACCTCCCCCAACGGTAAGGGACTACTTTGTCTTGATCAGCTGCACAATGCATGATATGCTTCATTAATAATTGCTTACAAATCTGCCTAGGGATTCATGTCATTTTTATAATTAATTAATTGCTTAATTAATTAATTAAAAAAAGGTTTAATCGAAAGGTTCACAAAGAAATTCATGTGTACTTACCCAATTACTAACTTAATTTCGAGGAAAAAAGTTTTGATCTCTAAATGACATGCACCAATATTATACCCGACAAAATAAAGAGAAATTATATTTATAATTATAAAATACGTAAGTACCGTGTACTCCTTTTATAAAAAGTGAGTAAATTATATTAGACTAACATGAAAATATTAATTTTTTAATAATAAATCATACTTTTAAAAAAAAAAAAAATACGTAACGCTTGCACAATACATGACTGTATTTAACATTACTACAAAATAAAATCTTAAAGGTTTCACATGTTTCATGTTTATATAATAGTAGTGGCATTAACATATCAATTGTAGGTTTTGATTGGACAACATAAAATTTAGACTTCTTGTGTCATCTTCGATCACATATATATATCTTTGTCGACACGTATTATGAATAGACATTAAAATTTTATCATCTTTAATTACATCCATTAACATAACACATGACTCTTATATCACTTCTCGACTCTCTTTAATTCAAGACGTACGTAATGCAACCGGATATTTGTATTTCCTCATGTATTTTCCGACAGAAAACTGACAAAGAAGGCACCTTGGCGATAACCCAAAACTAGTATTCATGTAAAATTAGAACCTTTTTTTCCCTCTTTTTTCTTAAAAAAGAAATTATTTCTCTTAATGATCACAAAGAAGTCATGATAAATTGCAAACCAAGGACGAAGATAAGAAGAAGAAGAAAACAAAAAAACCATAGAGGACTAGACTCTTTAGGGAGGCAAGAACTAACAGCAGATTACTGGCTTAAACGTCAACATTGCATCCTTGCACCAGCTGAAACTTCATCACCGGGCCAACGGGAAACCCATTATTCCGGTCACCGAATTTAATATACGCCGGACAGTTGACGTGCAAGTGATACCTGCCGGAGAACCACGTGCCCACCTTCCACTTGATAGTCCCATCAATCTTGATCTTGAAAAGCACCGAGCCAATGTTCTGGTCCTGCTGCAGAGCCTCCATTAATCTCGGCCATATCGGCACCGAGTTCCCATACAAGAAAGGCGACCACACCGAAACCTCCTTGTGACCCTGGTACGTCGGAGGAAGAAGCGTCTGGAGAGTGACCTGCTGGCTCCGGTAGGTGGCGTATATGTTGAGCTTCTGGTAGTAGATTCCGACCCGATCCATGCGGTTTCTGGAGGATACGGTTACCTGCATGCTGGTGGAGATGGTGAAGGGAGGGGAGGTGGAGACATTGAAGGCGTAGACGGTGGCGTCCTGGAGGATGAAGCGAGGCTTGGTGGGGTGGAGGATGGCCCAGACGAGGAAGATGACGAAGAGGACGAGGACAATGAAGACGATAATGCCGCAGAGTATACGGCGGTTGAGCTTGTAACGCTCATCGTGGTGGTGGCCGCGGTGGTGGTGGCCGCAGTGCTTGGCACTCATGTCCTCGAATGATGAGAGGCTTCCGGAGGAGGATAAGGAAGGGGGGGCACGGTAAACTACTCTAGCTGATAAGAAAGCAAGAAGATGATCCAACCTTTTGAGGGAATTTTAGCAAGAGATTTCACAGGGGAAATGGGCATTATATATAGAAGAAGAAAAGTGACAGTTTTTAGCAGACCATGCTCTGTACATGAATTTAGATGCATATAATTTATATAAAAATATATATAAGAGCACTCTAAAATGACTTTTGTATTATACAAAATATGTAAATTATTTGAAGAATTGCTCTAAAAAAAAGCTCTATCCGATTATGTAAAAGGAATTGTAAAATACAATTAACTACAGTTACCCGCTACATGTAGAGAATACTGTTCATCTTGTAAATTTTTTTTTTATTGTTATTTTATTTACTCTCTCATTTTCTTTTACTTTAATTTTTATCATGTAAGCAAACTCTTTTTATTATTCATCGTTTAAAATACATATATTTCATTTTCTTCTAAGAAATATCTTGAAAATATTTTTAAACTAATTTTTTCATATTTTGATTTGATTTTTAATTTTTATTTGGCTTATATATTTTTGTTTTACGTGTATATGACTGAATTATTTTACATTGTATATATAAAAAAATTACAAATATAAAAAAAAATATATAGATATTGTAATTTATTGGTAGAAATGAAATATTTAAAAAAGAATATTTAAATAATCTAGAGAAAAAATAGATAAGTTGATGGATGACATATTGTAAAAGTCAATATGTAAAATAGAAAAAATGAGTTTTGATGATGTATTTTAAAGATAGGATAAAGAATCTATTGGGAGTCCTCTTATAAACTTAGTGGTTGGGTCATTATTGTCAAATCTGTCTTCTTTTTTTTTTTTTTTTTTAAAAGGAGCTTAGAGCTCAATCATTCACAAATCAATAATACACTGAGGGGGGCCCTCAATGTTTACAATATAATTTGAGATAAGTAAAGCATATTTGGCCAATTTATGTGCCACTTTGTTTGCCTTTCTTCTAACATGCCTAATTGACCACTCCAAAAGGTGTAATAGTAGAACTTGAGTATCCTTAATAATCATAGAGGAAATGGACTCCTCTTGGTCCTTGGACAACAAGTCTCTAGTAACTTGTTGAGAATCTCCCTTAATTATCACCTGGACAAACCCAGTTGTATTCCCAGCTTGGTTGCTTCAAAAAGCCCATACGCCTCTGCTAGTAAAGGGTCAGGGAACAGTGGCCTATTCATCCTTAAGGCATCAATCATCAAGCCTCTATGATCTCTTACAACCACCCCAAGTCCAATTCTGCAGTTAGTCTTATCCACGACTGCATCCCAATTGATTTTGTAGGAGCTTAGTGGAGGAGGAGTCCATTTCTCTTTAATCTGTTCTACAGTTTGCAACCTTGTTCTCGAGTTCTTAAGGGCCTCCATTTCGCCTAACTCACCATGAGCTTGTTTCAAACTACTCGAGGGATGACTAAATTCCTTTTGGAAAATAAACTTGTTTCTTCTCTGCCAGAGGAGTTTTGAGATCACAACAAACTCTTCAAGAATCTCCATATTAGCAGTTATGCACAAGTGGAACCATAATTCCTTGAATGACATGGGAGGAAATGACTTCTTTTGTGGGAACCTCGAGCATTGCCCCCATACATCTTGGGCTGCAGGACAGTCCCAAGTAATGTGGCAAACAAATTCTGCCTCCCTTAAGCATACAGGGCACAAGGGCTCTTCAACAATTTTCCTCCTACATAGGTTCAGGAGGGTGGGGAGCTCATTCCAGCAAGCTCTCCACATGAAGTTCTTTGTGACAAGAGTGACTTGGAGTTTCCAGATAGTATTTCACCCTTTTGAACTCCTCGAATTGTTTGAGGATTGAGCCTGAGATTGGTCCATCCACTCTTTGTGCAGGTGGTAGGCTCTTCTGACATAAAACTGACCCTTATCACCATGTCTCCAAATTAGTTTGTCATGAAGGTTAGATTGGCTTAGTGGGATCTGTTTTATCAAACTAGCTTTCTCTTCACTAAACGTGCCTTCAATAAGTGCCTAGTCCATGACCTTGTGACATGATCAATCAGGGAGTTGACAGTTGCTTGAGCATCCCCCCTTGCACTACACTTGTCACTCTGCCTGAATAAGTTTGAGGGAGCCACTTGTCCCCACAAATATGAACACTGCAACCGTTGCCTACTCTCCATACTGATCCATTGTCCACTAAGGATTTTGTTACCAACAAACTCCTCCAGATGTAAGAGGGTCTATAACCCGCTTTTGCTTCCCATAAAGAGGAATGAGGGAACTATTTTAGTTTCAAAACCCTTGATGTTAGAGATTGAGGCTGCTGAATGAGGCGCCAGACCTGTTTAGCCAGCATTGCAATATTGAAACTCACTATGTCTCTAAAGCCCATCCCTCCACATTTCTTCAATTTCCCCGTGGTGGACATTGATATCCAATGCACTTTTCTTTCCTGCTCATACTGACCCCACCAGAAATTATGCATGATGCTATTCATCTGGTTAATAAGGGAATGGGGTAGCTTAAATACCCCCATACAGTAGATAGATAAGGCATGTACCACTTCTTTCAGGACGGTTTCTTGACCAACTTGTGAGAGAGACTTAATCTTGAAATTGTTTACTCTCTTCTTCATTTTGTCAAAGATACTTCTGAATGACCCAACCCTTGATCTCCCAACCATGGCAGGAAGATCTAGATAAAGTTCATAGGATAAGGTGAATCTGATGTCTGCTATCTGGAGGATAAGTTCTTGGATGGCCTTAGAGGTGTTCTTGCTGAACTGGATGGATGTCTTGGCTTTGTTCAATCTCTGCCCCGAGGCATTTTCATACATAGTTAGTATGTGAATCATCCTTCTCCACTCAGCTTCATTGGCCTTGCAAAAAAGTAGACTGTCATCTACAAAGAACTGATGATTAATGAGTAATCTACCTCTAGCCATTGGGATGCCCAAGATGGAGCCTTTTGCCTCAGCTTGGTTCAACATGGTACTCAGAACTTCAACACATAGGATAAACAGGTAAGGGGATAGTGGGTCCTCCTGCCTAAGTCCTCTAGAGGGAGAGAATTGTTTCTTTGGAGACTCATTAATGAGGATTGAGTATGAAACCCATTCTATACACCTTATGATCAGAGCAATCCAATCTCTTGGAAAGCCCAACTTAAGCATCACAACCTTGAGAAAATCCTACTCTATACGATCATAAGCTTTACTCATGTCAAGCTTCAATGCCATATGTCCAACCTTCCCAACCAGCCTGATGTTCATTGAGTGTAAAGCCTCAAAGGCCACTATCACATTATCATAAATCAGTCTGCCGGGCACAAAAGCAAATTGTGTAGGGGATATAATTTCTGGTAAGATCTTCTTGAGTTTGTTTGCAATAGTTTTAGAAATGATCTTGTAGAGGACATTGCATAAGCTAATAGGTATATAATCAGTAACCGGTGTAGGGGACTTGACCTTGGGAATTAACACAATAAAAGTCCCATTGAGTTTCTCAAGTTTACCTCCAGAGTTTAGACCAAATAAGGCTGTTGCACAAACCTCATTTCCTATCGATTTCCAGTGGTGATGGTAAAAGGCTGGGGGAAATCCATTTGGACCTGAGGATGTGAGAGGGTTCATTTGAAAGATGGCTTCTTCCACTTCTTGTTCAGTAAAGCTCTTAGATAGCATAGAGCTCATTTCACTTGTGACTCTGGCCTCCAAGCTGCCCAAGCATTATGAGATTCCTGTAGGGCCAGATGAAGTAAAAAGGTCCTAAAAATAAATTTGAAATAAGTTAGCAATGTCCTCCTAAGAAGCAGCTACACGCCCACCCTCATCTTTGATACACGTTATGGAGTTTGTCTTCCTTCTTTGGTTGGCACAATGGTGGAAGAATTTTGTGTTCCTATCACCATCCTTGAGCCATAATTGTTTGGCCCTTTGTTTCCAGTTCATATCATCCTCCTCTAGCATTTTATCAATTTCAGCTTGGGTACTTTTGATTTCCTCTCCAAGGGACCTTGAGTTAGACTGTTGTAGTGCATCTAACTTCTTAAGATTTTGGTTAAGTTGTCTTTTAAACTTCCCAAAGGCCCTTCTGCTCCACTTAACTAGCCTCTGTTTACAAACCTCAAGGGAGCCCACTATCCTATCTAGTTTATTAGAAAAGGGTAAGGGCCTCCTCATGCCTCTTCCACCAGCCTCTTGCACTCCTCCCTCGAGGACCATTTGGCCTCATACCTGAAAATCCTGTGCCTCTTAAGGGTCATTGGGCACTTTGAGTCAATAGAAATTAGGATAGGTTTGTGATCAGAGGAAAGGACAGGCTCCACCTCTACTAAGTGTGCCTTCCAATATTCACACCATTGGGCATTTGCAAAGCCTCTATAAAGTCTTTTCTTTGTAAATTGTGCTCCCACCCTATTATTACTCCATGTGAATCTATCCCCCTTAAAGCCCAAATCACACAACCCACAATCATTCACAGCTGCACAAAACTCCTCCATCTGGTTGAGTTTCCTGTTAGCAGCTCCTTTATTCTCACTGTCTTGCATAGTTTCATTAAAGTCCCCAAAACATAGCCACACCATCTGGTTGGGTGGTTTCAGAGCCCTTAACAATCTCCACAAGTCCCTCATTTCTCTGGTATATGGAGATCCATAAAAGCCAGTTAGAACACAGGTTTGTTAGCTAAGCCCTCTTTAAGTTTTAGGGAAATGTGGCTCTGTGAGTAGGAATCCAATTCCACACTGACCTCATCCTTCCATAGGAAAGCCAAGCCGCCACTACTGCCCTTGTTGTCCACCACAAAGCTATTTTCAAAACCCACACAGTTTCTTACTTTCTCTACTCTCTCTCTTCCACATTTTGTTTCAATGAGGAAGATGAGGGATGGGCACTTAGACTTCACTAGTTTGTGAAGTTCACGAATTGTCCGGGGGTTCCCATGCCCCCGATAGTTCCAACTGAGACAAATCATGGCTGTTGGTGGTGCTGCCTAGTAGCCACCACCAATTCTTCACAGTGCACCACTTCCTGAGCACCATTTCCTTTCAGTTTCTTATTGATCTGACTCTTAGACTCAAGAGGAGAACTAGGTTCAAGCTGTCTTCAGTTACCACATGATATCGGCACTTCTGGACAAACTTGAGGGAAGAGAGAGAAGGACTTGTCGTGTGCTCTCCTCATCCATTTTGCTTTATGGTGTGTCTCAGCTAACTCCTTTATCTGCTGGTCCAAAAAATTATCTAGAGAAGACATTTGACTCTTCAAACAGCCACCTAAAGAGGAGGGGACCACTTCTGTATTGTTTCCTATTTTGGCTTCCACCCTACCATCTTTACTACAATTCTCCCAATTTGGAAATGCCTCTTCCCTTTGGCCCCTCGAGGACTGAGCCTGCTTTTTCAGGTCCAATTCTTCAGGATTAGCAGCTTTACTATGATTCCCAAAAGCCCGCTGACATTTTGCCTGCAGCCCAACCTTTGGGTCTAGTTGCCTCGAATCGCTCCTGATTTCCTGGTTGTCCTTGTTTGTCTCCATACCTGAGCTGCTGCTCGGTTGATAATGGGGGGGAGTCTGGAACGAGTTGCCACCATAGTGTTTAAACTTGGGACCACTCATCTTCGCAGGTGAGGCCCTTAACTAAGGTCCAAACTGGTTGTTAGCTTTCAACTTTTTATACTGAGAAGAACCATAATAGTAGGATGAGTGTGTTATAGAACCACAATCAAAGCAGAAGGATGGTAATCTTTCATACTTAAAAGGGATCCAACGCTACACCTTATTGACTGTTAAAAATCTTCCTCTTATAAGAGGTTTTGTAATGGTGACTACCACTCTAGCTCTCAGGACACTTCCCCAGCCACACCCGTCCTCGTCTATCTCCATTTCGACCACCTTTCCCATTCCTGAAAATAGCATACCACCGATCTCTTTGGTCATGCTGGCCATTGGCATGTTGTGTGCCTGAACCCAGAAGAGCTTCTTAGTGAAAGCAATGTCCTTTAATGGGACTTGACCATCGATCTCCTGTAGGCAAACCAGAGCTCTATCAAAAGACCATGGTCTTCCTGCCAAGACCACCCTAGCTTTGTCACGTTCGTGCTGGAACTCCACCAAGACCTTGTTGGCCCCACTTCCTTGAACTGTAACCACCCTTTAGGTCTCCATACCTTGGACATGGTATCCCTGAAGGCCTGTATGTTCACCACCCTATTTGCATTGATCAACATCAGAAGGCACCTCTTTCCCTTTTCGACTAGTTGTTCTAACACCCCACTCTCCACTCTCACCGTGTCAGTCTCCTGCTCTGAGAGAGTAAGGCCCTCCCATTGCTTGTGAAGGTTATCTTCCATGTCTTCAGCACTCTACAGACCATGTCCTAAAACTCCTCTTTGTAGAAAGCAAAGACTCACCTCACCTCACCGAGAGAGGACCCCAAATTTGTCGTTTATACATTGTGTATATATATTTTCAATGTACATATAAGAAAGGTGAGTTATGTGTATATATAAGTGCATGTAAAAAAAAAAAAATCTCTTAAACTTTTTATCCGAATGTAGAGATTTAAAAGTGTCAAAGAGAGAATATGCAAAGTAATATTTGTAGAATTCACTCTGTGTTTATTCCTGACATTTGAGCATCTTAAAACTTGAACATATATATCTTGATATATCGGAGGATTATCAATATCATGGGTTTTGGTTGAATCATAATAGAGTAATGCTACATAGTTATGGAGTGCGCAAGTATTGTACAATCGCTTTGAAAAAGAGTGAGATCTACTATTAAAAAATTAATTTTTTTTTTTTTTTCACGTAGATCCTGTATTTATTTATTTTTTTTTTAAAATGATTGCGTGACAGTTACACATTCACGATTGTAAGTTTTATTTCTCATCATGACACGAGTGTTTTCTTGTTCTTAATTTATGAAACGGTAAAAACTTGGACTTTGGGTTAAAGGAGAAATGGTGTACAAATTTCGTACAAATTCTTTATAATAATAAAAAAAAAGGACTACATAAAAAAAATTTAAAAATCTCACTTTTTATTTTTATTTTTATGAGACTCATATTCTTATAAAAAAATTTGGAAAATTATGCAGAAATATATGATACAGTACTAGTACTGGGTAAGTGGTGGGAAATGGGGCATATGGGTTTCGATCGTATGGTGTGACGTTATCTTGAGGTAAAAGGCGCGCGTGGGTATGATGTCATCAAGAACCGATAAGGGCCACGATATTAATGGCACATGGATTACAAAATCATTTCTCAAATAATATATATCGCGGTCCGATAACGGCAAAATACATGATTGGGATGAAAAAATAAATATATAAAATCAATAACAAAGTAGAAAATGTTAATGATTGTGATTACAATATTTGAATGCATCCAAATAATAAAACGAGACGTTACTACGTACTACTTCATGATCAACCCAAAAATATTATTTGTATGAATAGATCGAAGCTAGCAAATACCGCATGATGTTAACAGAAGTACCTAATTGCTGGAGGAGAAGGAGGAGGAGGACTCCTTTCTCCTTCTCCCTCTCCTTTCCTCTTTTTTCCATCATTCGTTAGAATATAATTATTTAAATAATTATATTTATATCTTTCTATCAGTTTAAATTAAACAATTAAGCATTACTGATTTAATAGGCATAATATCATAATATATATATAATTACTTCGAATTAATGTAGATCCACATGATTTCATCCTAAAGTATTAATGCATCATTATTTATATGAGCTTTATTATTTATCATCCATACAAACCATACATATATATCCGCACTATACTTATTTTTATTTTTTTATTTTATTCTTCTTAAATTAATTAATTTCTTCTACTTTTCAACTATATATTGCACATTTAGTAAAAGAAAAAAAAAAGAAAAAAATAAAAATGTGTGCATGGTGCATGTGTACTACGTTCTGTGGTCATGTAAAGATGATGAGAATAACTTTTCTATATATATATATATATATATATATATATATATATATTATACATTCATTGTGCTGGGTTTGTGAGTAGAATTAGTTATATATATATAGTTGCATTTCATGTACACAAATTATGTAAATGCTACGTCTAAACTACGATTTTGGAGTACTCCGACAGGGCATGCAGCAGTAGGACTAGTGTGTGTATATATATATATATATATATATATATAATATCGTGTATATAGTGTGATGAAGATAGTAACACTACAACACAATTGCTTTTTAGTGACGGTTGGGAAATTGTGACAGTCCCTAGACCGTCACTAAAAGGCATTTTCTGTGACAGTTTTTGGAAACTGTCACTAAAGATAGAATGAGATTTTTTTACATTCGAACGTATGGGAAATATGCGTTCGAACGTCACATATACGTTCGAACGTTATGTCTGTTTACGTTGGAACGTAAAATGTTTTGGCGCAACCGTTCGAATGTTATTAATTTTACGTTCGAACGTAAAATGTTTGTGCGAACGTTAATTACTAACGTTCGAACGTTCATTGTAAATTTAAATTAAATGACTTTAATTTAAAAATTATGTATTTTTATTGTGCATAATTTGTGAACAAGTCTAAAAAATTGAATTGTATATATTTATATATACACACTTTGTAATATATAAATATATATTATTGATTTATATATATTTGAAATGCAGTGATTTAGTATTAAAGTTGAAAACTATAACATCAAAGAAGATTAAAAATTGAAATGAAAAAACGATAAAAATATTCCATAATATTTTTCGTTACAAATATTAAAAATAAAATACAAAAATTGATAGAACGTAGTAAACAACAGTCAGATGATAACGTTATCCGCAAAAGTCGAACTCCGTACTTCCTCAGTCAAGGTATCAACCTTGTCGTTGAGGATAGTTACACGATGGGTGAGTTCGGCAACAGACGCCGATATAGCCTCGAGCGATCGATCGATCTTATGATCAATATGCGCAGTCAGCTGTGAGATGACCGCATCAACCCAAGCAGGCCGCACATCTCCTGCAGATGTACTCGGCGTATGCTGACTACTACTCCCGACATGACCTGGCTCAGGCTGCGTCGGAGGAACTAGATCCTCTACAGGGGGTGGCTGACGTCCCCTCGCCTGTCCAATGCTACGCCGATGCGTGGTCATGTCGAGGGGGCTCATCTGATCTTTGACCCGCTCCTCTGGCTGGGTCGGCACTCCCCGTGCAAGTAATAGTCGGCTGATGAGGACACCATATGGGAGATTATCCGTGGAGACGATGCTCGCCTCGTAACGGATCCTCTCAAAAATGTGCAGTGGCAAATCTATAGGATCTCCACGTGCCACTCGTATCAAAAATTGTGCCCGAAGCCGACTAAATGTGGTTTTATGAGCCACAGGATCGACATTTGTTGCAACAATAAGGTGCAACATGCGGAAGAAATGCAGCAGATGGTTCTGGTTGAAGGCGTTCTTCCGCTCGATCTGCATGCGATCCCTCCCGGTGAGGATGTAGAAATCTTCGTCTCGGTCATCATCCCGAGCCTCGACGCCAGTATCCTCATCCTCTGACTGGCCTGCATCATCGGCTGATGCTGGCTCACATCCCCGGCCAGTAGATGATACAGAAGTGCCTACATCCTCACGGGGTGTTGAGTGTGTAAATATCTGAGCACCTCGATGAATCCCGATGTGCTCGCCGATGACATCTGCCGATACCTCAATGGAAACACCGCGTACAGTCACGGTGTGAGATGATGTATCCGGAGGCATGTCACACATCCCCATATAGAATTCTTGAACCATTGAGGGGTATACCTTCCCTCTCAATGTGCAGATATTTTCCCAGCCTCTACTGAGGAAAACATCTCTTAGGTTCGTCTGCTGCCAACAGAGTTCGTCGAACTCATTAATTAAGACCTCTCTCTCTCCCATAACAGTACGAGCTCCGATACGGGCAGTGTCCGACGTGGCTCCTTCCCTCCCTCGTTTTCGTGTATGCAGTGGAAGAGCCATATCCTGAAAATAGAAAAGGACAAAAAAAATTATTTAGAATAATGCATTTTTTTGTATTAATTTTAAGATGATCTGGATTAACGTTCGAACGTTCTATCTTTAACGTTCGAACGTTAAAGATAAAAACGTTCGGACGTTAACTTATACGTTCGCACGTAAAATAATGTAAATAAATTTACGTTCAAACGTAAAACAAATACGATCGAATGTACAGATGTACGTTCGAACATAAGCAGTAAACAAATACGTTCGAATTTAAGTTCGAACGTATTTGTTTTACGTGTGAACGTAAATATGAACGTCCGAACGTCGAAGCATGAATAATGTAGAAAATCACTACGTTCGGATGTTATAATTAAACGTCCGACCGTATGTGATTTACGTGCGAAAGTATATATTAACGTTCGAACATATGTCGTTTAATAATATTCACATCCGAATGTAAGACGATTAACGTTCGAACATGGAAGCTGTAACGGCTCGGTAATTTAAACGTCGTACGTTCGAATGTCTTGGTGAAACGTTCGAACGTTTTGACGCAGAATGGCTGAGTCGACTCAGCCATTATTGAAATCTCGAAAATTTCTCTACAGGGGTCTAAATGCCGAAATGTCACCATGTAAATGAAGTATACACTTCAAGAAACATTTCTACGGTGACTATTCGGCCAATGACTGGTCGTGGTGGCCGGAAAATGAAGTTGAAAATCCGGTAATATTTATCCGGTTTTAAACCAAACTCAATCCAAATGTCAATCTAAATCTCAATAAAATACATGTTATTTGCATAAAAGATGAATGCCTACCTTTTAGTGATGGTTGTGGCGGAGTTGACGGCGGCGGTGACGGCGGCGTGGCGGCAAATAACGGAGAAGACGATGGATACGGGCAGGGAAATGCGTTTCGACGTTCGGTTTTGGCCTTATATACATAGAGCGTTCGAACGTACTTATTATTACGTTCGAACGTTTGTCAATATAATATATTATATTATAAATGTTTAAGTTATATATTAGGATGTTATATAATATTATTGACAATTAGATTATTGGTTTTTTTGTGAGTGCTTCTTATATTTATAAAGTTTAGCAATATATAAAATCCGCTCCGACTCCGACTCCGACTTGTCGGAGCGGAGTCAGATTTTTTTATTATTTTTTTTTATCT
Source organism: Juglans regia (assembly GCF_001411555.2). NCBI lineage: Eukaryota > Viridiplantae > Streptophyta > Magnoliopsida > Fagales > Juglandaceae > Juglans > Juglans regia. The sequence goes on along the minus strand of NC_049914.1, from coordinate 20,194,788 downwards.
TTTTTAACTTCATATTTGACCCACTTTTTTTTTAAAAAAAAATTTGTGAGCTTTTAAATTTCAATTTTCTCAACATTACCTGTGGGAATTAATTAAACTTTTGATTATAACAAGAAATACAACTAAATAAAACAAGTAACATAATAACATGCATTCAAAAATTAAAAAAAAAGTCCTATTGCAATAGAAACGACGCCGTATTGTATAGTAGTATACTAACTAATATAAATCTATTTTATATATTATATATATATGAAAATTTATAAAAAAAAATATATGATATATATTATTATATATGAATATTAAAAAAAATGCACCGAAATATTAATAATAAACTAATATACTTGATATATATATTAAATCTCTAATCTCTTATACTTGATATATATATTAATATATATAAATATTAGTTATACTAATAATTATATTAGTATTAGTTATTATTAATACTATATATTATAGTATTATACTAATAGTGATATTAATACTATATATAATTATAGTGATTAGTATAACTATATTAGTATTAGTTATAGTGATTTAGTATAACTATATAATATATTAGTATAAGTTATAATACTATAAGTTATAACTATAGTCTATATTAGTATTAGTATTAGTTATAGTGATTAGCATAACTATCTATTAATATTTGCTATAGTGATTTTAATTTAGTATAACTATATAATAGTATTAGTATAAATATTATTATATTACACTAACTATATCACTGATAGTATTAGTATACTAATGTCTAATACTAATATATCACTATAGTTAATAGTATCACATAGTAATATAGTATTAGTAATTAATACTATATTGCTTTATATAGTAATTTATATATAGGCTTAAAGTGGTTTACTAATAGTATTAGTATTAGGCCATAAATCTAATTATTATACTAATGTATATTAGAATTACTAATATATTTATCAAAATGAATATGTTGAGAAAAATATATTAATACAAGATATTGTTATATAAAATTGATATGAATAATACTTTAGTTGTTATACATTAGTATTATATGTTATTATAAATTTATAGATTAGTGTTTATCCATTAGTATATGTATTACAATATTACATGTTGATGTTATTATGCATCTTAGTGTTTATAGTATATTATATATACATTAGAATTACATGCTATTATATTTATACATTAGTAATTTAGAACAACATGGTAGTAATATTGTAAATTTTTAGTAGTATGATATTTACATATAGTCATATACTAAACTATTATTAGTAAATTTAGTCTTAATATTATAGTATAAATATATTATTTAACTAGTATAAAGATAAGTAATTTAGAAAAACACATATTTTGTGCATAATATATAAATTATATTATGCACAAAATACTATACAATGTAGTATATATATTATATTATAAGTTAAGTATAATAGGAATATTACGTTCGAACGTTTGAAGTTAACGTTCGAACGTTAAAGTAAGAGGCGGGAAATTTTCCGCTCGATGTTTAATATCTGTGTGATTATTTAGACGTAAGGACGTTTATACTATACGTTCGAACATCAAATCCGTCAACGTTCGAACGTTAGTCAAATTAGTGCGGGAGATTTCCCGCTCAAATATGGTAACACTTTCATGAAATGTACGTTCGGACGTTTAAGTAGTATGTTTGAACGTTTATCTATAAATCTACAAACGTTCGAACGAGAAATTGTGATACATTCGAACATATATGAGGAAAGTGCGGGAACTTTCCCGCTAGATTTCATGTTATATCATAAGAAGGGTACGTTCGAGCGTGTATTTTAAACGTCCGAACGTTCTGGGCGGGAATAATTTTAGAATTAACGTTCGGACGTTTAAAGTTAACGTTCGAACGTTTAAACTAATAATTTTAGAACTTAATCAGTACGCGCACGGGAGGATGCCCATTATTTCTTTTCTCCCGTGCGCGCAACAGAAAGAGAAAGAGAGAGAGAGAGAGAGAGAGATTTCGACGAGAGAGAGAGAGAGAGAGAGTTAGAGAGAGAGAGAGAGAGAGTTAGAGTGAGAGAGAGTTGAGTTAGAGAGTGAGAGAGAGGTGAGTTTTGGTAAGATAATATTTTTATTTCTTGTCTTTATTTAAATTTTATGATATTTATAGAATTTGTTTTTGTTATAGAATATTTCTAATAAGTTTGTGTTGTATTTTTTTGAAGGATTGCTTGTTTTGGGAAGTTTGAAGATTTTGATTTGTAAGAGGATATTGTGAGTGCTAGGTATATTTCTAAACTTTATCAATATGTTGTTGTGATTTGATGCTTACTTTTTATCATATTGTGATTATTGTTTGTATAGTTTGTAAATAGTTTGTGAGTTATTCTAAATATGTTGTGATATAAATTTGAAATATTGTATTTATTATTAAAAATATATTGTCATTAGGCTTTGTTAATACATGTTTATTGCTTATTCAAGTTTAGAAATATGTTAATACATGTGGCATGTTATTTTGTGAATATATTGTGAGTTATCACTTTTATATGTTGTGATATGGATTTGATATATTGTGATAATAGTATTTAAGTATGATAATTAAATATTTATAATAATAATTAATATATAAGTAATAAAAAGCATAAAAGTAACTCTTTAAGAATTATAATAATTAAAATTATTGTATAACCATTGAAATTTAAGTATGATAATTAAATATTTATAATAATAATTAATATATAAGTAATAACAAGCATAAAAGTAACTCTTTAAGAATTATAATAATTAAAATGAATGGTTAACATTTTGCTCTCTATATCTTCGTGGTGTTGAGACACGATTTAGTCGTCAAGAGCGAAATGCTGATCTTGCTACTCCGCCTCCTCGTGAGCTATCAATGTTTTTCCAGAATGTACGACCCTTGGGTGCACAAACAGGTTACGATTTAATTGATGGAGAGTTGGGTAAAGTTCGGTGGTATGTGCTAAATAACTGCCGAGAGATTGATGATTATCTTAGGTATGTCATTTAATTTATTTGAATAATTATAGTTTTCTTTAAATTAATTAGAACTGTTGTGCTCAAAATATACTTCTTTTGCAACATGTTATAACAGTGACCACATGGACAAACTTAGAACGGAAGGCGTAGAAAATATAGAGGCAAGACACGAGAAAGAATTTCTCGGATGGTTTGAAGAACGTGTGTGAACTAAAATTATATATATGTTATATTGTGAAATTTTTAATTCTGGATAATAAAATAATAAATATATACTATTTCAATTTTTAGATTTTGGAACAACGTGCTCGTGATCCCGGATCAATTTCTTCTGAATTGTATGCATTGGCCCGTGGTCCCTCAAATAGAGCACTTCGATATACTGCATGCACGGTTCGAGGTTATAGATTCCATACTTTTGACCGTGAACGTAATAGAAAGACTCAAAACTGTGGTGTGTTGGTCGAGGGGAGTCATGGAACAGATGATATTGACTATTATGGTGTCATACGTGATATTATCGGATTGAAATATCTTGGTGGGTCTGTAACATATGTCTTCAAATGTGATTGGTGGGATCTAGGCGGTGGTCGGGTTTCGATACATAGGAATAATCACTTTACGAGTGTCAATACTGCATCTAAATGGTACGAAGATGATCCATTCGTATTGGCTTGTCAAGCTACCCAAGTCTATTACTTGATTGATCCAATGAAAAATGCTGATGAAGATAGTGGGGAGATAACTTGGCGAGTTGTACAAAAATTTGTTCCTCGAAATATATATGAAGCAGGAACGAGTGCAGATTACGAGAATAGTGGAGATGAAGATGACAATCCGATTGTTGAGGCATACCAGGAAGATGGAGAGGGTATTAACTTGTTTGTTGATCTCGGTGCACTCGAGTTGCTCCCCTTGTGTAGAGATGATGTCCCACCCGTACATCTCGACCCGTCTGTATTAAATGATCATTCAATTCAAGTCAGTTTGGAGGAAGATGAAGAAGACGAGTCAGAAGATGAATACGAATCAGAATCAGGGCATGAGGTGGATAATGATGATGAAGATGTTATTGATGGAGATTCTGAAACAACTATGGAAAATTCATCTGAAGAGTAAAAGTACTAAATATTTTATTTATATAGGTGAGTATAAAATATCTTAAATTTTCATAATTTCTTCTAATTAATTTTCTTTGATATAATTAATTATTTTAAAGAATGCCGCCAAAACGACAACGAAGAAATGTGCCTCCGCCAAGTCCAAGTCCTGAATCCATTGAGGACTCCCCACTCGAGGAATCCGTTCCTGAAGATCAAGCTAACACAGAAGAGAACAACAGCCAGTCGACACCTACCAGCAAGGAAATATTGTCGTTGATAATTATATATATAGTTAATACTTTTTTCTCAATAACTATATAATTATAATTATAGTATATCTATTATTATCATGTAGTTGATGCATCTGCACGTCGCGGTCGTGGCTATACACGTGGAATCTCTCTTGAAAAAAATAGAAGGCACAGTAAACTGAAGGTCACAATTCCTGATAATTCCACTGGAGGAGTGGATGATAGTGCAGCAGCGCTTTCCTCCTATATTGGCACAGTAGTTCGAGCTTATGCTCCATTTTATGTGCGCTCATGGCGAGATGTTCCAAATGAGATTAAGGAGTATATTCGAAGTCGTGTGCTGGTGAGTTTACTTTTCAGTACATTTTTTTCACTTAGATTAATCTATTATATTTTTTACCTGATTCCCTTGTTAGGATGAATTCGACCTCGACTTTAGCCGTAGCGAGGATTTGAGAACCGTGAATGAGTTGATGGCTACACTATTCCGACGTCACAAAGGACGATGTCATGACCACTTCAAGAAGTTTGAGACGTTGAAAGAGGCTGCGCAGTCTCCTTTTCAGCAGATGAAGTTAGATGATTGGAGAAAGTGTTGTGATCTTTTCGCATCTCCAGATTATCAGGTATTTTACATTTATATCTTTAAATTATTTACATTCATATTCATTTTATACATTATATGTATACATATTACAATTAACATTTTTAATATATTTTGTAGCACTTGAGTTCTACAAATGCACAGAATAGATCCGTTCTGACTGTCCACCATCGTGCCGGTTCAAGGTCATTCCACCGTCTTGCTGAAAAAATGGTAATTAAAAAATTATAGAATTCATTTATTTTCCTGATATTCTTTCTGATAAGTACTAACATTATCTTTTAAAATTGCTAATATTGTCGCTTTGTTAGAAACGTGATGATCCTGAAAACTTTTCCCTCGTTCATGTCTATGCTGCTGCTCACACTAATGAGCATAGTGAGTGGATGGATCCTGTCGCTGTAGATAATTATGTAAGCAGTGTTAATTTTGTTAAATAAATTTTTTATAGAACATTTTAATAGTTTATTTCTTATTTCTATTTCTTTTAATACGTTACTAATTATTTACTATCATTACCTTTTAAATTGCAGAACAAAATGTTGGAGATGCAGTCGACTTCTGCGGAATCCTCTCCTAGTGACATAGACATATTCACCCAAGTGCTCGGGCCGCAGCCTAGTATGGCAAGAGGTTTGGGACGATCTATCAAGCATAAATGTTCATCCTCCTCAACCTCATCGGCTTCACAAATTAATAATCTTACAGCAGATTTAGAAGCTGCACGGCGTGAGAATGAGTATATGAGGACGAGACAGCAAGAGTTAGAGTCTCTCTTAGAACGACAGTCTCATTTAGAGACGCGTTTGCAGGACCAACAGAGAGACCAGGAGGAAAGAATACGCAGTGAAGTGTAAGAGCAAGTGCAACGAGAGATGATGGTGCAAATGGAGCGTGTTATGTCGTTGCAACAGAATCCCCGTGGGCGAGGGAAAAAGAAGAAATAAATTTTATCAATATCTCTGACTAGTTTTAATATCTAATTTTGTACTTTTATAAGACATTGTTACTTCTTAATTGGGTATGTAATATGATACTATTGGTATTTTATTTTTAAATTTTATGAAATTAGTATTTCTGATCTGTACGTTCGAATGTAAATAAAAATCGTTCGAACGTTAAACCGACTAACGTTCGACCAAAGAACTTGCATTCGGACGCTCCTTCGTTTACATTCGAAATAACGTCCGAACATTAAACGCGCTACGTTTGAACATTTACGTTTACGTTCGAACAAATATTCGAACGTTTATTGTAATTAACGTTCGAACGCATTAACATGCGAACGTAAATATGATACGTTCGAACGATATACAACAAACGTCAACTTCTCTCATTCGAACGCCAATCGGGTCGGGTATAACGTCCGAACGTTTAATTGTACGTCCGAACGTGATTTTCTGTGACAGTTCATAACCGTCACAAAAAAAGGAACGTTCGAACGTTGTACCGAACGGAACACTTCCAACCGTCACTAAAAATATTTTTTGTGACGGTTGAACAGTAAACCGTCACCAAATGTTTTCTGTGACGCACTTTATGTGACGGTCATGGTGACGGTTTCAAACCGTCACCAAATATGTTTAGTGACGGTTTGCCATTTTTTTGTGACAGTTTCCTCTGTCACAAAATACACATTCTGTTGTAGTGCGTATGTACGTTGTGCAAAATATAATGGAGTGGCGTTTTGTACCTTGTGCAAATATCATCTTTAATGAATACAACAAATTATTGGTTGGTAGTTGTTATAATTAATATATTATGACTATTAAACAATGAAAATTTTTAGTGTCAGAATATTGCAATATTGGTAATGATATTGGCCTTACACCTCCTTAATTTACTATTGCAATGTGTAATTTTTTTTAATTATATTCGCTCGAATATTGGACAAGATAACAATATTGAAAAATAGAAGAAAAATTTAATGACAATTCAAATCTAGGTAAACATTTTGTCCTGATCACATGACTGTAGAGCTTGGTTGGTGAAGAACCTCACATCAACGTTCGGATCCCACTGATTTTGACCCAACTAGAACGAGTTGTCATATCAAATCTATGTAGACACCATGACATGATCCTTGATTGTAGAGCATGGTTAGCAAAGAACCCCACATCAACATCAGGAAAAATCATCTAAATCAGTGGTCAGTCTTTATTAGAGAAGGTAAGTGGGATAATGAAGTCATATATGTGGACCACCTATCTATTGATGCATTAATGGGCACAGACAGGTCTTTGGAACCAGTAATATATGAATCCATCCTAGGAGCAAGCATAGAAATTGCATGTAAAATGGTGATCCCATATAGAAAAAGTAAATAAATAAATCGCATCTAGTAAAAATTTGGAATGAGTTACTGCCTCCATTTTCAGAGAGCTTGTACGTAATAATAGTAAACAATTAAAATAACAAATTCATTGAAAGAGTTATAGTTCTGTTGAATATTTTTCTTGTAGGTAGATTTTCTTTACTGCGTATAGATCTCTTTCATTATAAAAAAACTCCATTATCATTATATGACCTCTACCTCCTTCGTCATCACATGGAATGCCAATACAATTTTTAGTACAAACACATCATTTTCATATCGGTTCAATATTTTTTTGCATTCTTCAGGGTTATGGGGATACGTATTACATTTTGTTTATACTAGTGAAACCTACTTACTGCATCTACTAGAGATAATAATTTTGATAATCTACACCAGTGAAAATAACATGTTTTTCCTATCATATATACACCGTATATCCATGGGTAATATCCTGGATTCTGTATTAGAAAGTACTGAATGAGCTCCACAAGAGCTATTTTAATATTTAACTCGAAAATTTGTACCAAAAGACCAAGAAATTCATTATCAATGTTGACGACATCGTTACAATGACCAAAAGACAATGACCGCCACGACACTGTTGGCGGGAATCACAGGCGTGACTATACCACCATCCCTACCGAATGCACCGTAGGCAGGAATCACAGGCAAGACAGAACTACCATCCCTGCTTACCACCATCCCTATCGCGTGCACCGTAGGCGGGAATCGTAGGCGGGACTCTACCACCATCCCTGCTTACCACTATCCTTGCTTACCACCATCCTTACAGTTCTTTTCCACACAATGAATACATATCAGAGCACTATTGGCGGGAATCACAGGCGGGACACAACCACCATCCCTACCGCGTGCACCGTAGGAGGGAATAGCAGGCGAGACTCTACCACCATCCCTATAGTCTCTTTCCCTTTTTCCCAAACCAGTCAATCCAAACATTTCAAACATACTAAAAATCATTTCTCACATGAAAACCCAGTTTTCAAATATGAACATGCATGCAATCATGTGAAAATACAGTTTGCAGTTACAAACATGAACATGCGTGTAAATGAAATGAATACAACACGACAACAATAACCAACAACCAACAATGTCAACACAATCCAATCACACAAACAACTTCATTCTCTAATCCATCCGACCCCCGTACTCCTCGGACTCAGTCTGGCAAAACCAATCAATAATTCAATACAGTGTAATGAATTAGTGCAAAAATACATTTAAATCACAAGAGTTCTTTGGAAAATACTTACAGCGCTATATAATAATTTCCAGAGGATTACGGAGGTGCAAGAAGTGGCAATGCAGCTGTCGTGGGTGGCGGCACAAATGGTGGTTGAAGTGCAAAAATACCCAAAACAGAAATGGGGTTGGAAGTGCTTTACCGGTGACAGATCGGAGCTGGGGTTGGGTCCATTGGGTTGCTAGGAGGTCGAGGATGATGTGGTGAGAAGATGGTGGCCGCAGGTGGCGCAACGGTGGCGCTAGAGCAAATGGTGGCCGCGGCTTGGAGAGACTCGTGGTGGCTAACGGCGGCGATGGAGGAGCTGAGATCGGAGGGGTAGCGTCGTCGGCCGGTGGGGAAGCTAATGGGCTGGGCGGTGTCGATCACCACTGGCTCACGGCGGCGGGCTGGGGGGAAGAAGGAAACGGACGGAGAGAGGGAGAGGGAGAGGGGGGTGGGTGTCGCGCGCGGGAGAGAAACCGAAGGAGAAGAAAAAATGAAGAAAAAGAAAAGAAAATAAAAGAAAAGGAGAGGGAAGAAAAATGGAGGGAAAGAAATGACGTACAATCCTCACATCTTGGGTCACAAAAATGATCCAACGGAAACAATTTTAAAAGCATAAGTAAAATAAAATAATTCAAACGAAATGATTAACATAAAAATAAATAATTAAACCCAACAATACGTTAATTAAATATGAAAAGAATTTAAATGCATAACAATAAATAATTTTAAGAAAACACTTCAAAATAAATTTTACAAAATTAAACTCATAAAAATAAACTCACTAAAAATCCAACCAATCTTAAAACAAGAGAATAAATTTTTGAATAAGTAAAAATAATCATTCAGCAAAAATATACTAAAATACGGGATGTTACATCTTTTTACACGATCCAACAAAATTGTCCTTTGGATTAGTCAATTAACATATAAATGCAAAATGACTAACCCATCGCTGTTAGAAATAAATTGTTTGGCTATGGGGAAAAAATATTATTAACTATAATACATTTATCATTCTATTTGCTCGAATATTGGACAGGATAACAATATTGAAAAATAGAAGAAAATTTTAATGAAAAGTTAAATCTAGGTAGCAACTTGTCCTGATCACATGACTGTAGAACTTGGTTGCCGAAGAAACTCACATCAATGGATGTCCACTGAGTTTGCCCCAACTAGAACGAGTTGTCATATCAAATTTATGTAGACATCATGACTTGATCCTTGATTGTAGAGCTTGGATAGCAAAGAACCCCACATCAACATCATGTGGGATCCTCGCTGAGTTCGAGCAGAAAGGGACGAATTATCTTCTTAACTAATTGTATTGTCGAAAAATCGTCTAAATTAGTGGTTAGTCTTTATTAGAAAAGGTAAGTGGGATAATAAAGTCATATCTGTGGATCTATTGATGCATTAATGGGCACAGACAAGTGTTTTGAACCAGTAATTTATTAGTTCATCCCAGGAGTAAGCGTAGAAATTGCATGTAAAATGGTGATCCGATATAGATTATGGGGGTTGTTAGTGATCATGTCCAAGATCCAAGGAGAATTTTCAAGTTTAAAAGAATTATAGCAGAGAAAAAGTAGATAAATAAATCACATGCAGTAAAAATTTGGAATGATTTACTGCCTCCGTTTTCAAAGAGCATGGAATAACAGTAAATAATTAAAATAACAAATTGATTGAAAGAGTTATAGTTCTGTTGAATATTTTTCTTGTAGGTAGATTTTTTTTACTAGCGTATAGATCTCTTTCATCAGAAAATATACGTTTCCTAAAAGAAAAAAACCCAGTATGAAAAATAAAAAGTACGAATTCACGACTCTCGCATGTACATAAATTGAGGAATTTCGACAAAGAATATTTTGTTATCAATAAAGTGTTACTAAGGAATGAATATAACCTTTGTGTTGGGACAATTACTTTCTTGCATCCTTCAGGGTTACAGGGATACGTATTACATATTGTTTTTATATGTGAAAAAAATTTGTAATAAAAGACCAATAAACTTCTTTATCTCAAAAAAAAAAAAAAAAACTCCATTATCATTAATGTTTTTATACATTTATTTTCTTTAAGCACTTTATTTCTATCTGTCAGATTTTTATACTTAATGAATACAACAAATTATTGGTGGGTAGTTGTGAAAATGAATATGGCTAATAATTAATGAAAATTTTGAGTGTCAGATTGTAGTATATATACACGTGGTGTCAATGTCCAACGTCCATTATATATAAATGTCGATGACATCATTGCAATGATTTCCTATGCTAAATACAATGTAAAACATAAGTTATATAACTACTATAGTGTAAATATTATATATATAGTTACTATATAGTTATAGCCATTATAAGTTATGATAATTATAAAAGTTAATATAGTTAATATATATATATATATAGTAGCTATTAGTTATATAGCTAGGTACTACAGTATAAGTTATATATATAGTTACTATATAGCTATATCTATTATAAGTTATGACTACTATACAAGTTAATATAATTAATATAAATAAAGATATAGTAGTTATTAATTATATAGCTACTATAGTGTAAGTATTATATATATAGTTACTATATAGTTATAGCTATTATAAGTTATGATAATTATACAGGTTAATATAGTTAATATATATATAGTAGCTATTAGTTATATAGGTACTATAGAATAAGTATTATAAGTTATGATAACTATACAAGTTAAAATAATTAATACATATATATATAATAGCTATTAGTTATATAAGTATATACTACAGTGTAAGTATTATAAATTATGATAACTATACAAGTTATCATAAGTATAGTAACTAGTTACTATAGTTACTAGTTATCATTATAAGTTACTATAACTATACTTATTATATTTTATATTACAAGGTAGTAAGTTATATAATATATAGTGCAAATATAGAAGACCAAAAGTATATATATATTAATAAGTACTATATATATGTGTTTGGAGGGAAAGTTCACACCAAATACTCTGAATGTTTGGAGGGAATTTCGAACGGTTTTACCTTGTGGAATGTGTTTGGAGGGAAAGTTCACACCAAATACTCTGAATGTTTGTTTATTTGAATGTGAAAATTCGTTATTCAAATGTACTAGTCGAAAAGAGTTACAAAAATACCCTTTGAGCTTGTCTACATTTCAAGAATATGCCAATGAATATTCTAATTTGTTAGTTCTAACAACAAAATTATACGTTCGAATGTGAAATAAATCATGGCAGATTTGGCACCAATTCGAAATTTTCTTGTTCGAATGCGTAAATGTCCTGTTCGAACGGGACTTCACAGATTCAAATACCTCAACTCCAGTTCATTTTCACTGTTGATGATAATTTATTTAGAGGCAGGCGATTTTGTGTGTGTGAGAAAGTGTTGTGGAAAGAGAGAGAGGAACAGACTTAGTGAGAGAATGGATTCTTAAGAGAGAGAGGGGAGGTTTATAAAAGGTATTATTTTTTTGTTCTATGTTTTTTTATATTTCAAGTTTCATTAATGTTAGTTTATTACACATTATTTAGGTTTTCTCATAATGTATTTTATGCTTATGTAGGTATTGAGGATTGATACTTTCGTTTGGATTGCTTAAATTCGAGGTAATATTTATAATTTTAAGATTTTTGATAATTTATAGTTTTTAATTTATTATATTAAGATTTTTGATATATTTATGTTTGTGCAATCCCATTAGAATGGGCACTCTGCCAATATACATCTTATAAGATTATGATTGTGAAAATTGTATTTTGTGGCAAATGTTTTGTCTCTGTTTCGTAATTTGGGTTAGTCCCATTCGAATTCTATAATTTTAGTTTGAATGGGACCCTGTACGATAAAAATCTTGTTCGAACAGCATCCTAGTAATTGCTTAAATTATAATATAATATAATTATATAATATAGTAATTGGTTAAAATATAATATAATATAATTATAAAATTTTACTTACAATATATTTAATTAAAATAGAAACTTAAAATATAGATATAACATAGCATTTGTTAATAGTTAACTTAATGTTTAATACTTATAAAAATTTTAATTATAAAATAAAAATAATTAAATATAATTACAAAATATTATGCACTAACATTAAAATAGAAACTTAAAAACTCACATAAATGTCTGGATGCCCACTGAGTTTGACCCAACTAGAACGAGTTGTCATATCAAATTTATGTAGACACCATGACGTGATCCTTGATTGTAGAGCATGGTTAGCAAAGAACCCCACATCAACATCAGATGGGATCCTCGCTGAGTTCGACCAGACAGGGTCGAATTATCTTCTTAACTACTTGTTGTATTGTCGAAAAATCGTCTAAATTAGTGGTCAGTCTTTATTAGAAAAGGTAAGTGGGATAATGAAGTCATATCTGTGGACCACCTATCTATTGATTCATTAATGGGCACAGACAAGTGTTTGGAACCAGTAATTTATGAGTCTATCCCAGGAGCAAGCGTAGAAATTGCATGTAAAATGGTGATCCGATATAGATTGTGGGGGTTGTTAGTGATCATTTCCAAGATCCGGAAGAGAATTTTCAAATTGTTTAAAAGAATTACAGCAAAGAAAAAAGTAAATAAATAAATTACATGCAGTAAAAATTTGGAATGAGTTACTGCCTTCGTTTTTCAGAGAGCTTGTAATAATAATAAATAATTAAAATAACACATTGATTAAAAGAGTTATATTTCTGTTGAATATTTTTCTTGTAGGTATTCTTTACTAGCTCATAGATAGCTTTCATCAGAAAATATACCTATCCTTAAAGAAAAAAACCCAATATGAAAAATAAAAAGTCAGAATTCACGACTCTCGCACATAAATTGCAGAATTTCGACAAAGAATTTGTTATCAATCAAATGTTACAGAGGAATGAATATAACTAGTAGTAAAATTATTTGAATAAAGTATTGGAGTATCTCATAATTTTAATTTTATAAATAGTAGTAAAATTATTTGAATAAAGTTATTTTATTAAAGTTTTTGAAATAATAGAGAAAAAGTTGACTAAAAATATTATAACGTTAAAAAATAATTTCAATATAATTTTATTTGGAATTTGAAGAAATTGTATTGATTTTTGTATTTTGTTTTGAAGTTTGTAAAAATTATATTGATTTTTGTATTTGAATGTCAGGATTACTAGGGGTGTAACCGGTCCTGTCCGGTCTGGTTTTGGACAAAATTTAAGACTGAACCGGTATGTACCGGTTTTATATTTTTCAAAACCGATTACGCACCAGTTACCCTCCTAAACCGGTATCTCCGATTTTACTTGTTTCCGGTCCGGTTCGGTTTTCCGGTTTTTTAAAATGTAAATTTATCATTAAAAAATAAAAATCTGTTCTAAAAATCTGTAAATTTACACTACTAAAAGAATCTGTTTTAGTAAAGTATAGTTATATATTAGTATTATTTATAAACTTATATATTAGTATAGTTATATAATATATTAGACTATATAATAGTATTGATATTATACTATTTGTATAGTTATATATTAGTATTAGTCATAAACTTATATATTAGTATAGCTATATAATATATTAGACTATATATAATATAATTTAATATATATTTTTATGTTTAAAGTATATGATCGATTAAATTTTCATCTTCAAGATTAAAATTTTATTTTATAAATTATAATAACATATTCTTATATATAATTATATTAATAACATATAATCAAACAAATTACAAATGTTCATATTTAAGATTAACATTTTATGTTGTAATTTATAAATTATAATATGAAATTATTTCATATATAATATATAATTATATATATTATATATAAAAATTTCACATATAATTATATATTATATATCTAACTTGTATATAAAATATTAATTTTTATATATTTTTCCCCAACCGGTCCGGTCCAGTTCCGGAAATCATAGAACCGAAACCGGACCGGTTCCAGCCGGTTTGCATAATTCAAGAATCGGTTTCAGACCGGACCGGTTCAAAACTGGTCCAGTCCAGACATGTTTTCCGGTTTCTCGGTTTAAATTTACACCCCTAATGATTACATACTAAATATATAGATTAAAAAATTAAAAATTTGAAATTGATAAGTGTTTTATATTTAAGTGATATTAATAATTCTCATGGTGTCCAAACATGTCCTAATTAATATAATAGCTCGTTATACTCATGTAAACTTCTCCGTTTGTAAATTTCTTCTCAAATTTAGAACTTCTCCAAGTTTATAGATTGTGAACCAAATTATATATAGAAAAATAGTTGTTTTACAAAAACTACGTTGCAAATCTCAAATACATCTCAGATATTTAATTGAGGCGGGCCCGGAATACATTACTGATCAACCAAGCTCGTTTAAGGAGATATGGCAACAAGACGGGCAGAGCGCTTGCGAGAAGTTGTTTGTCTATATATAGCCCTTTAATTTTAAAGAGTCACACGGTGAATTAAAGATCTACATTTCATTTCAAAAGTTTGGAAAGCTCTTTAATTTGTCCTTTATCTCAGTGCATGCGCATAAAGCTTGCAGGACGAGTACTTCTAGCTAGCTCGTTCTTTTATTCTCAGGTTTATTTCATTAATTTCTTTTATTCTTTTATGAACATCGATCGATCCATGTTCTAGCTAGCTCTCTCTCTCTCTCTCTATATATATATATAAAGTGAGGATCTTGTGTTTGTCAGCAGGAAGTTTCAGAATAGCAACTTGATATATAGATGGCAGGACAATCAGCAAGTTTTGCAAAAAATCAGGAACATGGGGCTAAAAAGGCTGTCCAAAGAAATCGCAGGTATGATAAAAAACTTAGAGACACTCCCAGCATCAACATCTAAACATTGTTGTATCTACAAGGTTTCATATCACATTCGCAAATCGAACGAAGAAGCTTATACTCCTCAGATAATATCAATTGGGCCTTTCCATCGTAATAATCCAAAATTGCAAACCATGGAAAGGTTTAAATTGAATTATCTAAAGAGTTTCAAGGAAGGAGCTGAAATAGAGTTGGAAGATATAGTAAGCACTATAAAAGGTGCGGAAGAAAGTGTTCGGGAAAGTTATTCGGAGAATATATCACTT